>NC_133659.1:182625426-182945093 GCF_037893015.1 Macrotis lagotis
AGTATTTTGATTCATTTCTCATAATCATTTGTGACAAATTATATTGAAACAAGCCTTAGCTCAGCTCCTATCTAAATGTTCACAGATTCTAAGAATGTGTTATTTTAATACTCATGAAAGATTTTCTAGTGTTTGCTTTCCCAAGTGCTGAATCCCTTATTTTTCCCAATATCAGAAGTTATTACTCAAAAGCATCACTTAGGTTCCCATAGGACCATAGAATTTAGAACTGGAAGTAGTCTTCCAGATCACCTAGTTCCACCCTCTCATTTTATTTAAATTAATAATTTGTCAAAGGTCCAATGTGTATTACAGAGCACAGTTGGAATTCAAAGTCATTTCCTCTGATTATGAATCCAGTGATTTTTCTACCTGCAAAAGAGAGAATGAGATTTCAGCCCTGATGACTTTTGTTATCTTGGATGTGAAGATTTTTTTTGAATAGTTATTTCCTGGGAACAATCTCAAGGCAACCTCACTTGCTGGGAATATTTTGTGATTCTTGGAAAAGAAATTCTTTGATACCATTTGACATGATCTATATGTTCTTCAACCTATGTAAATTCAAAGTGTACAGCACTGCCTTTCTATTATGAGTGAGATTATAGGATATTAAAAGATTATAAAATTCTTCCTAAGAAAGCCAAGGTGACTATGAAATGATGGTATTGACATCAAGGCAAGTTTATAGGTTCGATCTGTTTCTTGTATATGGAACAGAACACATATAGATACACTATTGGAAAGACTTAAAACTATATTTCAATTTATTTTTCTGGAATTTTGTCTGAAATATAAGAATTAAAATTCTACATTTGTTCTATAATATAGACTATTATTCCTATATAGAAACATATGCATTTGCAAACTAATATTAATCAAATGTCTTGCTTTAGAATATCATTTCAGACAGCAAAACTTAAGGAGATGTCAATGTATTTTTAAAAATTTTTAACAACCATACACAAGCTCAGTTATAGCTAACTTTTTTAAAGAGACTCCATAGGTAGAAGGGAATGATATCAAACTTAGATAAAAATGGGGGGGGGGGGGAGAAGTCACTAAGCTGTGTATAAGGATCTTTGTGACTGCATATTGACTTAGAAATTCACATATTAACATTATCTAGATTTCCAATACATTTTCATTTATTTTGTTAAATTTGTCTCAATTTTATTTTAATCTGGTTCAGTTCCACTCAGGAATTTTACAAGCACTGAACCTGCTTGACACTTCTGGTATAGAGCATCCCCCAGTGAATAAATTCTTTATGGTACAAATCTCTACCAGTTCAACATCTTCTGATTTAATGAGTACCAGATCTGAAGTCAGGAAGACCTGAGTTAAATCCAGCCAAAGATATTTAATAGCTGTGTGACCCTGGACAAATCTCAGTTTCTTCATCTGTGAAACAAGCTGGAGAAGGAAATGGCAAACCACTCCAGCATCTCTCTGCCAAAAAAAAACACAAATGAGGTCACAAACAGTTGGATATAACTGATACAACTGAACACTGGAACAAATTATAGAAATGTGAACAATTTATACCACAGTGTGGCGTACTGGCAAAATTACTTGAGAATCAGTATTAGAATAATTTTAACTCCTATTTCTATATTGTTTTTTGAGGTTTTCAAAGGAAATTGAATAAAAATTGCAGCTCCATCATTCAACACTTGGGCACAATTATTGAATTTCTCCATGTCTCAGTTTCTCAATCTATATACCAGAGATTATAATTCATTTCCTACCTCACACAGTCACAAGAATATTACTTTGAAAACTTATTCAGGTTATAGAAATGATATATAATCAAAATCACTTACCCCCAACTGGAATAATGACAAAGAGTTGACTTGAGGAAGAGGAGGACCTAGGTATGAATCCTGTCTTTTATACTAACTTGTATAAACCTTGGTAAGTCACCTTTGTAAGATTCAGTTTCAGTAATTTATCAAATGGAGACAATAACAGCACCTATTTCAAAGGGTTGTTGTGAAGATCAAATGAAATAATGAATGTAAGTCATAAAGAGTCATAAAAATGCTATTATTATTTCATGATCAGAGATAACAGTTCTGATTTCAGATAACCCTAACAAAACTAGTATGAAAGACATAGACAATATGGACTCAAATATCAACTTTGTCCAAATGCAAACCATTTCTGATCTTTAGAACTCCATCCTTACCTCTTTGAAATGAAAGAGTTAGACCAGATGATCTTGAAAGCTCCTTCTAGCACTAAATTCTGTGCTCCTATAATGTAAAAATCTATATATATTGCCTCCAGTTTGCCCTGACACCACAATAACATGATAAGTATTTACCTTGAAATTAGCAAAATCATTTTTCATATGTACAGACACTGGACAGAAATTGGACAGAAATATTAGCTTGTGTGCTGCATATTGTAAACATGTTGTTAAAAGAAAGATGAGAGATTCCACAACGATCTAGCTTTGAGTTTGCCTTTTCGCACTGCTCATTTTCTCAATCATATTCTTTTTAAAGTCCCTCCACTTCAGCCTGAGAAGTACAAAATGAAATAACTATTTTTGGAGAGAGAATGACTCCCCACTTTTTCATATTTGAATTTAATCCACCCTTAAGAAATAGTAAAGGAATAAGACTCTCCAAATATCATGGAGAGGCATTTGAGATGATTGTGTTTTTAATAGGATTTAAACCAAGCAATGACTTAGTCAGGCTAGGTTGGTATTAGGCAAGATTTAAGTCAACCTTGCAAACATTGCTGAAATTTATAGGGCCAAATTCTATTTGGCTCACAGTATTTACATGCTTCAATTCCATCTACACCATGTGACTGTAACCAAAAAACTGAAATAAGAGTCAGGCAGAAGATCTAAAGTCAAATACCATCTCTACTATTTTGCAACCTTGGGAAATTCCCTTTGCTTCATTTTCCTTACCTATAAAACAAAGGAGTTGAACTGCAGGGCCCCTAAAGTCCCTTCAAGTTATAACCTATGATGCTGTGGTCTTAAGCTTGAACCTTTCTATTTACTGCCCTACCCCATGTCCTCGGTTAATCATCCTATTATTCTTTTCTGCTCCTAGACCCCCCCCACATTAATAAAAATCATCTTTTGTTTGACTAATGGTAGGCAAGTATCAACTTTTTTATCCAATTACTCTTAAATAATCATATTACAAATTCTTTATTAAAAATCAAGAGGAATCACCTAGTATAGAGCACTGGTCCTGGAGTCAAGAGGGCCTAAGTAGAAATCCAGACTCAGACATTTAATAACTATTTAGCTATGTGACCTTGGGTAAGTCACTTAATCCTCATTGCCTTGCCAAAAAAAAAAAAAAAAAATCAGGAGACCTGAATTTCCATTCCTGACTTAGACACTTAGACACTTATGACATTGTAATGGTGTATCTGAGTGATGATGAGGTAGAAAAATTCACCTCTGTTTAAATGCTTCATATATATGTATATATCTTTATATCTTATATATGTGTGTTTGTAATCTATTATGTAACAATCTGTTTAATATTTGATAAATATATTATTTGATCTACTTCAGGGAGAGAAGAGTGCTCATTCCCTCTCTTTTCACCCCTATCTTTGGAATGAAGACATCAATAGTTTTTCCAATGTTCTTGACCCTGTATCTGTAGAAGAGTTCTTCTAAGCATGAGTAGGGAGGGTAATATGATAAAGTGGCAGCTCTTACCCTTCTTTCCACCCAAGTTACCAACTGATAACAATGGTAATTGACTTTCTTTGACTTGGGATGTCCATATAGAATAATGCTTTGACAAATTGATATGATTTTCTCTTATGTAACTCCAGAACCCCAAGCAGGAGGAGATTCCCCCTTTTTCCATCATTCAGACAGACATCAGTTCTGTGTTTATGCCCTCTATATTCATAATATTCCCTAATGTCTGTCTCCTCCATTCACAAATAACAAAACACATGGATATGAAGCAGTTAAAATCTGTCAGTCTATATAGCCAGCAAATTTACAACCAATTACATAGAAATTATGAATGAATTTTAAAAGCAGGAAAACTTTGAATTTAATATATATTCTCTCTCCCAGTGAAAGTGAATAAAGAGCATGCAAAATCACCAACACCCTCCTTCCCACCCATCCCCACTTTCTCATCTGGACCTTGAAGTAGAAATTCAAGACAACATGATCTGCCTCTTCCCTAGACCAAGGGAGACTGTTCCTGGGAAAAGGTAGTTCTGTCAAGCACCCTCCTATCTGACTCATAGTAATTCTCTGTAACTCACACTCAGACGTAGTCTCTTGATTGGATATCTCTAGAATTGTGCAGGCAATCAAATCATCCTTTCTCTCTACCAGACAAACCAAAAGTGAATTTCACTTCCAACTTACCATAGAGGCAGTCAGTCTAAACCTTCAGAGGTCTGCTCATTTGTCACAGTGTGCAAGAATTTTTCTCCCCAAAGTTAACAGAACACAACCTTTCTCTTAAAGATCAGTCCCTCCTAAGTCCCAAGTCATGTCAAACCAAATAATTTTGTCCTAACCAATAGAGCTTTGTCTTCAGGATGCAATTTCTCAATGTCAGAGAAGTACCAAGGTTACAAAGGGCAAGTTGTCTAACTTCTCAAATCAGTCAGTTTTCCTCAACTCTAAAATAAGGTGATCAAACAAGACAACCTCTAAGGTTGCTTCTAGATTTAAATTATATAACCCTGTGAATATCATTCTTTAGAAGGTAAGCTCTCTGAGAGCAGGATTTTTTTTTTGTCTTTTGCAGACCCAGCACCTAGTCTATAGCCTTACTCATAATAGTCTTTTCATAAATGATTGTCAAATTGATTTGAAAAGTGTTTTAGCAAACGTACTGCCATGCATCCAAATTTATCTCTTCTTTATTAGAGTCAGCTAAAAGAGGTGTATTTTGTCTTTAATCATTTTAGTTTGACTATGTCTACACCCACCAACTATGAAGGGTTAAAAAGTTTGAATTTCATGTAAATAAAATGTAGATAACTCACAGTTAGCTGACCATTCAAAAAAGAAAAAATCAGGGAAAGAAGAGCAGATTCAATTTATTGAAATTTTTAACAGTCAGCATTTTGGACTAAATGTAAGCAAAATTTCTTAAATTGATCTGTATGTAGACATAGTCCAAATGCAATAGAGTTACAAATCTTCATTTAGACTTTCGAAAAAAGAAGAAAGAAACAAAAACAAAGTGGAGCAGTTGACTAACAGGAAATACATGTTGGTGACTAGAATTTTAATTAGATTATATGTTATTTTTCCTTTCAGTAGAGGATTTCTTTTCCTCCTTTGTGGTTTTTGCCTAGATAGATTGACCCATTGTGCATGCTGCATAACTTTAGCCCCCTTCAACCTGCATGTTATTGAGTCAGAAGATAATTTCTCTCAGCTTGTCTTACTAATATGTTTTTCTTTTCATTCATATTCAGATATTCTTAGCACTCTGGGGTTATACTCTGAATTTTCTCAGAAAATAGAAATGAGACTCCATTCATTACATACAGAAGTGTGGATGGGGATTCTTTTAAGGAACATAATGAACCATAGAGTTGAGAGGACAACATTAGCCTTTTTGGCTCTGCTGCCAATTTATCTTTTTCCCCCTCCTTAATTCTGTTTCCTCATCATATTTTCAAGGTATTTGGGGCATTTAACCAAAGTTAAAAACAGACATAGAGGGGAAGAATACTTAAATAAATGCAAAAAAAAAATCTTGGTGGAAAATCTTTTAAAGTCCATGGAGAATTTGGCAATGCAAAGGGGAATTGAAAGGCAAGTGTCTCTCATTCTCTCTCTCTCTCTCTCTCTCTCTCTCTCTCTCTCTCTCTCTCTCTCTCTCTAGCTCGCTCTCTCTCTCCACACACACACACATATACACTGAGTAAAATTTAATTCTTTGATTCTACCTTTTTACCTATTATATGTCCCCATCTTCCTCTACAAGCCTCTAGGTCCTTCCATTTAAACTGTGTCAAGAGAGGTATAGCGTCCAGAATGAGGGATGAAATAGACTCATTACACTCAGCACAAATATAGTATTCAATTATTCACACTGTATTTTCAGAAGGCCATTGGCAGATGCCAATGGGGCAAGGGATGAGGCAAGTAGGAACTCTGTTAATTGCTTTTCAATTATTATCATATTTTATCTTCACTTCAACCCTGAGAATTAAGTACTATTATTACCCCTATTTTACAGTTGAGAAAACTGAAGCAGACAGAGATTAAATTACTTGCCCAAGGACATACAGCTAGAAAGTGTCTAAGGCTAGATTTGAACTCAAATCTTCCTGATTCTAGTCCCAGCATGCCTCTACCTAGCTGCCTCTGCAAATGCTTAGAATATCCAGTTTAAGGAGCTGGAGATCGTTAGCCTGGGGAAGAAAAGATTGAACATGAAGTGAGAAGGAGATATGATAGCTGTCTTAAATTATCAAAGTCTACTACATGCTACAGAGATTAGATTTGGTCAGTTTGATCCCTGGGGGCAGAACTAAGAGTAATGAGGATGAATTTCAGGGAGACAGATTTTGATTTGACATAAGGAGAAACTAGTTCACAATTAGACTATCTAAAAATGGAACAGGCTTCTTCAGGAAATAGAACTTTTTCTGTCACTGTAAAGCTTCAAGTTGAGACTGGAAAATGACTACTTGTTGGGAAATGCTACAGAGGGGTTTCTCATTTAGGGTATTAAACTTCAGGATAATAACCTTCTAACTCTGAGATCCTGTATTCTTATCCAGATCCCTTTTATGTGATTCAAAATTTACCTGCTTATTTATTTTCTCTTATTTTGTCACAAGATCAACAACTAAATAGACAAAACAACTAGTACTGAAAGGCCAGGTAGGGTCATTAACTAAAAATGGAGACAAAAATCAGAAATCTCTGATTCTGTAGACTCTTTATAATGGGAGTCCAAAGTAAGTTTGAAGCCAGCAGAACATTCATCAGTAGAAAAGTATTCAGAGATAGTTAATAAAAGTTCTAAACTGGGTCCAAGATCAAGTCTCTGATCCAACTCAGTCAGCATAGAGATTAATCAAGGTTCTAGCAGCAGGCAGCTGAGAGAGGTTCAGGTATAGGAAGGTAAACCGTAACACTAGTTAACATTTATAGAACATTTATATTCAAGATTTACAAAATGCTTTATATTAATTCATTTATTCCTTACAACTCTGTGCTGTTATTGCAAGTTATGTAACAGGTTATACTACTAAACTATGTAATATTGTCCCAATTTACAGATGAAAAAATTTAACTTTAGAAAGATTAAAGAACTTGTCCATGTCATAAAGTTCTTAAATATAAGAGAGAGGATACAAACCCAGATTTCTCCTGACTCCAGGGTTTTTTCTGATATATGCCAGTAACTAGAATTCATCTTTTTTCCTATCTCTTGCCATTCTATTCACTAGCATGGCATTTTTCAGCTTTTACCACACTCCACATTAGGTTAGGATGAGAGTGACTTCATCTTTGTGCCTTGAAATCCTGGACCTGGGGGGCACAAGCCCCCTTTCACTTCTAACATCTTGTGGTCTGCCAGTTCTTCTAAATACTCCTAGTTCCCTGAGGTCAGACAGTGAGGCAGTTGTGGGTAGAGTCATCATATTTAATAATCCTGGGTCAGTCTGCTGATTATAAAGCTTTTCGTGTTTAGAAAGGTCAGAGGATACTATCACTTTGACTTAGCTATTAATTTTAAGAAGATGGAATTACTTCTCAGTTCCTCTGTATTTCCTTTGTATTTCAAATAATAATAATAATAATTTTAAAAGAATTAAGGAATTTCTTTAATTTTAGTTTAACAAATTTGTATTTCTTTCAACCATATTCTAGTTTTTTCCATTAAAGAATTGATCCATGACTATTACAAAGAGGAAAAAAAAATGTTGTCCATGAGCAAAAGGGATGCTGAAAGAACATTTTCATAATGGGAAAGAAAAATAAACTTTTCCAGGATAGATAGATGACATTGTAGATAGTGAACTGGATTTAAAAATCAGAAAGACCTGAGTTTATAGTCTTCATTATAAACTTACTGATGTGGAACCTTTGGTAAGCCACTTCTCTGTGCCTTGATATCTTCATCTGTAAAATGAGGGGTTGGACTGAAAGATCCCTAAAATTCCTCTAGCTCTAAAATTTAGTCTAAAGCAATGACACTGTTCAAGGTGAGGCTCTATTGAAGGAACTGCGGTATTCCCTGCCCCCCCCCCCCCCCCCCCAGGGAAGAGAAACTTACATTTTTTGGTGGGGCGGGGAGGGGACAAAACTCCTCCAAAATTGAATAGACACAATTGTTGTTTTCCAGAAAAAAAAAGACTTATTCTGCTTGGCTCCTGGAGCAGTAGTAGATACAGTACCAAACCTGGAGTCAGGAGTCATTTTCCTGAATTCCAATCCAACCTCCAATTCAGACATTTCCTAGCTGTGTGATCCTGGGCAAGTCACATAATCCTCTTTACCTCAATTTTCTCATCTGTAAAATGAGATATTGAAGGAAATACCAAGCCACTCTAGTATCTCTGCCAAGAAAACCCCAAATGGTGTCAAGTCTGTAAATGGCTAAATAATAATTTAAACCTTAGAAATGGGACCAATGGGTAAAATAAATAGAAAAGTAGATTTTTGGTAAGTACAAGGTAGCAATTTCTAACAACTGACATTTTCTGCACACAGAATAGACTCCTTCAGGAGTGGTCATTCAACTTTTGTCCAAGATTCTGTAATAGGGGTTTATCTATCAGGTGGAGTTAGAATGAACTGACCTCAGAAGTTCCATTCCACTCAAAGATTTGATAATTCTATAAAGCAAGAGGAAAACCTGGCCTATATTGAATTAAATTGTGTGTGTTAATCAATCCATTCAGATCTCCATAGATAGGAGAGATACATTTTAATAACACTGAGTTAATTTCCAATCCTTCTCCAGGATTGTGGGAGCATTGCACTGTGTTTTGACTTTCCTCTTGACAACCTTAAAGCCACGTGAGACATCTCTGACTCATGTCCCTAAATTTAGCACTGGATGAGCACAGCATTTAAAAATGGAAGCAAGCGCCCATGGAAGTTATCGTTTTCACCAAGGGTTTCCTCCTGCTTGCAGGACTCAGCACTTTTCCTTCCCTTATTCTTCTGTTCCTGAAGCAACCTCAGCAGCTTACACAAGGTTGTCTTTAAGCTCAGATCTCTGGTGCAGTAACAGTTCTCAGAAAACAACTGCATTTGCTGATGAGCATGGGGGGTAGGGAAGAAAGGATATCATTCAAGTTAAAGAAAATATTCTATTTTATCAATCAATATTGTTGGGCTTAAGGGACATAAGTTAATTCAGAAGTAGAAGAATCCAATAAGTTGAGGTGTGATAGTAGGGTCCTGTCACTTAAGGGATGGTGAACCCTTTGGATGAGAAATTCCTTCTTGGATTTTAGACTTAACGATTCCTCTATAATTGTCTTACTTGGGTCTAGAGAATTCTCCTGTTACAATAAGATATCAAATAATAATAAAAATTCACATCTAAGTGGCAGGGTCTAGAGTCAGGAGAACCAGAGTTCAAATATAACCTTGAATTACTTTGTAGCTGTTGTAACCCTGGGCAAAATCATTTAATCCTGTCCCCCCTCAATTTATTTTTTTTAATAATCAAAAAGAGTTGAAGAAAGAAATGACAAACCACTCCAGTATCTTTGCCAAGAAAACCCCAAACAGGGATCACAAAAAGTCAGATACAAATGAAAACAACTGAATAAATTAAAAAGCAATGGGGATACATCATTTCAGAGCAATCCTTTAAAGTGGGTGCTATTATCATGTCTATTTTTAGAATGAGAAAACAAGGAGAAAGAAGGAGCTAGATAGCACCATGGAAAAAACACTGGGTCCAGAGAAAAAAGGACTTGAGTTCAAATTTTATATCAAATAATTATTAGTTATGTGACCTTAGGCAAATCACTTAGCTAATTTTTTTTGGCCTCTGTTCCTTCAACTTCAACAAAATGGGGGTATTCATGCACCTACCTCAAAGATTATCTTGAAAATCAAATGAGAAATTTGTAAAGTGATTGACACATAGTAGGTACAATATAAATGCAATTAGAACTACGTGCCAAAGATCTCACAAACTGAGTTCTCAATCATTAACCACCTGTCTACCAAGCTAAACAAGTTCCCTACATGCAGGTGATTTGCAGTCACATTGTCAAGATTAGAGTAAATCAATATTTGAAGCCAAGAAAATCTGTCACTCAAATTGATGAATGCTTTTATGTTATTCATTTTGTTTTTCTATTGATAGGCATTACATTTCCTTTTAAATTTCTAGCTATAACCTAACAGATTTCACCAGGGTCTAATGGCACCCTTGCTGTGAGACTGTTTGGGTACTAACTAAAATGGAATACTAGAATTTTAGAAGTGGAAGGGATATTTAAAGATCATCTTCTCAAGCCCCCTTATTTTACAAGTTACTGAAACTCAAACAGGTTAAATGACTTGCCCAAGGTCTCCCAGTAAGTTAAGTAGAGAACCATGCCTGGAGCCAGAAGGAGCTATGTGGTGCAGTAGATAGAGTGCCAAATCTAGAAACAGAAGACTCATCTTCCTGAATTCTAATCTGATCTCAGATACTTAGTAGCTGAGTGACCCTAGTCAAGTCACTTAACTATGCCTCAGTTTCCTTATCTGTAAAATGAATTGGAGGAAGAAATAGCAAACCACTTCAGTATCTTTACCAAAAAAAAAAAAAAAACCCAAATGAGGTCACCAAGAGTCAGACACAATTATTTTTTTTGTTTTGTTTTCTTAGTTTTTTTCAAGGCAATGGGGTTAAGCGCCTTGCCCAAGGCCACACAGCTAGGTAATTATTTAGTGTCTGAGGTCATATTTGAACTCAGGTCCTCCTGACTCCAGGGCCAGTACTCTATCCACTGTGGCACCTAGCTGTCCCCAGACACAATTATAGTGATTGAACAGCAAATGCCTGGAGCCTCTGCTCCCTATTGTTTGTCTATTGTCTTTTCCATATATTCTCCAAAAAATCCAGAAGGATGTAGAGAATGCAAAGGGGAATGTTTGCAGTGACTTTTTTTCTGTTATGTTAGGAATTGTTTGTCTTTCATTCTATAAGCAGATCATGACATCAGGGAGGTGATGCCTTGACATGGAAGTGAATTGGATTTGAGGAAGAGAAGTCATACAAAGTCACCAGTGTCAATTTCTCCTGTGGAGCCATCTGGGTCCAGTGACCAGGGTGACCCTGGATTTAGTAGGAGATGTTGTCCTTTTTAAACTAAGATCTTTCCCAGTTCTCAGTTTCACTGAGGCAGCACACATTCAGTTATTAAAGCTAGGTAGGAAAGAAATAAAGCAAAGAATGGCCTTTAACCTAATCATAAAAAAAATCCATATGGAAGGGGAAGACCCTTAGGGTTTCTGATCAAAACAGAAACAATTGCTATTTACATTCACTTTTGAGCCAGTCAGTGCCCAAACAATGATCAAGTCTAAGAACAATATTTTTAAAAGATGACACCACGCCAAATGCTCATAATCTCCAAACTACATGAAATGAAAAGTTTTCAAAGTATGGAGGAAAAATTCAAAATTATGTGGAAATATAATGAGGTACATTATCATTCCCATTATCCTATCTGCTATTCAAGTTTTACTGAGGATGCTTTGGAAGGATAAGTTTACTTTCTATTGTTTTTATTCACTATAAAAAGTAGTTATTTTATCATCTATGCAAAGTATATAGAACATGAAATTTAAGAAAAAAAATTGAGATCAAAATAGAGACTTCTCCAATAATCATTTCTACCTGAATTACAAGATAAATAATTTTTCTAACTTCTATACGGGGCGGCTATGTGGCGCAGTGGATAGAGCACTGGCCCTGGAATCAGGAGTACCTGAGCTCAAATCCGGCCTCAGACACTTAATAATTACCTACCTCTGTGGCGGTGGGCAAGCCACTTAACCCCATTTGCCTTTGTAAAAACTAAAAAACAAAAAAAAATACAACTTCTATGACAATGACTTAACATCCATTGCTGCCAGAGCAGCTGGAGTGGGGAAATCTGAGGACAGCTGTGGTTCATTTTGGGTAGCAAAATCACCGGACTATCTCAGGGAGGTAAGAAAGTCTTAACTTGCACAAATGATTTACAAGTTACTACAAAAAGTTCACAAGCTAGGTTCTGTGGAGAAGCAGATAGTGAGTTTCAGTGTTACTGTGAGCTAAAGAGAGAGACTTAAAGGACAGGCTGATTAGCAGAAGCTAAGGGGACAAAAAGGCTAAAGTGAAGGCAAGAAAGCACTGAATAGGAAAAAGAGATATCTATGATTTATTTGATTTGATGTTTGTTCAGTATCCGTGTAGGTTCATGTATTCATTTTTGCATCCATTCAACAAACATTTAGTAAATGTGTGAACAGAGAGAAGAATTTGGGGTTTTTTCTCTTGTATTTTGATAAATATTAAAGAAGGGGCAGTTAAACTTTATCTTGGGAAGATTGAGGAAGAGTAGTCAAGTAGAAATCACGTTTAGGTATTTTAACAAGGTAAAGAGGATGGGTTTCTAAGAAGGTAATAAAGTTAAGCAAAAAAGAGACAGTTACAAGATGGGAAAGAAGGTGAGTTTCTAAGACAGTAGTGGAGTTAAGCAAAGAAGAGACAGCTGGGGGAGAATAGCAAAGACAGTTAAGAAAGAGTAAGAGGAAAGGAAAAGGAAGCAGTCACAAAATGATGGATGGGCTTAGATCTACCTGGATCTAGTCACAGGTAGTGGGAATTACATGGTCCAACCTGGAGAAGGAAGGAGGAAAAGGAATGGGGAATGGGGGTGGCAGGGGTGGCAGGGCATCCAGGAGGCAGTCTCCTGCCCTGCCAAGTCACAGGGTGCAACCTTGCTTAAATATATTTTTGTGGAGGGAGGAACAAGGGCAATGCTGAGGTGTAGTTTAATCCCCAGCTTCAGGCCATCTCCAATGTGCATGCCCAAAGAGTGTTCCTTAAGAAGTGGTTAATACCTGACTGTAAAGTAGTTTTCAATGGGTATGAGAGGTGTTACTGCACATGCTCCTGCCCCCCAGGGCATGACCAAGGTCAAACCACGACTAAAATCCAAAGTAGCTTAGGAAATTGTGTTCACAAAAGTCAGCCAGAATGGAGAACACCCCCACAGTACAGGAAAAACCCATGAGATTTGTTTCTAATATAAAAAAGGTATTTCTCTGTGCCTAGAGCTCCCCTGCTTCACTGTGACTACAACAACTACTACTACTACTTTTGATCATGATGACATGATGACAACAGTCCCTTCAAAGCCTGACCTCTCCTCTGTATGGTGGGGGGAGTGAGGGAGTAGGAAGGCAAAGGGAATGCTAGTCAAAGTGATAGTGAGGACTGTGTGTCTTGAAATGAAGGAGTGTGTCTGGTATACATTAAGAGGGAAGGGGAACAAAAGGAGCAAAAGGAAGAAAAGATGGTAAAGTGTTGTAAAGAGAAAGGCACAGATTTTCTTAAATAGTTCCAAGGGAATATTATTAGAAAGGTAAACTCTTACCTTCTCTATGCTTACCTCAGAAGTATTCAGTAGGAGTTCCCATTAAAGAAAAATAACCCCAAGCTTGGAGACTTAATTTTAATAATAATAATAGAGTTTGAATTCAAGTTAAGATTGCAGGACTAGTTCAACTAGGTCTATGAGTTCATTACATTATACTCATAGGCATATGTACATATGAAACTGTAATGAGAAATAAAACTGTAATAAGAATAGGGAAAAAAGATATCTATGATATTATTTGCTTTGAAAAGTTGCTTAATAGTTCCTTTAATGTTTGTTCAATAATTGTATAGGTCAAGTATTCATTTATGCATTCATTCAACAAATATTTCTAAGTGTTTTGTGTGTGAAGAGAGAAGAATTTTGCTTTTTTTTCTTCTTTTGTATTTTGATAAATATTGAAGAAGCTGGGGGCAGTTAAACTTTAGCTTGGGAAAAATTCAACTGATTGATTTTGTGGAAATTTACTGCTTTCAATATACATTTAGCAATCAATTGTTTTGTATACTTATTTTCAGTTTTCATTTCAACAAACAAGCACTGTAATTAAAACTAATAGAATAAAATCTTTGGACTATTTAAAAAAAACACAATCTTGCCTTCATAAATCTTACAGTCTAATAGGAAAGTTAAGATACAAGTGATGTTGATTGAAACATTAATTACTTTGTAATACATTAAAGAGTTATGGGGAGAAAAGGAGTTATTTGAGTTTGAAAGGGGAAAGTTGTTATTATTACCTGGAGAAAGAAAGTAAAGAAGGCTCAATGAAAGAAACAGTATTCAGGTTGAATTTCTAAAATTATTACAGATTACACAGGCAGAAAAAGAAGGGTTCAATATGGTGAACGAAGAAAACACAAAGCCCTGGGATCCCTAGTTGTACAGTATATTGTTTGATATATTGATGATAAGAAAGGGAGAATGAAAAGGAAGTCATATCAGATTGGGCAGGGTTTTTAAATACAGATGAGTATGTATCTGGAATCAAAGAACTTGGGTTCAAATCCTTTTTCCATCCCTTGCTACTTAAGTTACTTTGGGCCAGCAATCACACCTTTCAAGGTCTTGTTTCCTGTTTTGTTAAAGTAAGGGACTGAACAAAATGACACTGATCTTGTGCAATCTAGTCATCTAGAATCACTGGTCTTCTAATATTATCTAGTCATCACTCCCTTTGTAGCCCTTTATAACTTGGTTTCTAATCTTATCACTCAATTGAAATTACTTTCTCCAAAATAACCAATAACCTATTGATTCTCTCAAACCTGAAGATGGTTTTTTTAATCCTCATTTTTCTTGACCTCTCTTGTACAGTGTTACTATTGACCACCATCTCCTCCTGGTTCCTCTCCCCTTGTTTACTGTATCTACTCGGTCACCTTTCTTGGCTCAATATCCATGTCATGCCTTTGAACTATTAGGTGTTATTAAAAACTTTGCAATGGGCTCTCTTCTATTCTCTTCTTTCACATTCTCTTGGTGAGCTCATTAAGACCACAAAGTTTAATAAGCATCCCTCTATATGCATGAATCCCAGATCTAAATATTTAGCTCTTATGTCTCTTCTCTTTGTCCCAAAGCACCAGCTGTCTATAGAAATTTTCAAAGGGTATATCCTGGATACATATTGAACTCTGTATGTCCAAAACAGTCATTACTTTTGACACCACCCTATACCAAGTCTTTAAAATTTTTCTTCTTTCTGTTGAAGGTGCACCATTCTACCAGTCTTGTCAAATTTATTTCCTTGGCATAAATACTGTCTTCATTCTCCTTCACTCCACATAATCAGTTAATTGCCATATCTTGCCATTTCTACTTTCACATCCCTTTCAATTAACCTTTTCTCTCTACTTATATAGTCATCATGTTAGTTCAGACCCTCATCAGCTCTCAACTAGATTACTGTAATGGCCTCCTAATTGATCATCCTTCCTCAAGACTCTCCCAATATGTCCTATGTACCATGCCCAAAATTATTTTCTTTAAATAAGATCCACAGAATTTCTTCTGGTCCCAGGGGAACTTGGATATTTTCCCCACCTACTAAAAAGATCCTAGCTTTGGAGCCATGAATGTGGACTGGCTGCCATTCCAAGTGCTTCAGGTTGGAGGTGGTGCTTATCCTTAAAGAAAGAAATCACATGTTTGAACAGTTGCCATTTCTGTGGGTTTGGTGAAAGATTCTCCTTCTCTATCCCTCCAAGGCTGTCTCAGAGACAGGTTATAGAGAAAAGAATAAAGATCTTTAGAGAGCATAAATTTTTTAAAACTCTTTTGAGTGGACTGACTGCTCTTCCTGACTTGGTAACCAATTATCTCAGATAAAACTGTAAGGAAACCCTCCTTTCCCTTTGAAATAATATCATGAGAAGAGAGAAAGTGAGGCAAGAGATTACTTTACCCAAACCATCAAGTCCTGTAGTACTGAGCCAACATACAAAGCCCCAAATTCTGATTACGGCCCCCTTTGGATTAAGCAACATAGTCTTGTAAGGTATTCAAACATTATCATTCCATTGACAGGTGCTAATGATGCTGATAAAATGGAAGAGCTTAGTTAAAAGTCAAAATTATTAGGATTCACAAAAGGCTATCACTCAGGCACTAATAATTTTGCTAATGGCTCTCCCTGGCTAGATACTTTAACATAAAAACTGTCTTTAGACATGATAGAAACATTCTTGTTAAGGGATATACTGCTGGTGGTAATATTAGATATACATTTCAGGTTCTCATAGTGGAACTTGCAAACATTGGGAAAACTTAACAGACTCTAAAGTTATTTTCTGCTTCTTCCTCTTGTATCTTACTTATGTGGATACTCCCCACCCACCATGTCCCAATAGATCACAATTTACCTAAACTTTCTGACCTATTTAATTCTTGTTCAGACTTTTCCATAAATTATACATAAAAGCTCTACCCAATGCACTGGCAGTCATAGGGATTATAAAGGTGTGGGATAGGGAAGACTCTCAAGATAGCAGGTATAGTCTACTTATTTAACAGAGAGGGAAACAGAGGAAAGCAATGTTAAGTGATTGATATAAAGTCTTATGTATAGATTAGACTTGAACCCAAGCAATTCTCTGGTTCCTTTCCTCCTTCCTAGTCATATCCTTTATGCCAGAGATGTCACATTCACAACCCATAGTTCGTATATACAAGTGTTGTCAAAACCAGATTAAGATGTAATTTGTTATTGTTTTTGTTATTATCTATGAGCCCATGAGGTTTTCTTGACAAAGATACTTAAGTGGTTTGTATTTTCTTCTTCAACCCCTTTTACAGATGAGGAAACTGAGGCAAACAGAGTTAAGTGACTTGTGCAGGGTCACACAGCTAAATCTAAAGCCAGATTGAAACTCAGGAAGAAGGGTCTTTTTGATTCCAGACCTAGCACTCTTCACTGTTACATCTAGTTGCCCAAGATGTAATTGGAAAATGTTTAATAAAATAAATGAAATTATAATAAAATATAGATAATTTAATTAATGACTTTCTAAGTTAATATGTGGCCTACAGAGATCTGTTTCTATTTGTTTGACATTCCTGCTTTTATACCATTGTCTGTAACCAAGTTATTGTAATTAATATGTAACCTTGACCCTAGTCTTTCTGTTGTCATTTTGAGTCACTTAGATTCTTCAGAAAATGTGGTGTTAATTAAGTGATTCAGTCAGAGAATAAATCTTCATTGAGCTCAGTATTGACCACCTCCTTTGTAAATCTTGGCTGTTTTCATTCACTCTTTTCTTTGATCCTTTCTCTTTGTAGATCCTGAAAAGTTCTTCAGAGAATATAGGTATAGTCAAAAATGAGCTAAAAATTATTCTGGATCTGGAGTCAGAGGACCTTTGTTCAAAGCTTGTCTCTGCCACATAAAATATATGTGACCTTAATTAAATGACTATACATCTCTGGGCCTCAGTTTCTTCCCCTGTAAAAGTCACACCTTTGAGGGGTCTTTTAACTCTTAATCTTTATTGATAATAATTGTCCAATGGCTTCTTATTGCCTCAGGAATGAATACAAGAAAAAAAAAAGAAAGAAAGAAACAGGCTTACCAAGTGTCTGGAATTATACTATTTGTTATTTGTTCTTATTTGTTTGTCTTATTTGTTCCTCTTTACAACTTAACAGCTAAGGAAACTGAGGAGAACAGAGGTTAAGTGACTTGTTCAAGGTCACACAGTTCTGAAGCTGTAACTTAAGTGCTGCTAACTCCAAGCCCAGGATCTACCCATTTGCTTCCCCTAGATACTTTAAGCTGGAAGTTAAAAAACATTACAATCTGACTCCATGCTACCTTTCAGAACTTATTTCATAATATTTGCAGCCAAATTGAACTACTCATTTTTTGCCAGAACTCTTGTGCCTCGAATGCACTCCCTCCTCCACCATCTCTTCTGCCTCTTTCAGAGCTCAATCCAGTTGCCAACTCCTTAATTTGCCCCAATTTTTAGGATCCTCCCCTTCCTGAAACTATCTTGTTTTTACCTCTCTTCTTACTTTTCTGTATCTCCCAAAAGAATATCAATACCTTGAGGGAAGAGATAGTTCCCTCCCCCCTTTGTATTCTCAGCAACTGCAGAGCATTATGTCTTGAATAATCAAGGTTCTCAATAAATGCTTATTGAATTAAATTGAATTTGGAAGTCTTCAAGCATATGAAAATGGAAAGCAGATATATGGAGATATATTTAACATCTGAAATACTGATGTCACTTCTTCCTGAGAATAGACTCATAAGTAATATGAGGGTCATATTTCACAACTTTTGGTTATAATATGTATGATCAGAAAGAAAAAAATACTAGAGCTGGATTCCCAGTTCCCCTCTTTCTAGTTGGACTTGAGAGGGAAAAAAATCAGTTCACCTCTCTCTGAGCTATAGTTTCCTTTTATATAAAATAGAGATAATAATGCTTGTCCTACCTATCCTACAGAGATGTTTTGATGATCAACTGAGGTCATGATGATGATGATGATGATGATGATAATGATGATGATAGTGAAGAGAAAGATAAAATATAATTCTTTAAGCTTCTAAAGAAAGCTATGGTTGCTATGTCTTACAACCTGCCTATGATACATATTGGCTGTGAGATACTAGTTAAATCACAGTCTTTAATATTGTTATAATTTTAGAGAAGAAAATTACCTGCTTTGGCAGAGCAAAGTTCCTGCCTGGGACTTCCTTGCTCCAGTGAGATTATAGGTCTCATCCTTTATCTCCCTTATGTTTCTTCTTATCTTATCTTCTTATCCCTTTTGTTTTATTCTTATCAGTTCTGCAATGTAAAACTTGTAGTAATTGAAATACAGCAATCCTGTAATAATATGATAATAAAGCACTTTGTAATTTATATTCTAGGGGCAGCTATGTGACATAGATGGAGTAGTAGATAGTCAACAGGGGAAAGAATGCTGGTCTTGGAGTCAGGAGATCTGAGTTCAAATCAAATCTCAGACCTGCACTAGTTATGTGGCCTTGAGCAAGTCAGTTAACTCTTATTTGCCTTAATTCCCTTATCTAAAATGGACACACTAGAAAAAGAAATGGCAAATCACTTCAATATCTTCTTATTAAAACCCCATGGATTTACTTGAACATTGTTGAACAACAAAAAACAACCTATATTGTATTCTACAATGATAGGAAATTATGTAGGCTGGACCTATGATTAAATTGATCTAAGGAACTCATAGAGAAGAAATACTATAACGTTGTAAAGTAAGTGTTCTGCAATTTAGAGTAATAGAGAGCTGCCATGGCACTAAAAGGTTAAAGGTTCTATCAGTATAAATCAAAGGCAGGATTGGCTTGACTCTCAACTTTCTAAATGTAATCATATACTCAATAAATAATAAACAACACTCTATTTACTATGTCTCTTTCTTTTGCTTTTTGAATTAATTGAAATTTTGCTTCCTTAGACATCATGGAGTAATGAGTTACAATCACAGAACTTCAATCATAAAATTGTTACTTGTACTATTAATAGTAATAGAAGTATTAATATTTTAATATTGGGGTGGTAGTAGTACTAGTAGTAGTGATGGTGGTGGTGGTGATAGTGGTGTTAATAGTAGTAATGGTAGTGATAGAAGAATGATAGTAGCACTGATAGAAGTGTTTTCTACTCCACAGATCAAATTTGCACTCTCTACCCCAACAGAAACAGCTCTTGCATACAACAGAAGACTGATATAACTTACATAAACCAAGGTTATACTGGTACTCATTATTTTCAAATAATTTCCACTAAAACCTCAGAATATACTCTCCCAAAAAAAGACTTAAAAGACATCTAAGAGAGGCATGGAATAGTGGGCAGAGCATTCACTGCACTTAATGCTGTTAGAATATTGCCTCAGACACTTAATCATGATGTCACCCTTGGCAAGTCAGTTGCCTTTATTCAGTCTCAGTTTCCTCATCTATAAAATAGAAATAATAATAGTAGTTGCCTGTTAGTAGAAAGATCAAATAGACATTCCCAAACTCTGAGTGCAATTTTAAGCATTACTGAATTAAAAAATATATCAAGAATTTTGGTGTGTTAGCTACGTCATCATAATTATCACTATCATGATCATCTTTTTGTTGAATTCATAAATACATGAAAGACCATATAAGATGTAATTTAAGAATGGTATTAGGTGTTTTGTTGTTGCTGCTGCTGTTGTTAGACATTTTATCTCTTTAATTCTAATTCTTTTCAAAATTTGCCTGAACCTTGGGGCCAGAGACTAATGATCTGAGAAATATCACTCTTTGTGACTACAGAAATTTGCAAGCAGAGACATTGAAAAGTATCCAGAGATGACTCTAAATAACACTGAGGCAATCTCTTGTGTTGCTTTATAACAAGGGGTTCTAAAGTGCCTTGTAGTCTCTGTAAGAAGATATATACTGAGACATCTTAAAAAAGGAATTCAAAGTTTGTTTTTGTTTTTGTTTAGGAAGCCAAAATGGTTTGATTGAAGCTGAACAAAATCACTGTGTTTTGAATGTGAGAATGATCAAACTTTGCATGTACAGTATTAAAGCATTTCCCCAAAAAAAAGCATCCTCAGTTCATATTAAGAATTCAGACTATAGCATCGTATTAAGTGAAGTTAAACATCTATCTGTTTGCTAGGAGAATAATTTTACTGAGTATAATATGCTTTTACTATAGAGTAAGAATATTTGCACAGCACTAATGTAGTATGCAAAGAAACTTAACAAGGTCATGTCTACTATGGATGGAATAAGAATGGGGCTATTCATCTTAAGCTGTTGTAACTGTCACTTAAGAAATTTCCTGAGACTGATTAAGTCTTATGTCTTTGTATGTCATTTCCAGCTCTCTATTTTGAGGAGGATAATAGTGGCTTCAAACAATAAGGAAAGCATGCTGTTTTCTGAGCTATGAATGAGGTTTATCATGGAAAATTTAAACACTACAAACCAAATCAATAGATCCAGTTGGAACCAACTAAGAAAATCTTGCTTGTACAGGAAAATAGGATGATAACATTAATTTTGAATCAATGATAGAGGGAAGTTATCATGTTACAGTGGAAAGAGCAGAAACTCTGAATTTAGAGAACTTGAACTCAAATCCTATCTCTGATCCTTACTCTGTAATTTTGGGCAATTCACTTAACAGTCCTCAAACTCAGTTTTCTCATCTGTAAATGAAGCACTTGGATCTCTGCTGTCCTTTTTGTCTCAAAATCTGTGATCTAATTTTCATTTTCTCCTACCAGTGAACTTGGGAAGATGGTGTAGTAACTGATACAATGCAAAGCTCCACAAGTAAATGAAGAATCTAAAATTTCTTTAGGGAACTCTAAACATGAGAACTGTGATATAAACCCACTCATATCATAGTAGATAAATCCTTAAGACTTGCTTGAAGAACAGAGAAAGATTAAATGGCTTGTCCAGGGTTCCCCAATTTAGTAATTATCAAGAGATTTCAATTTAGTTTTTCCTTTCTCCAAGTCCATCATTCTATCCATGCCATACTAAGCTTCTTCACCTCAAGGTGTTCAGAATTGTATTCCATTCATTACACTATATTTTACTTCTGAACAGATGCTCCATCTAGTCTACTGCTAATCCCCACCAGCTACCTTGCCTTTACTCTCCTTTATGATCCCCTACCCAGCCATGAGGGAAACTCTTGTTTGTCCTCCATACCCAGTGAAAGTAATGTTCAGTGAGGCAGGCAAGATATGTTGGAACTAGGTTGAAAAAGGAATTGGAAGCTAAACAAAGGAAGTTCGATTTTATTGAGGAACAAAAGAAGGAGTGACATGCTCAGATCTGCACTTAAGGAAAATAATTTTGACAGCAGCATGGTGAATGGACCAAAATGGAGAGATATATGAGAGCAGAAGACCAACTGGGAATTTTGCAATAATCTAGACAAGATGATCAGAGCCTGAAGGTAGAGGTAGTAATTGTTTGAATAGCAAAAAGAAGTCACTTAAGAGAGACAATGTAGAGATTTGTGTTTATTGTTGTTCAGTCATTTTCAGTCATTTACAACTCTTTATGACCCCAGTTGGGCTTTTCTTGGTAAAGATACTGGAGTGGCTTTCCATTTCTTTCTCTAGCTCATTTTATAGATGATGAAATGGAGGCAAATGAGGTTAAATGGAGGCAAATGAGGCTAAGTGACTTGCTCAGGTTCACACTTAGCCAGTAAGTATCTGAGGCTAGATTTGAATCCTGACTCCAGAACTAGCCCTCTTTTCTCTGAGTCACCTAACTACCCTTTTGAGGCAATACAAACAGCAAGCTTTGGAAACTGAGTGAATATGTGGGCAAGAATGTAGAATTATGAGTAACTACAAAGTCACAGGGTAGATTAAAAGCACCATGTAGAAATAGGGAAGTTTAAGATCAGTGTGGGTCATAGAGAAAAAGATGCCAAGTTCTAATTTGGGCACATTATTTCAAGCATCAACCAAAGGATCCATCCATCCCCAAATTCTCTCCACCACTGCTCATCTGAAATATCCTAGTCATTAATAGATCATTATAGCCAGAGATTACTTTAAGGCCATCTAGGCCCACCCCTCTCCATTTCATTTTATAGAAAAAGAAACTGAGAACCAGGGAGGATAAGTGACTTGACCAGTCATAAAAGTAGTGAGGGGCAGAACCATTATTTGAAATTAAATCTTCCAATAACAAATCCAACATTTACACCTATTTCAATTCTTTTGTGATAAGGCATAGAAGATACTAGTTAAAATGAAGTCATATTATCTGGGAAGGATAATCCATTAAGCTACTATTACCTGTTAACATCACAGAAATTATAGATGTTAACAATTGGTTTTAGCTTGTAATTATTACTGGCAGATGCCTTATCATAACAGATCAAGGATATTAGAATTAGATTAAGCCTGAAGGTTCATCTATTTAGTCAAATCTTCTCATTGTGCAGAAGAAGCAACTATGTCCCAGAGAGAGAGGAAATGACCTACCCAAGGTCAATGACATAGTCAGGACTTTATCTCAGGTCTTCTCATCTTGCTAGAAAATGTGTTCAGCTAAAGCTTTCAGGGACTCAAGCAAACATGAAAGAATTCACTTAAAAGATCAAACTCTGACAAAGAATAATTTTGGGACAAAAATGTTTATTTAAGTATTGCTTTAGTATTTAGACAAGACAACTTTGATCCCTAAGCAACCTAAACAACTTAAGCAACCTAAGCTGCTATGAGAGGATGAACAGTAAGGAAAAGGTTATCTGGGGAATCACGCTCCCCAAGAACAGACAGTTTCACTGGAAGACAAGCCATCCCAAAGGAAGATGAGCAGTCAGGAGATTATGATGATGTTTGTCTTTTGTTCCCAAAAAAGACCGTGGTATCAGGGAGGTGATTCCATGACAAGCACATGAATTAGATTTGAATCAGGTTAAAGAAGGGCAAAGGGGCATGAGAGGTTATTTTGGAGATCATACTCCCCCAGAGTAGACTACCTTCCCAAAGGACAAGCAACTCAATTGATGAGATAATTTATGTATATGTTGATGGGGGCAGAAATCCAGAAAGTAGAGATGAGGTA
The DNA here is from genome assembly GCF_037893015.1 of Macrotis lagotis. Classification (NCBI taxonomy): domain Eukaryota; kingdom Metazoa; phylum Chordata; class Mammalia; order Peramelemorphia; family Peramelidae; genus Macrotis; species Macrotis lagotis. The sequence goes on from NC_133659.1 coordinate 182,649,113, forward strand.
ATTAGGGAAATGAGGTTGAGGGATGACAGTACAAAGTCTTAATATTTTCTGATTGTCAGGGATCCATTGTTTTGGTTAGTTGGGACTTGATTTGTGGGGGGCGGAGCAGGAATTTAAAAAGTTCTTTGACCTCATTACTGCTTTTCTAGGAGTTTTAATCTGTATACTTTATAAACCTCCCAGGCTTTATGTGAATTTATTCACTATTCAAAGAAACTCTTGGTCTCTATTGGAGACCCCAATTCTCATCCACTACAATAGAACGTATTTCTTTTAACATTTCCCCTATTTCACTCTCAGTTCAATGCTGATTCCATTGTGCCCTACCATTAAATTTTGTTATCTAGAAAAAAACCAAACAGTTGCATATAGTGGGAGTGAAAGAGGGAATTAAGGTCTCTTTGTTGCAATAAGGAAGGGAGAGAAAGTGGTGGACTCTTCACTGGTGGTTTTTCCTGGGAAGAACTCTTCAATAATATGTTCAATAAGTCAGAAAGAAGCATGAAGACAGTGGGCATATTAGGGATAAGAGGCACCAATAAAAGAGATAAATAATTGGGGGAAATTGTTCACTTTGAAATGTCTCCTTAGCTAGGCATTGTCCATATTTATTCCTTAGACTTTCAGTTTTAATAGCACTCAGAAAGGGAAAAAAAAAAACAAAGTTGTTGATTTCTATAGTAAATAATAGGCATAATTGGTATAGGAAGAGACAGAACAAATCTATATTTGGTAACCTTCAATTTAATTTCCTTGAGTGCATTAGTGCTAGTCAATGAGCAAAATATTTTGCTTCCTATGTTTCCAACAATGAATGGTTCAGTGTTTTTCTGATTCAGTGATAAATTATGATGTTTGTATTGTATTTGGTCAACAAATATTTATTAAGGGCTTACTCTGTGCCAAGCTCTGTACTACATGCTGGGATGGAAATAAAGGCAAAAAAAAAGTCCTTGCATTCTCAGCTACTTCCATTTTGCCCTTTCTATATGGAGACTAGACACTCCAGGGAAGTAAATATTTAGAATTTCCCACTCTCAACTTGGCTGAAAAATAATCTCCAGCTCTTTCTGAAAAATTGATCAGTCACTTGACCAGGAATCATTATACACTCTGCAGACTGGCTTGTCCTGAAATGTGCAACAATTCTTTTTAGTCAATTTTAATTCATCCAATTAAGGTAAAACCAAACAATTAACAAATGCTCATTAATTTTCTGGGGTAGAGAGGAGAGATATCTGTCCTTAATTGTGGGGGAGATAATATATCTGAGAGGACTTAAGGTTTAATAATGAGTCTCTTGCTTGGAAATTGTTACTAGTCCTTTCACTCATTTCTGGCTTTGGGAGATTTAGGCATAAGAATACCATTTGAAGAAAGTACTTATCCAGATAAATCCAGTTATGTGCACAATAGAGGGAGTTCCCTTCTCCTTTCTTTTATCTCCAGTTCCATCAGGGATTTAGTGAAACAAATAGAATAAACCTCAATTTAAAACGGAATTCAGAGGATTAAAATCTGACCCCAATAGGCAATCAATCTTCAATTGTTAAAACAATAAAGACCTTTGTTCTTTTAACCATCCCTCTTTGGTTTTTCAATTCTGTTCCCTAACTCCATTCATTTCTTTGTCCATTCACTCATTCACTTATTCAGCAAGTACAGATAGTTTTCTTTTTTAGGTGAGTAGATTAGTCTGCAGACTTCTATTTTAGATTTTTTCAGTGGACATGGAGAAGGGAGGAAGGAAACAGGAAGGGAGGTGGGGGTGGAAGGGGATGCTCCTGGAAGGAGGGTGGCTGCACATGGTTCCAGTAAACATCAGGACTGGGAATGGAAAAGTGAGAACAGGAAGAGGAACACATAAGGATCATGCTGACTAAAAATGAGAGGAAGGATATGGTGGAGGTGGGGAGTAAGGGGACATTAGGGGGCTGGAAACAATCAAGAAGAGGTGAGGATAGATAATTCTTGGGTCAAATGACATAAACAGATGTCCAATGGGACAGACTCACTGATGGATGGGCAGTCAGGCAAAAGTCTCTAAAGGTGGGGAACTTGGAGGCCATGGAGCACCAAGTCAAGGGGAAAAAGTGAAAAGAGAGAGCACAGTACTGTACAGTAAAGTAAATATAAGTGGAGGTGTGTTTTTTTTAATTGTAGATTTTTTTTCCAGAATTCTTTACCTAAAGTTGAATTTGTATAATGTGAATTTATATAAAGTGAGAATGGTTTGCATTTGTTTAGTTCCAGCCCTACCATCTCACAGCTAGGCTGGGAACCTTGGTATCACTCTCACTCATCCCACACCATTGTCAAACCTTGTCATTTCTACATATCTCTCATAGATGTTTCATTTTCTTCACTCATTTAGCCACAACCCTGATCTTCCAACTAGTTTCCTTGCTCAGGTCTCTCCCAAATCCAACCCATCTTTGACTCAACTGCCATGCTGATTTTTTCTAAAATATGGGATTTGATCATGTTATCCTTTCCCCTAGCTCTCTGAACTCCAGTGTCTGCCTATTACCTCTAGGATCAAATAAAAACTTCTTTGTTTTTTTTAAGTACTTTACAAAATGGCTTTTTGCTACCTTTTTAACCTTCCTATATTTTACTCCCCTTCATACATTCTAGAATCTAACTATAATGATTTATTTGAAGTTCCTTACATATGAATTTGAAACCATAGCTATCAACTATGTGAAATGGGAGAATGCTAGGCATACACTTATCAAAAAAACTATCCAATGGAAAACTCAGACAGGGCAAGCACTCACAAGGGGATCAGAAGTTAAGCAGGGACACCCTGAAGGTCTTTCTTAAGAACTTTAGAATTGATTTGCAGCATGGAAGACACTGGCAATAGGACCACTCAGCATGATGTGCCCTCATCAGAAAGGGAACTGAACTCTATGAACAAGGCAGAATTGAAACAGCTCAAAAGAAACATGAGTTATATAAGTTTAGAGAACACCCCAGGTGTTGACATGGATAATTTGCACCCAACCTATGACAGAGCATTCTAAGCTCTTGTTGGTCTGATCAGTCACAGCTAGACAATCCTGTAACTCATCTCTAACATGGTGATTTCATTTTGGTCTTCTGCTATATTGAACCAATTGAAATGGGAGTCTTTTAATCTCAAGGGACTATATTATCCTCACCTCCTGGAGTCTGGACTAACTGGTCTCTTTGGACTCTTCAATAGCATCTAGGTGGCACAATGGATAGAATCTGGGTCTGGAGTCAGGAAGACCTAAGTTCAAATGTGACCTCAGATACTAACAAGGTATATGATTCAGAGCAAGTCACTTAACTTTGCCTCAGTTTCCTCATTTTTAAAATGAACTGGAGAGGGAAGTGTTAAACTATTCTAGTATCTTTGACAAGAAAACTCCAAATGGGGTCATGAAGAAGAGGACTTCATTGAAAGTCTCTTGAATTGAAACTGAAAAATGACTGAACAACAAAGTCTTTTCATACTCTAATGTTCTGTGTTTCTATAATTCTGAATACTCACTGAAGAAAAAATGTAAAGTCTGGGAAGTCCACAACTTTTCAGTGAAATGCATCCCAAAGTTTTATTTATGTATTGTTCAATTGAAAGTCAGAATGAATTTTCCATTTCCTTCCTAGAAAGTGGTTAGTATCTCAATCCAATTCATGAAAGTCTATATAACTCATAATAAAGCTAAACTATGGTGCCACCCTAATGCTGCTAGAAAAGTAGAGAAGCAAACCACCATGTACATCAATGTTTCCATTAATCAATCAAAGTACATTTATTAATGCACATACATTAAAGACATAGCATGTGCTTAATAAAATAAAATATGACTTGGAATAACTGCAGCCTAGGCAAAGTGATGAAGAATTCTGCCTCTCTCCAAATTCTCACCATTTTATAGTACCTTTTATTGCTAGGAAAAGAGATTGCTAGGGAGTATCTATAGGGACCAGCCCTCATACCAATGAAATGACTTAAGGGTGCTTTCAAAGACCAGTTCTAGCTTCCTGGACATGTCCTCCTTTTTCTTTCTTAGACCCCAAGATTAGCCTTGTTACTATCTTTCTGTTTTCACTATATTTTTTCCCTCTCTCTGACCCTAAACACTAGAAAGCAGTCTAGTATTTACTATCTTTTTCCCTTCCCTTCTGTCTCTGAATCAAGTTTCATGGTACTGTTTAAGTTTTCTGTAATTGTATGGTAGAATAGAAGGCAAACTAAATTTAGAATCAAAACTACCTAAGTTGAAATCTCAGTTCTGATAGCTCCTATTCCATCATCATCATTATCTTCATTATCATCATTAATAATCATCATTGTCATCATCATCATCATCATCATCATCATCATCATTATCTTCATCCTCACCATCCTTGCTTTACAACCTTATCAATTCAATTACACAAATATGTATGGAATATCCTGTGTATAGGATACCTTGCTAGGTACTAGATATATAAAGGCTATTGTGAAATAATTATTAAAGAGCTTAAATTCTCCTGGGGATAGGGGAAAATGGTGTAGAAAATATATAGAGATAAATACAAATTTTACAGAATACAGAGTATTAACAATTAAAAAGTAATCTTGGGAGGCTTCTTGGAAGAGGTAACATCCGAATTGAGCCTTGAGAAAGGATTAAAATTCTGAAAGGGAAATGAAGATTTGCATCTACCACATTAGAAGATAAAACATAGAATGTAGGGAATGGCCAGAAGTTTGGGATAGATGGAAAAGAAGAAATATAAAGTAAGGCAGACATGGGAGGTTAGGGCTAGATTGTACAGAACATAAGTACCAGACTGAGAAGTATGATTTGTTTAAGAGTCAATAGATTTATAGGAAGATCATTTTGGTATCTGTGTATAGGGTGGATTAAAGGAACAGGGAACCTCTCTAGGGAGGCTATTTAATTAAATGCATAAAATATTAAGCATCTCTTATAGATAACAAAATTGTACAGTAAATAGATTCCTAGTCCTGGAGTAGGGAAAACCTGAATTCAAATCTGGATGCAAGCCTGAACAAATCATTTAACCTCTGCTGCCTCAGTTTCCTCAATTGTAAAATGAGGAAAATAATAGCACTTAATTCACAGGATTATTATGAGGATCAAATAAAGTAATTTTTGTGAAAGAATTAGAAAAGCAACTGGCACTTAGTAGGTGCTAGTCCATGATAAGTCCATGGGAAAAGAACCTCTGTCCTTGAGGACCTTACTCAGAGGTGTGTGTATGTGTATATATATATACACACACACACACCTCTGAATATATATACATATATATATATATAGATATATGTGTGTGTGTGTGTGTGTGTGAATGCAAAACATAGACAGTGTTTTGCCAAATCATTTCAAGTAAAGCAGAACACTGACAACTGAAAGGTTCAGTAAACCTCTCTTCTAGAAGATGATACCTGAGCTAAACTTATAAGGAAGCTAAGAATTCCAAGCTGAATGGGTGACAGAGAGTATTCTAAATATATGAGACAAAGTGTCACTTATAGGAAGACACAGTAATAGGGAATAGAATGTGATAGGGGATAGAATGTCATATGTGGAGAACATCTAGCAACATGTGAAAGGTTTTAAATGCTCGGCTGAGTATTTTATATTTTATCCTTGAAGGAACAGGAAGCCAAAAATATTTTTACTGTGAGTTCATTTTGAACATGTTGAATTTGAGTTAACAGACCATCCATGTAGAGTTATCCAGTAGAAAGTTAAAATAGTGAATAGGGTGTTGGACTTGACATTCTAGTTGTTCATCCTTCATTCTTGAAAAGGATCAATGATATTAGGAGAGTGATGTCTTGATTTGTGAATTAATTGGATTTAAGTGAAGCAGGACTGTGCAAAGTCATCCTCCTGAGTCATTTGAGTCCAGTGACAAGACAAAGATCAAAATAACTGGAGATGGCCCACATTTGACATTAGTAGAGATCTGTATTTAAAATCTTCCTCTCTTCTCTCTTATCCCAGATTACAGACTCATAGGCACCAATAATCAAAGGGAGGGTCAGCTAGGTGGCACAGTGGATAGAGCACTGGCCCTGGAATCAGGAGGACCTAAATTCAAATACAGCTTTAGACACTTAACACTTACTTAGTTGTGTGACCTTGGGCAAGTCATTTAACCCCATTGCCTTGCCAAAAAAACTCAAAAAATATTCAAAGGGGAATTTAAATCTAAAATCTAAATAAGAAACCAAGAAACCAAATCCTTCAGTACCTTGCTAATGATCCTAGGCTAGGGGATGATAGCTTCAGGTTTTAAAATTTTATCTTTGTTTTTATTTTTCCTTCTTATTACCTTGGGCTGGCTCAGGAAATTGTAGCAGGCAGTGCCTCTAAATTTGTAAGATCCTTGGGAAAACCAATTGTTCAGCTGGTTTCTCTGCATGGTACATACCTCCAAAGTAGAAACTGGATAAGAGTGCCACATTTACTAGATAGTCTTTTATTCTCAACGTCTATCCTGCAAATAACAAACAAACAATGGTTAACATGTAGCGTTTCTTTTCTCTAGCAATGGGATATTCAGTAGCCAAAACAAAAAAAAAATACATATTAAAAAGGACAAGAGGAAGAGGAAATTCTGCCAAGACAGAAAATTCTAAATACTCACAGGCAGTATTAAATGCTTATGACTGTAAGCATTGGAAACAACTCTTTAGAGGAAGTGAGAGATGTGAAGTTAACAGAATGGACTATAGCTCAAAGTCTTTGGGGACAGAGAATGTCTTAAGGGGCATTCTCCTTCAGGCAGGTTCATTTGGAACATTGGTGCCTCATTGTCCTCAACTACCAATCTCAGAAGAAAAATGGATTTGTTAAATGGAAGAACTAGGGCACTGATATTCTCAAGATGAAGAATACACAGGAATACCAAAGTCTGTCTCCTCTTCCTTCTTATTCTGATACCTTTCTCCCAGAATTCTCTATAAAGAGAGTCTTCACAAATGCAAGAAGTCTTTACAAAGAAATTGACTTCAGTGGGATAACTGGAAAGTATCTGCACTTCCATGGTTACTCTAATATCATATCCACCGCTTGTGCATATATCATCATCACTTCCACCACCTCTACCACTACTATTTTACTAAAAGTGAAGGACTAGAGTTCAAGAAAGAAATTGATAATAGAAACATATTTTTGTAAATCATCTGTATAGATGCATTTAATTCATAGTGGTTAGTTAGTTTACTAAGAGGAAATAATTCAGTAAGCATTTATTTAACACTTATTATGTTGTAGGCACTGTGTTAAATGCTGGTGTTACAAAGAAAGGTTTAAAAACAATCCCTGTCCTCAAGAAACATACATCACCTTTTAAAAAATAATTTATTTATTTATTTTTCCAACCACATCCAAGAGTAGTTTTCAACAAACATTTTTTGGAAAGGTTTTGAATTTTACATTTTTCTCTCTCCCTTCCTTCCCCTCCCCCCTGACAAAAAGAAATCTAATACAGGCTATATATGTCTAACTATGCTAAACATAGATCTGTATTAATCATGTTGTGAAAGAAGAACCAAATTGAAACAGGAAAAAAACATTAGAGAGAAAAAGAATAACATAAAATCTAAGACAACTTTTGAAAATTGAAGATAGTAAACTTTGTTCTGCATTTAAACTCCATAGTTCCTTATCTGGATATCAATCACAAGTGTTTTAGAAATGGCTTTGATTATTGTGCTGCTGATATGAACAAGTCCATCATGATTGATCATTACCCAATGTTGCACTTACTGTGTATATTCTTCTGGTTCTGCTCATTTCACTCAGCATTACTTCATGCAAATCTTTCCAGGCTCTTCTGAGGTCCCAACACTCATGATTTCTTATAGAACAATAGTGTTCCATCACATTAATATGCCACAATTTGTTCAGTCATTCCTCAATTGATGGCCATTCCTTTAATTTTCAATTCTATGACTCTACAAAGAAGAGTTGCTATAAGTATTTTTGTACATGTAGGTTTTTTAACTGTTTTTTTTTTTTGTGATGACTTTGGGATACAGATCCAGTAGTGGTATTACTGGGTCAAAGAGTATATACAGTTTTATAGCCATTTGGGCATAATACCAAATTGCTCTCCAGAAAGTTTGAATCTGTTAACAACTCTACCAGCAATGCATTAGTGTTCTAGTTTTCCCATATTCCCTCCAACACTGATCATTTTCCTTTTTAGTCATGTTGGTCAATCTGATAGATGTGTGGTGGCACTTCAGAGTTGTTTTAAATTGCAATTCTATAATCAATAATGATTTAAAGTATTTTTTCATATAATTATAGATGGCTTTAATTTCTTCATCTGAGAATTGCCTTTTCATATTCTTTGACCTTTTATCAATTGGGGAATAACTTTTGTTCTTATAAATTTGACTCAGTTCTCCATATATTTTAGAAATGAGTCCTTTGTCAAAAGCTTTAATTATAAAAAATTGTTTCCCAACTTACTGTAAGAAGCATTAATTCCAATGGAAGCAAAAGTATGATGGTATAGGAGTAAAGAGATAATCTTTCATAATAGAGCATAAATACATATGTAAATAGATATACATAAAATTTTTGTATGCATATATATATATCTGTATATCAATTTAATAGTTGGAAAACATTTCATGTGCATTAGCTTTGCTAGACAGATCTGAGAATCTTAGTGAACTACAAATACAATAAGAGTCAATGATGTGATATGGAACCCAAGAAAAATACTACATGTGTCAACATAAAGACATACATATTACATATTATCTCATGCTAGGGAGATATTAGTCCTACTATTAGTTGCCCTGAAAAGATTACATCTAGAATACTATGTTCAGTTTTGGGAACCACAAATTTGGAGGGGTATCAATAAGTTTGAAAGTATCCAATGAAAGGCAATCAAGATAATGAAGTAGTTTCAATTTATAGCACATTAAATGAGAAGAAAAAGAGAAGGCTTAGGGGAGACAAGATGGTTATGTTCAAGTATTTGAAGGACTGTCTTATTCTTGGTTCTGTGTTCATTTTTAGGAAATGTCTAAGTATATATTTACTGGTCTGAATTTTTGAACAGTGATTACAGTCTTAAGTCAGCATCTCTGCCTTTAATACCTATATTCTTTTAATCTTTGATGTTTATGAGCTGGAATTGTTTCAGGCAGTTTCTATTGTTCTTAGTACAAACTAAGCATCATCTCAGGGCTTCAGAAGGCTGCTAGTTTAACATAATGTTTTAGACTTTCATTATTCACTATTATAAATGTATTGAGGAAGAACAGAGTATGACTGACTGAAATAATCAAATTATATTATCATCCTCATTATTATTTTTAGCCATAGCAAATCTATATACCATCTACTAAATATGAAGTGTATTGAAATTGTGTTTCCTTGCAGTCACAAAGTAAATATAGTTATTAGCCTATGTGTCATATTCCCCTGGTAGATTGCAGGGTTCAAGAAAGTTGTTTATCTTCCCCATTGACTAAGACAGTCCCTGCCTTCAAAATATTTGCTATCCATTTAGAGAGATGAAAGTAATTCATATAAAAATAGAAAATAGTGCAATAAAGGATGCACTATATTATCCAGGGGAAAGTTTCAGGGGGATGTGGGAATTGAGTAGAATCCTAAAAAATGAAAAAAATTTTCTTAGATAAAGAAAAGAGATGACATTCTAGGGAGAGAGAACATTATGAACAAAGGCATGAAAATGGAATCGAGTAAGCATGAAATATCTGTGGGAAACTTGCAAACTTACCAAGATAAGAAAGCAGATGATAGTGAATAATGGAAAATAAAATTCAATAGATAAGTTCAAGTCAAAATATAAGGGTTAAGGTCAAAGGACTTTAGTCCTGATATAATATAAAATAACTAGTCTCCTCCACACTCTAAATAAGGACAGAAAAGGAAAGTCATAAGGATTTTGAAAGTTGCACGATGGAATTTTAAACATGTATACATGTTTGTATTTATTATATACATATGCACATATACATTTATACACACGTTTTATGCAACCATGAGAATGTATATATATATGCATACATACATACATATGAAAACAAGTTCTAAATAATAGAGATTCAAGTGCAATCTTCAATTCCTTCCTCTTATGCTAACATATTTGAAAACACTATTTTAAATGTTATTCTTAAGTTAAGAATTTTAAAATTAAACAGGGAGACAATAAAAGTTTCTTAACAATAGAGTAACATATTAAATATTGTATTTAAGAATAATTAGTTTAACAGATAATGCTGAAGAGAATAGATGTGGTGAAAGCTGGATTTAGAACTGTTAGAGCTTCCCAGAGAACCTAGCCTTCTTAGTGTTTCTCAGTTAGGAGATTCAGCCCAATTTCTGTCCTTTAACTACCCTGACCTTGGGAATATATTACTTAACTTTTCTAGTCTTCAGTTTCTTCAACTGTTAAAAAGGGGGTAGAGGGGGAGGACTGGGCCTGGATGACCTCTAACATCCCTTCTAATCCCGTTGAAGGGAAAAATAAGACGGATTTTTTGAAAGAAAGTTCAAGATCAGTAGGACTTGGTGATTGATTAATTATAAGAGGTGTAAAAGAGGTATAAAGCAAAAGTCTAAATCATTAGCCTAGATGATTGGAAGAATTGTGGTGCAGAAAACATGGACAGAAAAATTGAAAGGGGTATCAAGAGAAGATGAATTGTCTAAATAATAATCAAACAGACTCAGACTGATTGGTATAAACCAATATATAGAGTGTGGGGCAAGCAGTCAAAATTTTTTTTTCTATTTCTAAAGCACAGAATTGGAAAATTTATTTTGCCTGAAATGTGTTCTGTTGTGGCATCTTCTTCCTTTTTTTCCTTCTTCTTCCTCATCAGAATTCACTGTTGATATCAAGGTTAGATATTTTGTCCAGGTGACTAAGCCCTATCATTTTTGTCATTGTAAGAGAGAATTTCCTTAATGTATGCCAAATTTAAGGCAAACTTGAACAGCTGGAGTTTTATATGAGATTATGTAAACAAGTTCATATAATGAAGTACACACAAGTCACAGCTGGATTGTACTGCAAGGCTACAGGCTAAAGACCAACTCCACATCATAAACATCTGGATAGTAGTACTTGACATTACCATTGGACCCTGCCACTGACATTGCTGGAAGGAATACATTTAGTCACCCAGAAAACCTCAATACATCATACCAAACATCTGGAGAACAGGTAATTCATTTGAATAGTATTAAATATCCCTCTGAACAATTATCTCTAAATTGAATTTTAGCAAATTAAGTTTTACCTCAAATGCACTCAAGAACCTTTGTTAAAAGAAGTGTTCTTTTGGGGGGTGGAGTCAAGATAGTGGCAGGAGAAGAGCCTCTCCTAGATGCTCTTTCTCCAAAATATTTCAAAAATATTAAAATTATGACTCTAAACTAAATTTTCAAGACAGAACCCACAGAAAGATTCAGTGAGGCAATTTTCCAGCCCAAGGTAACCTGGAAAATAGTGGAAAAACTCTGTTTCACAGGGTTAGAGGGGTGGCCCCCATCAGAGTCAAGAAACTTCAGCCTCCTGGGAACAGCCCCAGGGTGTCTGGGAACCATGGCTCCCAGCAGCAGAAGCAGTTTCCTGACCTGCATCCCAGGGAGAACCAAGCACATCTTGGAAGATCAGCAGAGAGACCTCTGCCAGAACGAGCACAAAGCCTAGGCCCTGAGTGCAGTTGTGGCATTCAGCATACTCAGCACGGGCATGGCACTTAGTGAGGCTGGCAACCCAGATCAGGAAATGGAAGCAGGTCCAGCGGAATCGGCAAGCAGGAACCTCTAGGCAACTGGTGCTCAGCCCACGGAAGGTAAAAGAGAGGAGGGAGACTTCCGAAGTCTGTCCTCTGTTCCTGGAACAGGTCTCTGGGACTCTGACCACATTCAGATCCTGATCGTAGCCTATGTCCCCCATAGAATAGGGACCTCTCCTCCCCTCAGCCCCATAGCAGAGGGGTGAGAATGTGGTCATTCACAAACCAGGAGAGTAGTCAGAGCTTCACACACTGAGGTCCTTGTGGGGGTGTACCAATAAAACTCAAAAACTCAGGAAGCACCCCAAAACCAGGCACGGGCTGGGGAAATGAGTAAACAGGGGAAAAAAGGAACCTGACCATTGACAAATACTGTATGTATGATCCCAAGAAGGATCAAAATACTCAATCTGAAGATGAGGAAGTACAAGCTTCTACATCTAAAGACTCCAAGAAAAATGCAAGTTGGACTCAGGCTATGCTAGAGCTCAAAAAAGATTTTGAAAAAGCAAGTAAAGGAGATAGAAGAAAATTGGGAAAAGAAATGAGAGAGGTGGAGGAAAAATATGAAAGCAAAGTCAGCAGCTTAGTCAAGAAGATTCAAAAAAATGCTGAAGAAAATGATATGTTAAAAACCAGTTTAGGTCAAATGGACAAAACAGTTCAAAAAGTTATTGAGGAGAAGAATGCTTTAAAAAGCAGAATTGGCCAGATGGAAAAGGAGATAAGAAAGCTCCCTGAGGAAAACAAATCCTTCAGATGTAGAATGGAGCTAAAGGAAGCTGATGACTTTACAAGAAATCAAGATACAATACTTCAACAATGAAAAATTATAAGAAAATGTGAAACATCTCATTGAAAAAACAACTGATCTGGAAAACATATTCAGAAAAGATAATTTAAAAATTATTGGGATACCTGAAAGTCATGTTCAGGAAAAGAGTCTGGACCTCATTTTTAGAGAATTCCTACAGGAAAAATGCCCCAATATCCTAGAAGCAGAGGGCAAAATAGAAATTGAGAGAATCTACAAATCTCCCCCAGAAAGAGATCCAAAAAAACCAACCTCCAGAAATTTACAAGCAGCCAAAAAGACACAATTCAAATATCATGGAGCTGCAGTCAGGATCACACAGGATTTAGCAGCAACTACATTAAGGGCTTGTAGGCCTTGGAATATAATATTCCAGAAGGCAAAAGAGCTTGGAATGCAACCAAGAATCAACTACCCAGCAAAACTGAATATACACTTCCAGGGGAAAAGATGAACTTTCAATGAAACAGGGATATTTCAAATGTTCCTGTTGAAACGACCATAGCTGAAAGTTTGACCTTCAAGTACAGGATTCAGGTGAAGCACAGAGAGTGGAGGAGAAGGGTAAATTATGAGGGACTTAATGATGATGAACTGCATGTATCCCTGCATAGAAAAATGATACTAATAATGCTCATGTGAACCTTCTCATTTCATAGAGAAGGTAGAAGGAGTTTTTATATAAGAAGCACAGGAGAGAGCTGAATTTGAAGATATAATATATTATAAAAATGGAGTCAATGACTAAAAGGGAAATGTACTGGGAGTAAGAGAAAGGAGAGGTGGAATAGGCTAAGATATTTCATATACAATATATATATATACATATTGCAATGAGCTTTTGCAATGATATGGAAGGGGGAAGGTGAGGAGGAATAAGGGAACTTTCACTTTCATCAGAAATGACTCAGAGAGGAAACAGCATATATATATATTCAATAGGGTATAGACACCTAGAGTAAAAAAGAGAGAAGGGGGACAGGGGTAAAGGGGGGGGATGTGGGTGATAAAGGAGAGGCAGTAGGATTAGCCAAATCCTTAGAGGTCCTCAAATGAGAACACTGAAGGCTCTTGCTAGTAGAACTAGTCAGATATAACACATTTTCTTTTTTTACTTTTTGCAAGGTGCTGGGATTGGGTGGCCTGTCCAGGACCATGGCGCCAGGTAGTTGCTGGGTCTCTGGGATGGTATGTGGGCTTGAGGCCTCTTGGCCCCAGGGCCAGTACTCTGTCTGCTGTACCACTCAGCTACCTACAGCACATTTTAGAAGAGAACAGAGTGAAAGGAGAGAAAATATAATAGATGGTAGAGAGGAGGAATGGATGGAGGGAATTACAGTCAGCAATGGCAACTGTGGAAAAAATATGGAAGTAACTTCTGTGATGGTCTTATGATAAAGAGCTGATGGTATCAAAGCACAGACTGAAACACATTTTTTTTCAGTGCAATGATCAGGGACAATTTTGGGCTATCTTTGATGGAGAATACATCTGTATTCAGAGAAAGAATTATGGAGTTTGAACAAAGACCAAAGACTATTACCTTCAATTTAGGAAAAAACACCCTTTTCTTATTATGTAATTTTGTTATCTCTTATACTTTATTTTTCTTCCTTAAGGATATGATTTCTCTCTCATCACATTCAACTTAGATCAATGCATACCATGGAAACAATGTAAAGACTAACAGACTGCCTTCTGTGGGGGGGTGATAGGAAGGAAGCAAGAATAGGGGTAAATTTATAAAACTCAAAATAAATAAAAATCTTTCAATAAAAAAGCATTCTTTTTTTAAAGGCCTACAGTAAATTATTTTGTAAAAAGAGAGAATTGCTCTGTTTTATACCTTGAAATTTTTATGAATTAGGCTTTAAAAAAAAGTACACCTGGATTGGGAAACTCCATATTGACCAAAACTAAAAAAAACAAAAAACCCTCAAAAAAAATTTTACCTTTGTGATAGATGCTGTCATTTTCAGCCTGAAAGTCTCCTTCAGCTTTCTGAATTCTCAGATATGGTTGTGATTAAAGTTTCACCTTGACCTCAGTGTTGCCAGAATCTGGAAACTGACTTGACTCTTTGTTTAGCTTTTTGATAAAAGCCAAACATGTCATGCGGATATGCAGAGGTATTAGTATGGTAATTTTCTCTGCTGAGTAGGTGGAAATAATTAATGGATTGCTTTGTTGATATACATAGCTAGTTTCTTCTCTTTGTGGTTTCAATTCCCAGCTTCAATAAACTAGTTGGATATTTTATCAGAGGCACCAGTAATTATCAAGGGCATGAATAATTGATGTCCAAATTCAACCTGATAGGGATTCATGCTTTTGTTAGGTGGGATTTTAAAGCCTAGCCATACACTCAAGGATATACTGCTCACATAAACTTGACTGTGTTTCATTCCTTCCAGTGAGTCAGAAATAAGTTACTGAGATTCATTGACTCTGAATTCTGAGGGGGAGAGGGGATGAGGAGAAAAGAAAAGTTTTGAAAAAAAATTCATAGCTGTAGCTTGAGAGTTGGGAATTTTACTGCTGTACAATATATGTCCTTTTAAAATTGGAAATTGTGGAATGCTTAATGAGGAAAGTAAGGCTATAGCTGAGAATTAAAAAATAGAATTTGGAAAGGAAAAAAGAAAAGGAAAGAACAATCTAGACAGAGGAAGAATTAACTTGGCCAAAGACCAAAAATATGCATTTTCATGAAATAAGAGGAAGAATGAGAAGACTGATCCAGGTAGAGAAAAGGGTTTATGTTAGGGGAAAATGGAAGAGAAGCTTGAGTAGACAAGGTTGAGATATATAATAAAGAGCTTTAAAGTAAATCTCAGTTTGGAATTTATCTTTTATCCAATTAAATTTCAAGCAACAAGCATTCCTTAATTGTCTACTCTATTCCAGACACCATATGAGGTACTGGAGAAACAAAGAGAAAATAAAATAATAGTCCTAGTCCTCAGTGAATTTATATTCCTGGGGGAAACCATCCACAGTTTCTAAATAGGAGAGTGATACAGTCAGAGCTATACTTTAGAAAAGTGACCTGGCAGAGGTATTTAAAATAAATGGATTGGGAGAAAGTTGAAATGGTGGTGAGAGGCAGGGAAACTGGTTGATAGATTATTGGAATATTCTCATCATGAAATGATCAAGTCCTGGACTAGGGTGGAAATGGTGGAACTAGACAGTTCGTCAATAAGTCAACAAGCATTTATTATTTATTAAACTCTTATGTGCCAGGCACTATGAAGAAAGAAAATAAGATGTTTATATATTATACATTGTTTATCATGGGCAACATCCATCATTCAATGGACAATGGCGATAGGATTAGTCAAATCCTTAGAGGTCCTCAAATGAGAACACTGAAGGCTCTTGCTAGTAGAACTAAAACTCAGAACATGCACCCACAAAGAAGAATTTGGTCATTACAGAGTTAATTTAAACACTATTGTGCTTGGCCTGAATCAAACTTGAAATCAGAAAAGGGATAGAAGCTTCTAGCAAGATGCATTTTAAACAACTTCATTAATAATAGCTTAGAACTAGGATTTATTGTAAGTTAGAATAGGAGAAGGGATTGTAAATCAGACTCTGTGAGAGGAAGAGCAAGGGGAAGATATGAGTTCTCATTTAAAATATATTCATGTGATTTATGGTTCCAAAGTATGGCAGGGTTGAAATGGAAGATTTTCATTTTCATTGCAGTATCAAATCTCATGCCAAAGCATTCCATACCAGTAGCCCACATTCCACCCCCTTTCCTTTGAGAAAATGAAGGTTCCATGATCTACTTACTCATCATGCAAATTGTCCCATCTTCAAGTTATTACTTGGAAAATATTAATCAAATCCTGGGAAATGGTGTTTAATTGGCTCATCTGCTGAGGAGAAAGTTGTCAAGACATTCAATAATTTTTTTTATCTTTTTGCCTTTGAAATGGTATTCAAACATATTAGAAGAGTCAGTTTAAAATTGTTTCCACTCCAAATATACTACTAGCTGTCTCCTTGGCACAGACTGTCCTTTGTGTCTGAATCCTTACATTCTTTAATAACACCTAGTAGAATTACTTTCAAGGATCAACTCACATCCTTTCTTAACTAGACCCTTTCTGATTTTTCTCATTGTTAAGTTCAATTACTTTGTACTTCATTTTTATACACTTTGTATGTAATTACTTTATCTTCCCCAGTCCCTAACCTGTGAATTTTATATGGGTAGGAACTTTTTTTCTTTATTTTTCTTCCTTCCTTCCCTCCCTTCTCCTTTTCTTCCTTCTCTTTCTGCTTTTGAGGCATGTAGCAGATCAAGTGCCTAGTATAATACTAGGTGCTTAATAAATGCTCATCAAATTTAATAGAATGAGCATACTCAACCATTTTTCCTTCCTGTTTGGACACCCTGAATAGATATTTGTCAAGTGTAGTCTTGATTAGATTCTATCTAGGTACTAACAGACAGAGTTTGTAGGTCCTCATGCCAATGGTACTGGGAAATCGAAATAAGGTATATTTTAATAAATGAAGTGCCAAACTCTCAAACTCAGCCATAAAAGTTCTTCAAGAACCACAGTAAAAAAAAAAAAGTACCCCCAGAATCTGTAAGTTCCTTTATGGGGGGGAGGGGGCATGAAGTCAAAAATCTATTTTTACAGTAATGTGAAGATATTTTAAGTTCCAGGA
This sequence comes from Macrotis lagotis, assembly GCF_037893015.1. Taxonomy (NCBI): domain Eukaryota; kingdom Metazoa; phylum Chordata; class Mammalia; order Peramelemorphia; family Peramelidae; genus Macrotis; species Macrotis lagotis. The sequence continues at coordinate 182,666,416 of NC_133659.1, forward strand.
CAAGAAATTTTGAAAGATAAAATAAAAAAGCTCTTTGGGGGTCCTTAGTAATTTTTATAAAGGGGGTTCTGAGACCCAAAAGTTTGAGAACCACTGCTTTAGGACGGAGATAGATAAAAATCAGTAAACCAAATTCTTACCATCTGTTTCTGTAGATCTGGAAACTAAGAATGTTTTGCTTGTTTATTTGTTTTGTTTTTTGTAAGTTTTTTACATTAAAAAAATTTAATATATTTCAAAGTGTACAAAATCCTCCCTTCCCCAAACTCTCAAAAATAGAAAACAGTCTACCCTCAGACCTAGTTTGTCAACTTGTGCCTATGCTATATTACCTCAGTAATCACAGAGGCACCATAGATCTAGAACTTGAAGGGACATAAAATTTATCTAGTCCAACCTTCTCATTATACAGATAAAACTCAGGCCACAGAGCTTAAGTACCTTGTTTACCTCACAGCCTGGCAGAACTAGTATTTTAAATCAAATGCAGCAGTATTTCCATCACACCAAATGAATTTAAAATGGCCACTCTGGTCATGCCTTATCCAAGGGTTACTTTAGGTTTATCCATTTGCCCTATTTTCGTGATCTGGATAGACTTAGGTTTTCTCCTGGGAACACAAGATGTATAGTCTTAGCCTCTCAATTACATTTTAGTCTTGGCAAAAGTTTTGTTGATTTGAACAGCAGGATGCCTGAAAGTATGTTGACAAACTGAACTTGAACTTCACGGGTGCTTCTGCACTGAAGAGCTAATATGCTTCGTGTTTGCCAAATCTTGTATTTTAAGCAGCCAGAATCACATTAGTATCTTTCCCAGGGAACAGGTTCTGGAGCCAAGAGAATGCCTGAGATTTGTGGTTTATGGCAGGGATAACATGATTGCTGTAGAGAAAATTTTTGGCAAGATACCTGTAACTGCAAAGCAGTGGTTAAATTAGATTGTGTAGGCTGCATGCAAATTAATTTGTAAGAATATTCAGGTCTGTTGCATACTCCAGTTTCTATGTAAATTAGACTATTGTGTGAGATAAAATACCCAGAAGTATAAAATACAAACATTTTCAAACAGTTGCCCATGAATTCTTGAGATTGAGTGAAATCCACTCATTTTTTTACTTTGTCCTATTTTTTTAATCTTTAAGAGAAAGTTTTGTCCATCAAATTAAAAAATTCAAAGCATCTAACATGAAAGATTAGACTCTAAAATTTTTAATAAAGTTTCTTAACAAAAATTTAGATAAGAAGGGTAGAAAGTAAAATAGGTTACCAGAGAAACCTAGGTGTGCCAAGAAACTAAAAAAAGAATTTAGGCAACTGTGATGATTCAGGTTAGGTTCTTCATTCCTGAAAACTTCTCCCATCCAAACCATTTTCCTTATAAGTTTAATCGGTATCTCTTTGAACCAATGGTTCAACAATTCAGGAAGACCTGAATAACTAATCCTATCTCAGTCATTTACCTGGGTGACCATGTACTTGGCCTCTTTCATCCTCAGTTTCCTCTTCTATAAGGTGTAGATAATAATGGTACTTATCTCACAGAGTTGTTTTGAAGCTCAAATGATATTATATATGTAAAGTCCTTTGCAAATCTTTAAGGACAACATAAGTTCTAGCTATTATTATAATAGTCACCTATTCACAAAATGATAAATGAAGCAGCCAAGACCTGGAAAGAAAGACATGAGTTCAGACAAAATTCAGAAAGTGACTTCCTGTTGTCTCGAGGATATGGGACAAGCTCCTCTCTGGCCTTTAAAGCCCTATAGAACTTGGTCACAGTCTATCTTCCCAACCTCATTAAAAAGACTTACTTTGCCTTCTAAACTCTGATCCAGATAAACTGATTTTCTCTTTGTTGTCCATTCATGTGTCTCCATATCCTATCTTTGTGCCTTTATACTGGTCATCTTTCATCACTAGAATGGACCCCTTCCTTACTTCTACTTTATAGGACCCCTCCCCTCCTTGTAGATCCAGCTCATTCACCATCTTTTGCATAAAGAGTCTTTGCATGAAATATTCCAATCTACTTGCTTCCTCTCTTCCAAACTATGCAATATTTGGGCAACTAGTTTGATTATATCAGTGCTTAATAATTGCATATCTATACAGTTTAAGATTTTGTTTTGTGTGTTCATACTATCCCCCCCCCATTTAAATGGACATTCCTTGGGAATAGAGCATTTTTATTCTTTGAACTTGTGTCTCCAGTGCCTAGAAACACAGTGTTTGGCATGAAGTAGACACTTAATGTTTGATGACTGATTGGTTAATTGTATATGATTTAGACTTAAATTCTAGGGTAAAATGGACCATGTGTCAGGTGGAAGACTGCTGCTGCTGTTCCTCAAGACCTGACTTGAAATTGGATCTCAGTCACCAGCTATATGATCCAGAACAAGCTACTTAAACCCTGTTTGCCTCAGTTTCCTCATCTAAAATGGATGGAGACAATAATAACTACCCAGGACTGTGATGAAATCAAATTAATTAATAATTTTAAAGTGCTTAATATAATGCCTAACACATAGTACATCCTATATAAATGTTAGCTATTATTAGTTATTATGATACCCCAGCACCCAGAATAATTCTACCATAGAAGACAATAAATGTTAAATGGTTGAATTTTCTCCTTCCCTCTCTTTTTCTCTCTTCCCTCCTTTTTCTTTTTCCAAACTTCCTCTTGCTCTCCTTCTTCAAAATCTGTGCTAATTCTCAGTAAAATTTGATTTAAAGAGAAATTAAAGGAAAACTCCAAAAAGGATTCTGGTGTCAATCAACCAAAACCAAGTCTCAAATGTTTTGGCCACCTTTATCAAACCTCAGATTGCACCCTAAGGTTTTTTTTTAAGATTGGCAATACAGGGGAGCTTACAATGAAGTACCCTGTCTACTAAAGTTGAGTCATTGGAAGAGTAGAGAGAATCTAAGGGACTATTTCCCAATAGCTTTGAGTTAGCTGAGCAGGTGGCATATAGGCAGGCATATAGGTCTTGATGGTGAAGTGGGGAAATAAAAATTCCAAACTGTTTACCATAAAGTATTTCTTGCCTAATAAAGGCAAGGGCAGCTGTTCACATAAAGTTGAGGGGGTTGGGAGACTATTGGTGGTTGGTGTGTATTCTTTATTAGAGAAGTGTCATGTATCTTTGCAGCAACATCTGCCCAATTGCTTTATCACAAAATGGCTGGCTTGCATTCTATGAATGAGGCTGAAATTTTTATTTCATGAATGTACATGTGAAAAGAGCAACTGGTGCCAATTCTGGCTCCTTTTGATATGTTGCTACTGCTGCTGCATGTAATCACATGTTTTCTAATCAAAGAATTAGTAGAATTACTCAGTCACCATTTAGAGACCCTGAATTCTGAGCCTACCTACCTACCCATACCTCTTTTTAAAGAACAATAAATTTTGAAAGAGGTTAAGTGAGTTGCCTAAAGGCACACAAATAGTGTCAGTCAGAATTAAACTCCAGTTAACTGAAACTCCACTTTGCATGCTTATGCCATTGGGCTTTTTTTAGTAAAACCTCCCTTCAGTATGCAGCTCCCACTCCATTTCCTCATTGTGACTCAAGGTTCTATGACACTGTCTATGCCTGAGAGAACAAACTCTATCTGGCATGTGACCCCCCCAAAACAAAGACAAATAATAATTTCCTTTCAGTGTAGGCTTCAGGGCTCAAATAGTATGTGAATTTATTGTTATTTTTTAGTGTTACTTTTGAAACTTGAAAGGATTCAAGAATGGATCTGGGAACAATGCAATCATAGAAAAGAGTTCAGAGAAGGAAAAAAGTTTATTTAAAAAAAATTTTTTGAGTGACTGGAGATGAGAAATTTGGCAAACATTATGTTTGTGCCAGAAGATAGTGTTCTCCAAAGATATTAAGTGACTTTCTATGAGGGATCAGAACAAGAGATGTAAAAAAGTAGGAGTCTAAGTAGCAATCCTAAAGAAATGAGTATGAAGCTGGAGAATAACAAAACAAGTTGTGGGTTGTGATTCAATTATAAATGTGCACCCTATATTCCTTCTGGCTAGAAGAGTTGTTTTGGTAGTGTAGATTTTGAAAGGAGAGCTGTTAAATTTGAAGGAGATAACACTTTTAACTGATTCATTCAGGTTAAACATTTTCAATGAAAGACCCTACTGAGCTGAAGTGCTAGCACCAGGGGTGGGGAACCTTTTTTCTCTGCCAAGGGTCAAAACTTAAAAATTATCCAAATATTTAATTAATTCATCCCTTAAAAGCTCCTATATTTATTGAATTTCGAGTTCCTCCTCAGATTTCCTTGGAAGTGTCAGACCAAATGATTTTGCAGACCTTATACATCCCTCATTCTGGAAATTCTCCACTCCTACTCTAGACTCAAACAGGCTGGACTTAATCTTGGGTAAAAATAATTAAATGATTCTTTGGCTCTTGCCTCATGCAGTGTTTTCACTGAGAAAAACAAAAGTTGACTCAATTCTACCCTAACTCCTGGGTTTCCCCCTAGAGATAAAAGAGCTTATTTCATTACCAGGTCTTTCTCCAGTGAGAGGGGCAGTGGGGGAGGGTGTTAGGGGAGGGAAATTCCCAGCTTTCTTATAAATACCAAAAACAACAAATGTAGGAAAGATTTTCACTTAATTCAAAAAAATACAAAGAACTCTTTTTTAAGTCCATTGATAATAGAGACAACCGGTGCATACTTTGGTTTCCCTCAACCCCCCCCCCCCAAAAGAAAGAAAAGAAAGCAGGAAGGGGGGAGAAAAGAATTAGTGATCTGGGATATTTGGACTCTAGTCCCACCTCCAGCAATTTTTAGAGGTATTGCTACAGTGTTCCCCAAGTGTAATGGAGGTTTAGCAATGTCTGCTCTGACTCTAAAGGAAAATCAGTTGAAGCTTCATTGTGAGCTCCCCAGAAAAAAAAGTACATCTCAAGAAATTATCACTTGCACAATTGATATTCAGTGTCAGAAGTAGGAATCAAGGAATCTATTAGTGTTTAGGGTCAAAGTTGCATTCAAGGAATCATTGCCTCCTCAGAAAAAGGAGTCAAAAGAAATTTCTTCTCCATATAGTCAATTCTTATGAAGTTATAGACTTCATAGAGGTGGTGAAACAGCTACCTAGGTAATACATCATGCCAGGCGCTATTGCTAAAGTACAAAACTAAATGAAATCTCATCTCTGCCTTCAAGCAACCTATCACTAAACAGGGGTTGTAGAGTAGGCATTAGAAGTATAGAGGGAAAGTCCAAATAGAACACACACACACACACACACACACACACACACACATATATATATATGTATGTATATATGTATATGTATATGTATATATGAGAAAGAGAGATTACTCCTAGCTCAGAAATTGAGGGAAGCTTTCATTTTGTTAAGGGGGTTGATTGAGAGGAGGGATTTCAATAGGAAATGATAGGGGAGGACAGTCTGTGTTCAGGATGGTCTGTGGCATGGAAACAAAGTGGAAAAGCAAAATTTAGTTGCTCATTGATCTGGAGCATAAACATGAAATGTGAGATAAGACAGAAAAAATGAATTGGATCTAAATTTTGAAATGGGTTTCGATTCATAAACATTTATAGTCAAAGTAGGAAATAAGGGAATAAGCATTTTTCTGTAATGCCTATGTACCAGACCCTTTTTCAATTATTATCTCATTTGATCCGTTTACTGTACAAGGTAGGTGCTGTTATTATCTCCTTTGATTTGCCCACAGTCACACATCTATATAGAAAATGGAGGCCATATTTGAACTCTGTTCTTCCTGATTCCAGGCCCAGTATTCTAGTCATTGTCCCTAAAGAAAGACTTGAAGTTTAACTCCAAATTGAACTGCCTCTGTAAACAAATCTTTAGAATGTTCTCACTTCATCCTACCCCAATTATTTATCTAAATAGAAAAAACCTGAATGACATTCTACATTGAAATTCATTCAACTGAAAATTTAAGTTTAATATAGAAATTTAATGTATCATTTATATACATATCCTGAGAACTGAATGCTATTTTTTCCTTTCCATTAAATAAATGTTTTTTATCTCAATCTGTGAACAATAGAATAATAATGTGCAGCTTGTCTAGATGAGGGCACAATCAAATTACCATGGTAGGATTTCATATTTCTGTCCATAATTGATGAGTGAAAGTGATTTTTAATCTGTTTTTGTCATATTCTGGTTTTAACAACTTACCAAAAGTAGTTTGTAGTATCGGGGCACATGATGTAAGCAAAAGAGCCATGAGTTGAGAGTTAGAATCAGGTTCTATTCTTCCTTGGACAAGGTATATGCCACATCTGGGCTTCATTTTTCTCACTTGTAAAATGAGGGGTTATAAATAGATATTTTGTCAAAATATGGACCAAACAAGTCTTTAAAGAAAGACTGAAAACTATCCATACTACAGGAAATGTTGCTCCAAATCACTATGGGCAAGGTATATGCCTCATCTGGTTCATTTTTCTCATCTGTAAATGAGGAAGTTAGCAATAGATATTTAGTCAAAACATTGATCAAATAGTACTTAAAAGAGAAACTGAAAACTATTCCATATTATGAGAAATATTGCTCCACATCACTAATGTAAAAAAAACTACAAATCTAAACAAATCCAAGCTTACACTTTATCTTCAGTAAATTGGCAAAGATGGCACATGCAGGAATCATATTAAAGAACTTGTGAAAAAAAATAGATACATACACTAATAGTATTATGAAAAAAGAAAGAAAAATACCTTATGTTTCCTTTTGGCTCAGAGATTGCTTTTTCAGTTTCATTCTTGAGAGGGATCAGAATAAGGTCCATGTTTAACAAAATATTCATAACAGCATTTTTCTGGTCTAAATTAAGAGATATAAAATAGGAACATCTCAGGTGGGGCAATAGCCAAATAAATCATAGCGTGAAAATGTAATGGAAAAATCACTGCCTTAAAAGAACTGATAAATGTAAGAGACTCACTGAAGCTTGAGCTTATTTCAACTGATGTAGAATAATCTAATCAGACCTAGGATCATAGACCTAGAACTAAAAGCAAGGGATTACTAGAACCAATTCCAAAGGACTTGCAAGAATGAATTGCTAAATTTTCATTGTGAGTGTTTACAACTTGGAAATCAAAAGCACTAAAATCAGGACTAATTTGCTATTTTATACATTGTTTATCAATGAATCATAAAGACCATCCACTCTAACTGTTGTAAAGAGCATATACAATGATTATGCTGTCAATGAAACTGAATTTTTATAATTATGATGACTAAATTTGACCCCAAAGAAAGGATGAGAAAATGCATTGCATTCCTTTGGGAAAAATGGGGGATTATGGATATGGATACATATGCTGGCATATACTAGCTGATTTTGTTAATTTGTTTTTTAACATTTGTGAGAAATTGGGAAATGATATAATGTGATGTGATATGATGATATGATATGATATAGTATAATATAATTAAATTAATATAATATAGTACTATATAATATAGTACATTATTGAATAAATATAATATAATGTATGATAAAGAAAAAAAGAAAGTTCACAGGGTAGAAGAGGAGAAAGGAGCTATGTGAATTCAAAATGTAATATAAAAATAAAAGCCATCAAAAGTCTTTTTAAATATAAAATTAATATTTAGAAAATCCAGCATACATTAAAGCTGATATCAATAGTTTTTCATTCATGCTTTAAACTTTGCCAAGCACTTCATTTATCCCATTTGGCCCCCAGAACAAATCTAAAAGGTAAATTATGAGTTTTGTTTTTGTTGTTCAAATCAAGTCTGATACTTCATGATCCAATTTTGGGACTTTTTTAGCAAATGTTGGGATATCTTATAGATGAGAAAACTGAGGCAGAGTTAAGTGACTTGCCCAGAATCATACAACTAATAAGTAGCTGAGGCCAGATTTTAACCTATGAAGATGGGACTGCCTTACTTCAGAGCCAGCACTCTATCCATCATGCCACCTAGCCTTCCCAAATACTGTTATAACTTTATTATAGAAATGAAGAAACTGAGGTTCAGAAGACAGAAATACTGCACTGGATCCCACAGCTAGTATCTGAGATGGGACTTACACCTATCCTTGGGACTTTATACTTTAAATCTATCACCCTACCTATGATGCCAAGGTGCCTTCCCAAATTGGTGTTAAATTTATATAAGGGTTAATAACAACTTAAAGGGTACAATGATAGAATATAGTGGATGATCTTCAAGACCTGTCCCAGCCTTGAAATTCTGTTAGTCTATGAGTAGCTGTCTCTAAAAAATTCAAGCTTGCCAAATATAGAGTATCCAAAGTATCTTCAAATCATTCCCACCTAACAGGATCCACTTTGTCCTTCCTAATCTTGAGATATGAAAGGAGGTGACTTAATACTGATAGCTAGCATTTATATGTACTCTATAGTTTGCAAGGTATTTTGCAAATATTATCTCATTTTATCCTCATATCAATGCAGGGATGCTGTTGTTGCTTAGTCATTTTTTTTACTCATGTCGAACTCTTTTTGACCCTATCTGGGATTTTCTTAGCAAAGATACTGGAGAAGATTGTCAGTTCCTTCTCCATTTCATTGACTAGATGAGGATACTGAACTAAATAGGGTCACACAGCTAAAAAGTATCTGAGATCAAATTTGAAGTCAGTTCTTGGTGATTCCAGGTCCAGTGTTTGTATCCACTCCACCACTAAACTACCTTTAAGTCATTTGCCTAAGATCACAGAGCAGAAACAAATAAAAACTGAAATTTAGGTACAGTTCAAAGAGTCAAATTTGATTATTCTGGAGTCAAATGATCTGAATTCAAATCTCTGTTCCTCTTTTTACTATCTGTGTTAGTTTTATTAATGGAATTTAATTCCCTAGGATCTTACCAAAACCTATGGGTGAATGGCATCCTTGCAATGCCACCATTGATATAAAATTTTGAGGGCATTTTATACAGAATGAATAAAGAATCATAAAACTTTTGGCAGTCAACCAATGAGATTTCACATAGATGACATGGTTTTACAGTATGATTCTCTCAAATCTTATAATATTTGCTTAAAATTCCTATTGACAAGAATTCCACTTATGCTGAATAATAAATATTTACAAATTACAATAAGATTTTCTCTCTGCTCATCTAAGTTGTCTCTTATCTTGAGTTTTGTAGATCAGGTAAGGAATTTATTGGTGCTATCACTGAGATGACCAGATAGTATTGACACTGTTGCAGTCATCTTTGTAATACAATGTGTGCTTTATCTATTTGCGAAAGCTGATTCTGCAGTTTGTGTTCCAGATATGTTCTTTTCTCTTTCCTCAGACTTCATTCCCCCTCTAACTCTTCATTGCTCCCGTTTATCTTTATAGTTCCTTCCTTCTGGGGATTGGTCAACTCGGCTTGGAATCTTTGCTCTGTTGGAAAACGACAGTCGCCGGTCAACATAGAAACCAGTCATATGATCTTTGACCCTTTCCTAACACCACTACGCATCAACACTGGTGGCAGAAAGGTAAAGAATATTGTCATGTTCGGTATTTTAAATTAAGGATGATGTAATGCTGGTTACTATGATGTTCTTCATGCCCTTTTAACAGAATAGTCTCTTTCCTCTTTGGAATTCCATAGGCTTCAGACAGAATGTCAACAAATTTATATTAGGTGCAAATTGTACATTATTGCTTTTCTCACCAGCTATTGCAGCCTTCTTCCTTCTAATTACCTTGTACCTCTTGGAGATTGCCCAAGGTCTTGTCCCTTGCTGCTTTCCAAAGGTCTGGAAATAGTATACTACATTACTTGCAAAGCACATTGGGAAAACAGACTGCCCTCTGAAATGTGTTTGCCTGGATCCTCAATGACTTCTTTCTCAATGATCAGCTTAAAGATTTTATATATATAGTGGAAGATAGAGGAAGGGAAATAATAGAAAATTCAGACCTTAAGCATCATAGGATTAAAAACAAACAAAAATGACCCTAGATGATTTATTTTTAAAAATCAATAATTAATCTTCCTAGAGAAATCTTACTGCCTAAGAATGTTGCCTCTTTTACAGAAATGCTTAGCTCTGTTTTGTGGTACCTACACCAAAATTGGCCTCAGAGATGGTGACCAGATTCTTAATTTATACACCAATAATCTCAGTAGTTATGGCTCTTTGCATTATTCCAAACTTCTTATGTTAGCATTTTTCTTTACCATTATATTTGTATTTAACTTCCTTCTGGTGATGAGTCAATAATAAAGCTTGGGGTGTGGGGGGGAATTACACATGGAAAGTTGACTTGAACTTTATTTATAACTACTTGTGAATTTAAGAATGTTTTAAAGGACTTCTCATGCAAAGAAATGAAGTGTGTAATGAAAGGCAGTTTTGGGTTTTTTTTTGTGTTTTTTGGGGGGATGGGATTCATTTAGTATCAGGATTCATTTATTTTCTTTGCTTCTCCCCTCTTCTTTTGCCTATTGACACATCAGTATTCACTAATCTCTCTGCCAGACCTACTTCCCAATTTGATTGAGGTCCTGATGTAATTAGAAAGAGATTCTTTCCTCTTCAATACTTGGGATTTTTGTCATGTCATTGTCAGTCTAATGAATCCTTAGGGAATTGTCAGTGAATTACTCAAATTATACCAGGAATTAAAGGATGTGTGTAACTGGATACTAAAATACGTCTTCTTCTGTGTTTAGATTTATTCATTTATTTATTTATTTATTCATTTATTTACTTACTTATTTATTTATTTATTTATTCTGTTTAACCATGCAGAGTTTGTATGTTATTCTAGGTATTCATGGAATTACTTCATGAACTATGCCAGGAAAGGACCCTGAATTCATCACATAGCTCATTCCTCACCTTCCATAAAGGGATGGTGACACCTATAACATACACATATATACACGATTTTTTTTTTGAGATTAGCTCTCCTTAGACTCTTTTAGCCCAGGCTATAAATTCAGCTACCACAAATAACCATTGCTGATTGATCTGGAATTTTGACCTACTTCATCACCAATTGGGGCTGGTTCATCCTTCCTGGATAAACCTGGATTTTTCCTGAACATCAGAATTCTTTAAATCATTCAGTTCACCACTTTTAGCCTCCCAATAAGCAGAGGCTACAAGCATGTGCTACCATTACTAGCCTACACCTTGGAGATTTGTTTTAAGCTATATGTTCTTGTAAGTTAATCCATTGCCATTCAAGAAGAGAAAAATGCACCAAGTTTAAAAATGTTTTGATTCTTACTAAATATCCAATCTAAATGGGGTATTTATGATTTCTGGAATTGTAAGTTTGGCTTTTCCCACAAGATAAATGGCTCGTAAATTAGCTATAGTTTCTAGCTCTCTCCAAAAATAATTTTATGGTTTCCAAATTCTGTAAGGTACTTTTCCTTTTATCCAATCTATTCTCTTTTTTTTTAACTCTTATTTGATATTTATTTTTCCCAACTACATGTAAAACAATTTAAATCTTTTTTTAGACTTTTAGCTCCAGATTCTCTCCCTCTCTCCCCTTCTTTTCTCTCATTGAGAAGGCAAAGAATTTGACATGAGTTAAACTTATGTAGTCATACAAAATTCATTTGCATGTAAGTCATTCTGTGAAAGAAAAGAAACAAAAAAAAAAGAAAAAGAAAGGAGCTAAAGAAAAATTATCTTTGATCTACATTCAGGCTCTACCAGTTCTTTGTCTGGAGATGGACAGTACGTTTCATCACAAATCCTAAAGAATAGTCTTGGATCATTGTATTGCTGAGAATAGCTAAGTTATTCATAGTAGATCATCATTCAACATTGTTGTTACTATGTACAATGTTCTCTTAGTTCTGCTCATTTCACTTTTATCAGTCATGTAAGTCCAGGATTTTCTGAAATCTGTCTGCTCATAATTTCTTTTTTTTTAAATTTTATTTATTTAAGGCAGTGGGGTTAAGTGACTTACCCAAGGTCACATATCTAGGCAATTATTAAGTGTCTGAGATGGATTTGGACTCAGGTCCTCCTGACTCTAGGTTGGGCATTCTATCCACTGCACCACCTAGCTGCCCCTTGCTCATAATTTCTTTTTTTTTATTTGAGTTTTACAATTTCCCCCCCAATCTTACTTCCTTCCCCCCACCCCCTACCCCCCCACAGAAAGCAAGCTATCAGTCTTTACTTTGTTTCCATGTTGTGCATTGATCCAAATTGAGTGTGATGAGAGAGAAATCATATCCTTAAGGAAGAGACAAAAAGTCTAAGAGATAACAAGATCAGACATATACAGACAAGATATCTGTTTTTCCCCCTAAATTAAAGGGAATAGTCCTTGAACTTTGTTCAAACTTCATGGCTCTTTATCTGGATACAGATGGCACTCTCCTTTGCAGATAGCCCAAAATTGTTCCCAATTGTTGCACTGATGGAATGTTGCTCATCATTTCTTAAAGCACAAGAGTATTCCATCACAATCATATACAGCTTGTTCAGTCATTCCCCAGTTGATGGAAATCTCCTCAATTTCCAATTCTTTGCCATCCGAAGAAGAGCATATATATATATATATATATATATATATATGAAATTAGCAATTTTCCCATATCTTCTACAATATATCCAAATCCATTTTCAAATATTTGGGTTATTGGAACCATGTAATGCTTGCAACATAAATATTTGTATCTGATACCATGTGTGCTGCTAGCCGTCAGCAGAATTGTCAGATTGTCTGATGCTTCTGTTTACATTTTCAAAAGGTGGGAAATGAAATCCAGGTGGTGTGAGGATAAACGGACTGGCAATGACAGAATTTAAAAACTGGAGCCAATAACTAAACCGTGTTGGTAACTTTTTTCAATTCAATTTTGCAAAATGATGCATTTAAAATAACCATTGTGAGACACTATGAGGATATATGGATTTTAATAGCTATTCTTAATGAGATATTGCCTCTCTGGATACATTGTGATATTTCCCAGAATGGCCTTTCAGGATATCTTTGGGGCAGGAAAGCACTTTCCTAGGAAAGGGAAATATAATTAATCAATCAGTATTAAGCATCTACTTTATGCCAAGTCCCAGGGATACAAAACAAAACTAAAAAAAAAATGGAAACAATCTTTCCTCAGAAGGAGCTGAGAAACAACATGATTACTTTATCTTTAGAAAGAAAGGGAGAAGAGGAGAAACACAGGACAGATGGTATGGTTTAGAGACAGTCTTCCATACCCTCTAACAAATATATATTTAACAACAACAACAACAAAAAGCAACAACAGCAAAAGGTTTAGAAGTAAGTGGATTTCTTTGCAGTGTTTTGAAGAAAGGCCCTATATTTGCAAGTTTGAAATGCTGTGTATTAACAATAATCACATTAACTATATTTTATGTTTTTGAAACATGTTAACATCATTCTAGATGATGCTTTAAATAAAAATGGCTCATGAAACCACTCTAGCAATGGGCTTGCCTTGTTTCTGTTTTTTTGGTTTCAAAATCTTTAACATGGCACATTGCTCTGATGATGAATTAAAAGCTTTTCTCAGCATGAACTCAGATTGAAATCCAACCTCAAATCAGAAACATAACAAGGTTTATTCACTAGGTTTCAATAATTAGGTGGTAATCAAGATCAACTATGTCACCAGTATTACACAGGAATTTTGTTTTTCTTTTAAAGCTGTGCTTCCTTATTCTACTAAATTACTTCTTTTAATTAATCAGTTTTCACTCCCAGTTTATATTAGATAATATATTTACCTGACCTTCCATGGCTGAATTATAATGACCTTCTGAACCAAGTACAGACCCTTAAGAGTTTAAAAGAGTTTAAAAAACTCTTAAGAGTTAGAGATCACCCAGTTGAAGCTGGACTTTGAGCATGAAATTCTTTTACATCATTTTCAACTCATGGTTCTCCTAGTCTCTGTTTCTATTTGCTATCATGGCACAACGGACAAATTATTATAATTGGAATCAAAAGACCTATGTTCAGAGTTGAGCTGTGCTACTTGCTTGTTATGTAGCTGAGCAAATCAATCTCTTTAAGCCTCAGTTTCTTCATCAATAAAATTGGAACTTAACACTCATACTACTTATCTCATGATGTTATAAGGAAAGTGTATGATAGTATATGCAAAGTATATATAAAAGTGCTTTGTCAGGTACTACAAAAAATTAATGTAGCTTTTAAAGTAGCCCATTACATTTCTAGATAGCTCCAATTTTTAGGAAGTTTTTCCCTTCTATATTAATAAACTGCTTCTCTACAACTCCCATCTATTAGTGCTGCTCTGATACTCTATGGAACCATTTTTGATATGAAAATTTCTATATGAAACACTGAAAGAAGAATGATTACATAAACCCTGAGTCTTCTCTTCCCTGGGCTAAATCACTCTACCTTTATTAAGATGACTCAAAAAAGGTTCAATAAGGAAGAGATAATGAATTGTGAATAATTGAGAACCACAACTTGTGAGCCATCTCTTTCATTTTTGCCTGTGATTAGAACCAAGGACCCATTAATAAGATATACTGAGAAATATCTAAAGTGATTCTTTCTCACAGTTGAAAAATGGTAAAGTTCTACTACTCATCTAACCTATAAATGCTATTAACCTGACTAAGTCTCTATTTCCACTTGTGGCTAAGTAGAGTAGGCTATTTATGCTGTTTTGAATACATTTGAAAATCTATCAAACTTTCATGAAGGCTGTGTATCCTTTTTTAAAGAATTATTGGATTAGAAATAACCAAAAACTAACTACATTCCTTTAAGTCTTACAAAGAGTCTGTGTGAGTGTATATACATATACATGTGTGTGTATATGTGTGTTATTTGTATATTTGAACACAAACATATGCACATGTGCATATATGATGTGTGCTTATATGTGTACTGTGTGGGACTATACACACACACACACACACACACACACACACACACATATATATATATATATATATAAATAAAATTTAAGTTTCACCATAAAATTCTGTGAGGTGGATATATTTAACACTATTTTAGAGACAGAGTTGAGACTCAAAAATAAGTAAGCACCTTTTCATGGTTCCATTTCTCATAAATGTCAAAAGATACAGTAAACCTAGCACTCTCTTCACTATACCACACTGAGGTTTATGTTTGCTACTTCAACTTCCTTCTTTTATACATGAGAAAACTGAAGCACTATGAAAAACTAAATGACCTGATCAAGGTCACAATGGTAGTAGAAAAGCAAATCCATGATTGACATCCTAGTCTTCTGACCCCATATTTCTAGCACTACAATGACTCCTGGTTCATAATAAACTTTGGACAGTTTTTTTTAATTGCATATTTTTGTTATTCATTTAAATTCAACAATGTTAATGTTATTATGTTCAAATCATTCTACTAAATAATGATAGAAAGACAAAAAGACACTAGCCCCTGCCTTCCTGGGGCTTACATTCTACTCAAAGAATATAACATGAACATAGACAAATATGAAGTGAATGGAGCAGAAAGGCAGAAAGAGGTCATGGGGAGATCATATAGAGAGCACCAGAATTTTTTTTTAAAGGAAAGAACACCAATGGAGGAAGAGAAGAAGGGGAATGAATATCAGGGAAACCTTCAAGGAGGAAGTAGAATCTGAGCTAAATCTGGCAGGATGGGAAAGATTTTGGAAAGTGGAAATAAGGAGAGTATAGTGAGGGTCTAGGAAAAAGAACTATTTGGATGCATGGGGTGGGTCATGAAATATCTAGTTGCTAGAACAGCAAATGATCTTGTTTGACTGGCAGGTAAAGTGGAAGCAAGTATAAAATTCTATAAGATTGCAGTTTGATTGGAGTCACATTGTGAACTATTTTATTTATACTTTATCTGAGAATTTATACTTTATCTGAGAATAATACTTAATCTGAGAATAATAAAGTACAAGTAAAAATTTTGAAATGAGGTTTTAGATAGAAAAATAGACAGAAAGACACATACATATATGCATACATTTACATTAAATTGTATATATATTAAACCATATATTTGCATATGCAGATATACATACACACACACACACATATATATATATATGTATATGTATATGAAATGGGTTATTATTCAGTTGTTTCAGTCATGTTTGATTCTCCCAGAATCACATATCTAGAGGACCATAATCTGATGTCCCACACTCTCCCTGTGCTACCTAGCCGCTGAGATGAGATGCATGTGTGTTTGTTTGTATTTGTGTGTGTGTGTGTGTGTGTGTGTGTGTGTGTGAGTGTGTGTGAGAGAGAGAGAGAGAGAGATTAAAATCATTAATCATATATTCTACTCATGCAGAAGTAGTGTGCTATTGTGGATAGAGAACTAGTCAAAGCTATGCTGGTAAATGTTTAATATCCAGCTCTCCAAAAACTTATAACAATTTAAGGGTTTAATTTGAAATATAAATATTTTATTCATCACTGTCTTAAGTCTACACAATCAAGGACACAGTAACATAAACCCTGATTGTGGTGTTTGCCAATTTCTAATGTGTTAAGGTTGAAACTGAAAATCTGACAGAAACTGGCTTCAGTGTATATTTAGTGCTAGGCATAGAGCAGAGTTGGATTCAAATTTTCATTTTTGAAACTTTCTGTTTATAAGATACAGAGCAAGTTATTTAACAATATTTTTTGCCTCAGGCAAATTACTCACATATTTACAACACCATATACAATTTGAGACCTTGGTAGGAGAAGATGGCAAAATCACAATTTCTTCCTATGCATCAATGTGCATAGGAATGTGTTATATTGTGAACTGAGAGCTGTTCTTTTGTTGAATTCTAATCTCATCTATGTCTGAGTTTCCAAGGTTGGGAGGTCATTTAACCAAGCTACACAGAAAGTGGTGGAAGGAATTTCTTCATCTGGGAGTTTCCTATCATAACTGAAGGCATAGATCTAACCCATATGTCACATAATAATACGAATTAGATGGAACTTTACAATTTGTTTTTCTCTTAATCTTATGGTATAGGCAGGAAATGCCCTATTATTATCCTTTTACAGATGAGGAAGCAGTCTAAATTGTGACTCGTCTATAGTAACATATCTAAGAAATCATGAAGTTATAATTAGAACTCAGTTTATTTGATTTAAAATCCAGTGCACTTTCTACTACTTTGGTTGTTACTAAAAGAAACTTTTTTTTCAAATTTCTTTTCATATAAAAAGAATAACAAAGGGGATGATAACCTTCAGTAAATAGCCAGCTCAAGATGCATCTCAAGTTCTCTATTTGGAGTAAAAATACTTCCTTTAAAGACCTAGATTTATATTGTAGGGTTTAATCTTTCTTTTTATTTT
Source organism: Macrotis lagotis (assembly GCF_037893015.1). Lineage (NCBI taxonomy): Eukaryota > Metazoa > Chordata > Mammalia > Peramelemorphia > Peramelidae > Macrotis > Macrotis lagotis. The sequence continues at coordinate 182,683,779 of NC_133659.1, forward strand.
TGGTTTCTTTGTCTTTTTGTTTGGTTGGTTGGTTTTGGATTAGTGGATGTCAGGGTTATAAATTATCAGGAAAAATAGTGATCATGATATGGTTTTATGACCAATGTTTCTCTATTTGTATTTGGATGTGCCCTTGACTTTTAAGTGGTTATAATTTTATGTCTAAGATTGCTTTCATCATCTGTATGTGTGTATAGTTATTTATATAAGAGCTAGTATTTTTTTGGTGCTTCAGGTTTACAGAGACTTCACAAATATTATTTGAGCATATCTTCATAACAACCCTAGGAAATGGGTGCTATAATTATCATCATTTTGCTGATGAAGACACTGAACCAGAAAAGTTAAGTGACTTCCCCAGGGTTACACAGCTTGTAAATGACAGAGGCTAGACTTTAAATCCATATCTTCTTTACTCTGGGACCAGCATTCTATTGAGTTTACTACCTAGGATAGTAAACTCAATACTCTAGTAAAGGGTAAACTCTTAACCTCCCAAAACAGTCCTTTTCAGTGTTGAATTGCTCTAATAGATATGAAGTTTTTCTTTCCATCAAGCCTAAATTTGGTTCCCACTTCTTTTCTTTGAAAGTTGTGTATGTATGTATATGTGTATATACATATATTTGTGTGCATATGTAATATATACTATTTATACATAGTGTATATTTAGCTGTGTATATGTATATATAAATAATGCATAATTTATATAAAATATATTTTATTTACACACAGTGTATATTTATGTATATATAATACATATGATACATATATAATATCTAATATACTTACAAATATGTGTGCACATATATATACATACATGTGTGTATTATACCCAGAGAAAAGAATAATATTATACATATGCACTTATATAAAAACCTACATATGTGTGTGTGTGTGTGTGTATGTGTGTGTGTGTGCATATAAAACCAATGGAACTCCTATTTGACTGACAGCTAATGGGATGCCTTGGAGCTAGTTCAACATTTCCAGAATTTGGAATGTCTTGGTATTGTAGGCAAAATTAGTGACACTGCTACAGCTGTTGCTGGAATCTTTCACTAGACAAATATCCAGATGTTATACGTTTCCCAGGTTTTCTGAATTGTGATAAACTAGAAAATTAAGGGAAACAGATTTTCTCAAAGAAGAGCAATGCTTTAGTTCCAGGGAAGACAGTCATTTGTAAACTTCAATGCACTGTATAAATGTGAGTCATTATCACAATTTCCCAATTTCAACTATCAACATAGAATATGATAAAAGGAAGAAATAGTCCCATGGTAATCTGTCTTAGCTAGATCATCTCAGAAGTTTTGTGCTTAGTTCTAGGTTCTTCACTTGAGAAGGACAGAGTCTATAGAAGAGGAAAGCTATAAATTTGAAAAACTTCAAATCTCTGCTATGTGAGCAACAGTTTAAGGTGTATGGGATTTTGTGTCTAAAGAAGAAATGAATGAATGACATATTTAGTACTACTATATTCAAATCAATAGAGATAGAAAAGCAAGATGGTTCCTGCCCATAAGGAGACTATATTTTATTAGGATGAGAAAAATAAATGGAGGCTGTTTTAGCAGCATGTCAAGGGACCAATTCCAGTGGTCCTCAGAGTATAAGAACAAAGCTAATGGTAATATATTTTCCTTAATGTCATCTTGAATGATAAATAGTATTCATTTATGATATTTGAACCATGTGACAAGGCCAAGGACTTTAATGGTGAGAACTTTATTTTCAGGATCTTTGGTAGCTTATGGAAGCTGAGAATGGGTTTAAAGGGTAGGTGGCTACTGAAACTGCAAATGTCATTTGTGCAGTCTTTTGTCTATTGGAGTTATTTCTATTTATGATTTCTTCAGGGACTAGAGTAGAAGCAAAGGTGCTCTGAGGGCACTTCATGCCTTTATCTCTGTCAGTTGTTTGGTGATTGGTGTTGATAGCAAGAACAAGGGGATTGCTCCTTTGGATGATGACTTTGAGGGCTAGACTGGTATCCCAGCAAATGAACGGGGTCACTATTGTTAAGTCTTTTTGGCACAGCATCCTGGGTTATCTCCCATAAGATCTTAGGGGAAATGCTATTTAAAAGATTGGCAGTGGTCTGACTCTCTTGGCACATGCTATCCCCTATATTTTCCCTCAGAACTAATTGTTGTTTCAGCTGATCTGGATGGCCTGCCCCATCAGTAAAAGTTGGAACGGAGAAGAATACACTTATGGAGGAAATGAAAGCTATCTCTAAGAATTTGAAGAACTTATCACCCAAAATGCTTAGATTCCAAGGGATTAGATTTGTCCTAGGGTAGTTCAGATTAAAGAAAGGGAACCAAATCTGGCTTGATATAAGCAGGGGGGGAGGTAGTTTTTATCTATTAAAGTTATTAAACATTGGAAAGGACTGTATTGAAAGGTAGTAAGTTCTCCTTTAATGAAGATGGCAACTAGGTGGGACAGTGTATAGAGTGGTAGGGTCAGAAAGACCTGGGTTTAAATTTAGCTTCTGATTTTTATTAACTATATGACCCTGGGCATGTCTTTGAACTTTTCTGATTCATTTTTCTCATACTCAAAATGAGGATATTCATAGTATCTACTTCTCAAGTTTTTGTAAGGTTAAACTCAAATAATATTTGTGAAGTTTGCAAATTTTAAATCACCATATAATCATTTTATTTTGAGCAGTTAAGTGATGCAGAGGATAAAGTGCCAGACCTAGAATAAGGAAGACCCAAGTTAAAATTTAACCTTTAGATACTCACTAGTTATGTGACCCTGGGCAAATCATTTAGTCCTGTTTGCCTCAGTTTCCTTATCTATAAAATGAGCTGGAAAAGGAAATATCATTCTGGTATCTTTGCCAAGATAGCATCAAATATGTTTGAACATTGAAATTCAATGTCTGAAAAACAATTGTTTTTGTAAAAACTGAATGACTACTTAATGTTTATTATAATACAAACAACTATTTTAGATCTGAATTCAACTAGATATTCTCAGAGATCCCTTACGACCTTGCAACTCTTGAGATTCTGTGATGGTTCCTAGGAGATTATGATGATGAGGATGAATTGGATTTGAGTGAGAAGGTATTGTGCTAAGTCACCTACCTCACTTTCACCTCCAGAGCTACCTTGGATCCAGAGGCCAGATATAAATCAGGACAACTGGTGATGTCCCTTAATGAGAGGTAATCAGGGTTAAGTGACTTGCCCAAGGTCACACAACTAGTAAATATTGTCTGAGGATGGATTCAAATTCCTGTTCTCCTGACTCCATGGTCAGTACTCTATTCATTGTGCTTAAGTACTTATTCTAGGCTTTGTGCTAAGTGCTAAATACAAAGAAGGACAAAAACAATCCATCCTCAAAGAGCTTACTTTCTAAGAGGGGAGAGAACACATATATAAATAGGTATATGCAAAATAGATCTTAGACAATTTTAGTCATTTCTACCACAAGAAATTCGAATGAGACAATATATGTACAGCACCTCTTCTGAGGTATTCATAGGCTTTTAGGGTTGAGTCCTCAGGATGAGTTAGTACCTCTAGGTTCTAAGGTATTTTGTGAGTCTATACTCCTAACACCAGAGCTCAAAAATAACCTCTATTAAGTTTAGCAAAATTAACTCAAAGGAAAGGCAATTATATAGATGGCATAAGAGCAGTATCTACAAACCATTTCTTCCATAAACTTGGTGCTTTCTTAAAAAAGTTCAGCATCTGGGCAGAGTGGGTACAAACTTGATAGTGAAGGAGAAAGGTAAGCAGGGTAGCTCATATTTCTAGTACTATATGTCCTTTCTCTTCTCCTAAGTCCCCTGGGATAGAAGGATTGGGGAAGAAAGGGGAAGGGTATATAATACATAAATTGTAGTTAATTTAATTAGGAAAGCATACAGTTTCCTTTGGATTTTCTATTTCTATTACACTAATGTATTTCAAATTAAATCAAAAAGCATAAGGCAAGGGACAGAGAGAACATTTTTAAAAACTGAAAAAGGATCTCTCAGTAATCCTACTTTTATTGTAGATTTGAAGTTGATAGCTGTGAAAATGGAGCTAAAATTTTACACAAAGAAACCAAATCAACAATCTAATTAAAGAGAGAAGACATAAACATGTGAAAAGTTAAATAACAATATGTGATTTAAATCATAGTTCATGACTTTAATAGGAGAGATGTCACAAGGCAATGTATAATAGACAGCTAGATGAATGATCCAGAGGATAATTGCTAGAGGAGGTCAGAAGAGGGAGAGATCAATTCATGTTGGGGTCATTGGTAACTACTTAACACAAACAGTAAGATTTGAATCAGGCTTAAAAAGATGAATAGGATTAAATGTAATTTACAGCAAGTATTTTTAGTCAGATTTTATGACTCCAGATGTTAAAAATGAAAGGAAATAAAGTAACAGGGCACTTGTTTTGATCATCATCTGTCACTGAGAATTGTGGATCTTTTTCCCTCAAGGTTTTGGTACAAGAAATCCACATTTATTTTCAGATAAATCTTCCCAGGGAAGATAGACTTCAAGATATAAGGCACTTGTCAAAAACTCTCAATTTAATAAATGAAGAAACTGAGTCCCAAAGAGATTAATTTAATTGTACAGGATTAAACAGCAATTAACTATCTAAGGCAGATTTTGAGAAGGGGGTCTATCAGTCTCCAGAACAATATGCCATTCATCATATACTGGTGCCATTCAGAAGATGTGTGACTTTGATTGAGTGAATATTAAAAATTGATAAAAAGCAACTGTGATGTCCAACAATGGTTAAGAGACTAAGTGGGCATTTCTGACCGATGGATTGGAGGATAGAATAGCATCTTTTTTTTTTTGCAAGGCAATGGGGTTAAGTGGCTTGCCCAAGGTCACACAGCTAGGTAATTATTAAGTGTCTGAGACCGGATTTGAACCCAGTTACTCCTGACTCCAAGGCGGGTGCTTTATCCACTACGCCACCTAGCCGCCCCTAGAATAGCATCTTAAAGGGAATTATTTCACTTCCCCTTTCTCACTCACCAGTACATCTAAGAATCACAGATTATAAATTTTCTCCAATTACTGTATTGTTTTACTCTGATTAGTTATTATTATGTTATTAGTTTTTATTTATATTTATTATTTATTAATATATTTGCTTATATTATTAGTTATTATTATTATTGTTGTTGTTTTACTCTGATTAGTCCTCAAATATCTTATGAGGAAGGGTCTTAATTGTAGGAGAAAATGGGGCTAAAGAAAATCTTCAATATTAACAGAAAACAGTTTATTAGAAGGAGCTCACATCAAGTTTAAAATGAGCCTTAAGTGTTTAAAATATAAGATGAAGATAAAAGATCAAGATGTAATATCCTAAATTAAGAAGGGAAATAAACCCAGGCAAAGGTGACCAGTTTGCAGTGTTTATGAATCTTGCAGAGCTTCTGGGCTTAGATCTTAGGAGGTAATTATTGGATAATGTCTTCGTAGTTTCTCTGCAGTGTTTATTTCTGACATCTCCAAGAAAATCAATGCACAGACATTAAGCAGGCATCCTATGGAAATACCTGCTTGTTGAACTTAGTATTGATGTGCCCAATTGTCTCTAATTTACTTCTTTCCTACCTTAAATTAGGAAGGAATACCTTTCCCTTTCTTTCCCTCTTCCCACTTCTCATCTTCCTTACCTCAATACCACCATTTCAGCTTCCTCAGCTCCTTTTAAACTCTCTTATCTCTTTCTTTAATGACAAATTTCACTCTCTATCCCTTTTGCCCTTGAATCCCCTTAGGTGAACCACTTGGCTCCACGTGGGGCTCTGGAACCAATTTCTTCTTTAGGCAAGGGAAATTTAAGGAGCCATGGATCTAGAGCTCAACACCAAGCTTTCCTGGCTATGGGTCCTGTGCCACAATTATCCACTATTTCTACTGGTTGATGTTTTTTCTTGGCCTTGTGGCCTTGTAACAGACTCAGTAAGTGGTCCCTTCTCTTATTTCTCTGTGCCAATCTCTTCTCCAGTACACTAGTTATTTTAGGACCATGGTTATCAGGGAAGTGTAATGAAGGACCAGCAGGTGAGGAAGAACTGAGTCTCACTTCTGATTGCGATGGGTTGAACAGCTCAACTCTTCAAAATCACCCTTTATAATCAGAGATAAGACCCAGCTCTTTCTCACCTGTCACACTCTCACCACACATCCCTAGTTATGGCTCACTCTTTTCAATCTTCCTCTGAATTGGAGTTCTGTCTCACAAATCTAAGACCTCTGGTCCACTGTGAAACACTGTATACTAAGTGGAAGGAGTAATGGAGAAGAATAGAGTGGAAGGAATCAAGAGAGAAATTGGTTCAAACCCTAGTTCTACTATTTATTAGCTATGATATCTTAGCAAGATCCCTTAGTATCTCTGAATTCCATATATAATTCCATAATAATTTCTATGACCATAATGTCTAATCTCTCTCATTCCATATCCCCTCATTTATATTATGCATATAAGGATATGGTTTGGTTTATTTTAGGAGTTATTAACTGCAAATGCTGATTTTACTTACTCTAATGAATATAAATGAGTGATTGTCAACTGCTACAAAATAAATATATGCCGATACACATATATATTTATGTTTATTGTATTGATAAATCCTTCATCTCCTGTTTAAAACTCTTTTTTGTTATTTTAAAAGTTTTATTCACCTTCTCTGTGAAATCTGAGTTAGCATTTCAGGGGTAAAATCCCTGAAAGGGAAAAAGGTTTTAAGAACTTTGAACCTTTACTTGCTAGAATAACCTAAGGCCCCATGCAAGATAATTGATATATATCCTCTAAATGTTTTTTGTCCCTTCTTTCTTTCTCTCTCTCTTTCTTTCTCTCTTTCTTTCTTTCTTTCTTTCTTTCTTTCTTTCTTTCTTCTTCTTTCTTTCTTTCTTTCTTTCTTTCTTTCTTTCTTTCTTTCTTTCTTTCTTTCTTCTTCTTTCTTTCCTTCCTTCCTTCCTTCCTCCTTCCTTCCTTCCTTCCTTCCTTCCTTCCTTCCTTCCTTCCTTCCTTCTTTCCTTCCTTCCTTCCTTCCTTCCTTCCTTCCTTCCTTCCTTCCTTCCTTCCTTCCTTCCTTTCTTTCTTTCTTTCTTTCTTTCTTTCTTTCTTTCTTTCTTTCTTTCTTTCTTTCTTTCCAGCTTTTAAAAAATGTACCCCCCAAATCATCAGTCTCTCTCTATATCTATCTTTCATAAGAACCAAACAGATGAAGTGCCCACCTGGAGCCAGATGGCTCTATTGCACCTGGCATCATAGATGAAACCCTCCATATCCCCCTGCATTGGGAAACCTTGTATAAATCAAAGATCCCAAATCATGGATCCTAAAGTTGGAGGAGGCAAATAACACCTTGGCTCATTAATCAGGATACTGTAACATTTGAAGGAGAAAATATCTCTAATTTATATCAGAATTCAACTTTCCTATGCAAAAAAAGAAAGGCTAAGAATGTATCATTGTAATTGCCACATGAGCTCAATCTAGGGAATTATGATGCCCTCATACTGATCTGGATATAGATTGAAGGTCTGCATTATCCCTCTATCTTGAGCTAGATGTACAAAACATGTCATAAATCTCCTTTTGACATATAAACCTTGTATGAGTACTTTTCTTCTCCTGAGTGAGAACTCTTTGGTTAACCATATAATCACAATTTGAAAAAGTACTTAATGACAAAAAAGGAACTGAAATGAGAATAAGAGAAAATTTTATCTCCTTATTTTTAAATTACTGTATTAAAGGAGCCCTAATTTATTCTCAGACATTTATCTACTATCTGCCACTAGACTAGAGAAAACAGAATATGGGAGAAGGCATTAATCTGAAAGTCAGTAGGCTACGATTTAGAGTCAACTTATATAACTTAGTAGCTGTGTGACGAGACAAATTATTTAACCTCTCTGAATCTCATTTTCCTCATCTATAAAATAGAAATAATAATACTTCATTACTTAACTCAAATGATTGTTATAATGATTAAATCATATGATGTGTATAAAGGCTTTATAAATAATAAATCACTATATTAACTCATACAGTTATTCATTCAACAGACTTTAAATATCTATTGTGCACAAAGTGCCTTGTTAAGCTAGAGGAGATGCTTTAGCTAAGTTATGGTCCTTGTTCTCATGGAACTAGTTCAGCCTAGACTCAGATTATAAATTATAGCTAATACAAAGTATTATCATATATACCATATAAAGTACAATGGGAAGTCTAATATAGTTGTTAATAATTGAATTGGTAGGCTTTTCCTGGAGGAGATGGCATTCAAGTTAGGCTTTTAGAAATGGATAACAATTCAACAAGGAAGAGAAGAATGGATAGTGTAGATATAAGGAACAGTGTTAGCAAAGGTTAAGGGCCTGAAAAGCTTAGAGTAAGGAAGTAGCTGGGAAGGGACACAAATAACACACAAATATGATAATCTACAGTATAGCATAAGGCAAGATAAATAAAATCTGGTATATAAGTTGGTATTTGCCCATTTAGGAATCCCCTTTGTGTCAAACTCTTACTCACCTAGGGTCTGTTTTATGTTTTGATCAAAACCATTGATATTCCTTCTGTCTATTCACACTTTATCATAATATCCATGGGAGGAATAGGAAAAGAAGAAGTGACATTTATTGGCATTTTAAAATTTTCAATATTAAAAAATCAGTAAATAATGTAGCCAGGATTAGCAGTTTTCTTGATTTTTTTTCTTGAACCATGTTATTTCTCTGAAATAGAGGAAAAACTGTGATGGTAGACACTGTTTTCATTTTGATCATCATTCCAGTATCTAGGACATAGCATGTTCTTAAATACCATTTTACAGATGAGGAAACTGGGACAAAGAGGTTAATTATTTTTCCCATAGTTATACAACTAGTAAGTTTCAAATGCGACATTTGAACTTATATTCTTTATGAATTCTTTACTTCAAGTTGATCAATTTATTAGGGTATGTAGGCCTTCTCCCCATACCCCTGCATTGTTCCTCTACCCCCTCAATTTATCTAGTCTCTCATTTGCCCTGGAGACCCCCAGTTTGACTGATCCAAACACTTCCCAGAGCTAACATTTTCACTTTTTACATCTTCCTCAGTCTTTTCTGTTTCCCTCTTCCCTATTTTTTGCATTTCTCTTTCTCCTTTGTTTCTTCTATTTCTTACTCTCTCTATTTCTATTTTTGTCTCCCTACCTTTTTCTTTCCTTCTGACCCTCTCTTAGTTTCACTTCCTCTTTCTGCCTTTTCTTTCTTCTTGCTTCACCCTATGATGAATACTTGAAAGCAGAAGAAATTTGAGAAAGATTGTCTTTTTCTGACACAATAAGTAGTGACATAGGTTTCCTTCTACTGAACTTGTTTGCAGTTCCACTGCTGTAGCAAGGCATTATAGATAAGCTTAGAAAAGTTGGTTAACATTATCTACTTTGACAGAAATCCTAAAATGATTTTGATAGTAATCACAGAACCACAGAATCACAGATTCAAAGTTGAAGGAAGGGAAGCCATAGTGGCTTTCTAATCCAATTGATCCTTGAACAAGTATTTCCTATTTAGTGAAAGGAATAAAGGTCTCTCAGTGGTCATCTAATATAATTAATCCTTGAATAAGAATCTCCTCTATATTTTACCCAACAAGGAACTATTAAGAGATTGTTTGAAAACTTCTAATGAGGGGGAAGCTGCTATTTCCCTATGTAACCTATTTCATTTTGACCTAATTCTAAATAGCTAGGAAGTTTTTCCTTAATTAAACCTAAATCTGATTTTTGCAATTTCAACCTAGTTCTCTAGAACCAAGAGAAAGTTCAGTTTCTTTTTTCCCCCGTTTGATTGTTTCCTCCCTTATTTCTTCAACTAATCAACTAACCTCTAAATGTCATTCCCTAAGTATGATGATTTCCTCTGAACAGTTTTCAACTTATTGAAGTTATTCTTGAATTATAGTGCCCATGATTGAGCAGAATATTTTAGGTGTGGTCTCACAAGGGCTAAGTGTCAATGGGCTATCACCTTCCTATTCCAGTACTCTATACTTTTGCTATTTACATATTACCTAAGAATTTTCCTTTAGGGCATTAATAAAATAGATGGAATCTAGTGCCAACTGAGATACCTTAAAGAAGAGTTTTGAGATTAAGATCCAGAAATTATTAGAAGAGGAGATGGGCAAAACCTATTTGTGATACTTAAGAAATTTACCCAAAGTTGAATTAATTCCCCAGAAGGAAGAAGGCCATCTAGGAAACCCATGCCACACTTCTGCTTTGTCTTCTATTTGTATCCTTATTAAAATAAATCCAAAGACGATTTGCTGATTGACAATTCTTTTGTCATTCTTTTTAATAGGTAGTGAGGATTCTCTGGTACACTTCATACAGCTCTGCCCTACCTCTACCCTGGAGGAAAGAGGGGGGAAATGCAATTTAATTTTACCAGGTTTCTCTCTGTCTTAGGTTAAATGTTTCAGCAACAGTCATACCAATCAACCTAACAACAAGACTTTTCTGCCAGGAGCAAAAATGAAACCCAAGTCTAAGTGCACTCTGAGACCTGAAACTAAAAGGCTAGCAAAAACAAAAACAAAAACCCCCCAAAAGTTGAAGGATTCAAGGCACCAGGCCAAAATATTTAATAAACAGTCATAAGTCTGAATAAAATTGTTTGAAGGTAAAATTTGATTGATCTTTAAAACCGGAGTGGGTGATATTTTATTTTATTCTTTTTTTTTCTACATGCTCTGAAGTTGGTCAAACTAATCAGTATGAGCCTGAACATTTGGATTACTACTCCACAGTACTGTTCCTAAGTCAATTTTGCTATAGACCTCCATACATAAGTTAAAGGGATAGCATTTCCCAGAAATTTGATGACTTCAGCACACTTGAAATTGCAAAAAACAAATCTAAATACTTATAAATGACTGGCTAACTGCCTTTCCTTTTCACTATCCATCTGCATATTTGTTACCAAATAGCAATAATTATTTTAAATACTGAATTTAGAAAGAACTAGAGATGAACATCATGGTAGCAAACTGTATAAAGTACTGGGTCTTAGAGTCAGGAAGGCTAATCTTTTGAGTCCAATTCTGACCTCAGACTACTTAACTAGCTGTGCGATTCTGGGCAAGTCACTTAATCCTATTTACCTCAATTCCTCAATCTGTAAAATGAACACTAGAAGAAAATGGCAAATCACTTCAGTATCTTTGTCAAGAAAATCCTAAATGGCATCAACAAGAGTGACATATAGCTGAACAATAATGACAAAAATTAATTAATCTATGTTATCTTGCATATCTTTAGAGATTTTTACAACTAAGGTTTTGATCCTTGAAGCACTTTTTTACCATTGTCTAAAATTCTGACATATTTTGTGGTCCAAATGTAAATGTTGCCAATATCAATAGTTATCTTCAGAGCCAACAAGACCTGAATTTGACTACTGCCTCAGATAGGAATAACAATAGCCCCTACTTTGCAGGATTGTTGTGTTTAAATTATATAATATTTGCAAACTGCAATTTATAAATGATAACTCTTACTAGTAGTAAATGCTCTTAGTATTATACCAGAGCAAGGTATCAAAGTAAGACTTCAATGTAGGATCCTTCCTGTATTCCAATAAACTAATACTTTAAGTAGTTGTGATTTGAACTGGTATAAATGGGGGTAGGTAAATTGCATACTGTATGAAACACTGGCCATGAATTCTGGAACACCTAGATTCAAATCCAGACATTTATTAGTTCCATGTCTATGGACAAGTCCCTTAACTTCTGTCTGCCTTCAATGAAAAAAGTAAGGAATTTAAATTTAGAGGACATGCATTTAAATTCTAGTTCTTCTCTGTACTGCCTATATGATTTTGGGCCAATCATTTCCTTTCTCTGGGTTTTTCTTCCCTTTCCTCATCTGTAAATGAAGCAGTTGGAGCGAATGACCTCTAAGATCCTTTCTCACTTTAAATCTGGGATCCTATGATAATTGATGTAGGTATTTTCTTCCAACAATGCAGATTACAGCTCATCCATGCCTGCCCATCCTGTGGGACTCCCATCCTTATTCATATCCAAATGTGAATTAAAAAAAATCTGAATAGAAGACATCTGCCAACCCCTTTTGATTCAATGCTGTTCAACCAATTCAAAGCATTACTAGCAGTTTCCTCAAGAGTATAATATACAGTAGCTGCCAAGTCTTCCTTTTGCGATTACAGAAAGGATAGATACTAGGGTGAAGCATATTTCAGCACCATAGGAATATAAAAAATGAGCTGCTACAAATGACCCAGGAGAAATGAGTAGCAATAAGACATCAATGTCATCTGTATACTGATTTGTGATGAATTTCCAAAAGGTCTAATGGTACGATGCAATGATAGATTGTGTATTCTGAAAGTTAATAAGTACAAGTTGCCAGCATGGAAAGGTTTAATGGGAAAAGTAAGTGATCACTGATATTATAAATAAGTAACTTCCCTAATATATTCAGACTTTGCTGCATGTACTTTGTTGTGGAATTCTGAGATAAAAAAAATTTAAATGGAAAGAGTTGCTGAGAGATTAAAAGGCAGAATAGCATACACTTGCAGAATGGAGTGTCTTTTAAGTGTGCTGATTTATCTTTTAGTAAAATGGACTGATTTCACAGAGTAGAAGGAATATGATGATGCACACCTTTTAGAAGTGAGTGATTAGTCTGAGGCCTCTGAAGCAAATGTTCAGACAATCCCAAAGAGATTATCTGAATGCAGGTAAATAACCTCCTTAGCTGTTCTTACCTGGATTATATGCTTAATGCATCAAAAATGAATTACTCTAAAGATCTAAGAAAAAAGTATAGGTATAAATAGTCATTTAATAAACACCCACCACAGGCCCTGTGCTAAGTGCTAAGCAGATACCAGAAAGCAATATAGATAATGACTATAGCAATGTAAACAGAAAGAAAAAGAGAGAAAATAAAAGAAAACTGGAAACTATAATTATGATGACCAAATTGATACACAAAATAAAAAGGCAAAAAAAATGTACCTCAATACCTTCTTTGTTAGAGCTGAGGGACTATGAGTGTGGTACATCATACAACTGAGTAACTCAATGGATAGAGGACAAAACCTGGAGTCAAAAAAATTCATTTTTATGAGTTCAAATCAGCCTCAGACACTTACTAGCTGTGTGACCCAGGGCAAGTCACTTAACCCTATTTTGTCAGTTACTTCATCTGTACAATGAGCTGGAGGAGGAAGTGGCAAGCCATTCCAGTGTTTTTGCCAAGAAAACTCCAAATGGGATCATAAAGACTCTGAAGCAACTGAAAAACAACATTATCAGAAGGTTGGTCTTCAAGACATACATCAACAATTGGTGAAGTACTGTCTAGAGACATAGCTCTACAGCTGTATGGGACCTTAAAGGTCATCCAATCCCAAACCCTCAATTGATAGGTAATGACACTGAGGTCCAAAAAGAAGCTAAGGGAGTCTCTCAAGGTCAATCAATTAACAAGAATTTATTAAGCACCTACTATATGCCACACATAGTCACATGCATTTTTAGTTTCAAATGGTACGTGGAAAAGTCAGGTCCTCTGATTCCACAGCCACTGTTAACTCCACTTACCATATTACCTCTCTATGAATCAAAGTGACTGTATTTGTGTTGGTTCTGGAAGAAACAATACTAAAGGAATATATAATATTACTTAAATATAAATATAAAATACTTCTTTTTTATCAATAACTTGAGAATTCATGTAAAGGGAACTTATGATAATTGTCATCCTTCTCAAGACTGAATTGATGAGCCATACAGGAGTCTATAGTAGAGAGAGCGCCTTTACTTTGATGAGAAACCATCAACTGAATCTCCCTTCTATATCAACATTCTGATAATATGGAGAAATGTTTGCTCATATCCTAAATGTTGATTATTTCAAGTAGTCAGTTTTAAATCATCTTGTCAAAAATCAAATTTCTCTGCAGTGGTTTTTGTGTTGTTTTTGTTATTTTGTTCTTTTTACTCCAACATCATAAAATAAATTCCTGAGATTAAATATGGATTCAAATAAACTGTGTGACCCTGGATAAATCACTTAATCTCTATCTAATTCAGTTTTTTTTCAATAATGGTACCCACCTCAAACAGTTGTTATGAACATCAAAAGAGAAAACATTTGTAACTCACTTTAGGACCATGACTGAACACAATAGGAGCTTATTAAATGTTTGTTCCTTCTCTCCTTGCCACATGCATTGCTTTTTGTTCTATCTAATTAAACATGATTCCTCTTTGTCCATGCTGCAAAGCTTTCTCTGAGTGTTTCAAAGTGTATGACTTCCTACCAACAAATATTTTTTTAAAAAAAAGTCTCATTCTTATGCAAGTCACTATCCTGCGTTAGTATTGCTACGTTTTGGTGCTCCCCTCCCATCTGGAATACATTTCCACCTCATTTATCTTTTTTTTATGTTGGACATAAGACACATTATTTATCTATCTATCTATTTATTTATTTATTTTTGAATTATAAAGATTTTATTTATTTTGAGTTTTACAATTTTTCCTCTAATCTTAACACCTCATTTATCTTGATTCTGATAATTACTGGGATCATGCAAACAAAACTCAGATCTTTGTGTTCTACCCTTCTCGATTTACAAATGAGGAAACTGAGGTCTCCAGCAGTTGAAGGATTTGTACAAGATCATAAAAAGATCATAAAAGACAACAGGACTATAACCCAAGTTCTCTGACTTCAGAAATTCTGGTCTTCCATATTCTTACTTTCTTTCCTTTGAAATTCCTTTTTAATCAATTTTTGTAAATACTTTGAACTTATTTATATATTTACATATGTACATGTTCTATTTCTCCCAGGAGAATGCAAATTTATCAATAATAGTGATAGTTATGGTTATATTTGGATCCCCTATCCCCTTCCCCTTTTATGTAGCTGATGCTTAAAATGATTTTATGATGAATTAAATTAAATTAAATTAAATTAAATTCAAACAGTCTATAATATCAATTCCTGTAGAAACAGTGAAGAGAACCATTGTCTACCACATGTTAAAGTTGGAGTCAGAAAGGCCTAACTTTCAACCCTGACCCAGACATTTACTGGTATTATAAGACTGACCAAATGACTTAGGGTCTCTTAGCTTCGGGGTCCTAATTTGTAAACAGAATGATATACTATTTGCCCTATTGGATTATTTGGATGAGCAAATGAGAATTCATATGTACAGTTTTTTGCAAACTTTCAAGTGCAATATAAATGCTAGATATTATTGTTTTTGTTATTAATGTTGTTATTGCCAACCCATTATTATTAGTTTTCGCTTGTCTCTCTGGTTACTGAATCATCTCTGCTTCTCAATGTCTTGTTTTGATGATAAAATGAAAACATATTAGTTTCTCTGCTATCTAAAAAAAATGCAGGGATTAGAGATATGCTTGGTGTACCTGAGGGGGCCATTTTTCAAAACCTCTCAGGGTATATGGCCCAGTAGGAACACCTTTAGCCCCAGGTACCTTAAATGAGTGAATAATTTGGAGTTACTTTGTTTCTAACTGTATTCACTGATAATCTGCTCAGGGCATTTCTGAATTCTAGTTTCCTCTTAGACATTCCACATGATGTGTATTATTTAATAGGGGCAAAATATGTTTAGCTTTACCATTCATTTCACATACTCCTCTTGAAAAGAGTATAAATAGATATGATGAGAAATTATATAAATTCAAGCTTGATTTTTTTCTGTATATATCCAAATAGGAAAGCAAAAATATATAGAAATTCAAGAATAAGTTTTTCTTAGATTTCATACTCCATTCCATATTCTAAAATACGTGCCCATATAGCATGCCCCATCCTTCAATTCCTGTACTTTATCTATTCTTTTTCAAAGAAGGGGACAAAAACATTTAGTTTGAGAGGGAAAAAATCATTTGAAATGAAAAAACTCAAGTTTTAATCCTACCTTTGACATTTATCAATTATTTGGGCTTCAAAAGTTATTTAACTCCTCATTTTTAAAATGAGAGATTTTGACTTCATCTTTAAGTTTCTTCTCAATTGCTTGAGACAGTGAGTTCCCCAAGAGAGGAGTTTTCCCAGTGGAGACTGAATGACTCCTTGTAGAAAATGGGTATTTATTTATAGAAGTGTTCAGATATTTATTGTTGTTTCAGTTGTGTGCATTTCTTCATGACCCCATTTGTGTTTTATTTTGGCAAAGATACTGGAATGGTTTGCTACTTTCTTCTCCAGCTCATTTTACAGATGAAGAAACTGAGGCAAATGGGTTAAGTGTTTTGCCCAGGATCACATAGTTAATTAGTGTCCAAGGTTGAATTTGAATTCAGGGAGATGAGTCTATCCACTCTATCCACTAATCACTTAGTTACCCCATGTTCAGATATAGGTTAGACTATATATTCTGTTAGGACTCTTTCCAATGATGAGAATTCTATGACTATGAAAAAGGTCAATCAAAGAGATTTTTCTTTATCTTATACTGAGAAATGTTCCTTTTTTTTCAGTAAAGGGGAGAATGCTGCTGCAACTATGTCCAAAAGGAAAAATAAAATACCTCCTAATTCTCTTCCAGAATTATTTGAATGCATTTTAAATTTCAGATGAATATTTTTTCCTTTTCTTACTGGTTTGTGAAGGGATAAAATATACATTATACTTTGTAGAGTATATAAAAGTTCAGTAAAACATGATAATGTTGCTTCCTGGGACGTTCTCTTGGGTATGATACCAGGGAAATGTTTTTTTTTCCTTGACAGTTTCCAGTAATATGTGAAAATATTCCTCCTTGTATACCTGGCACAGTATTTGAGACAAATTCTTGGAGTCAGTCAGGTAATACTCCTCTAAAATATGAGTATTTGAAAGAGCAATTTAAACTTAGGACATTTTTGTTTTTGTCACCATTGACTGATACTACCAAACTCTTTTGGGATATATGGAGAATAGAGATGCCTGATCTACTTTGTCAACTGTCAGTTGCTTATTTTAGTCACTGAAGTATATTTATTTCAAGAAATAGATCAGCACAAGAAAACAGTTGGTGTTGTGGGTGATATCAACAGGAAAGCTACAACTATACTATAAGGTTCATTTGCTTGACTTTCTTTTCTTAACTACTCTTATTTGAGTGAATAAAAATCCAATAAATACATAAAAGTTGTACTTATGCTATATCTAGAGAGGTCATATGATAGAGTAGATAGAGTGTTAGCTATAGAGCTGAGAAGACTTGGTTTCCAACATTGTCTCTGTCATTCACAACCTGTGTGATAATGAACAAATCATTTCATCTCTTTATGAATCAGGCAATTTTGTAAGATTGATGATGATGATGATGATGATGATGATGATGATGACAATGACCTATGGCAATGATGATAAAGCTAACTTTTATGTAGTGTTTTAAGGTTTTTAAAGTGCTTAATAAATATCTCATTCCTCTCAACAGAAGGGTTCAGATATTCAGATATCTGTAAGACAAATTCTATTTTAATCCCCATTTTAGAATTAAAGAAAAAAATTAAATGACTTGTCAAAGTTACATTAATCTTAAGTACCTGAGACTGACTTTGGACTCATCTTTCTAACTCTAGGCCAAGTATGCTAGGCAATTCTGCTGCAGAATTAGATATGGGCTGAGATGGGAATCTTCAGTGATGGAGATAGTTCCCACCTGGATGAAAAAGTAGGTTCTTGAAGTACTGGCATAAATGTAATCTAGTACAATGATAACCAGCATTTTTGATAGTAGAAAAATGGAAAGAGGACATGAATTTAAATTCCTCTTCAACTACTTAATATCTATGTGATAGTCTCTTGTCTCCTTAGTCCTCTTTTTCCTTACTGTATAATGAGGGAGTTGGAAGAGATGATTTATTTTTTTAAATTAAGTATTTTTAAATAACAAACTCTATTTTACCTTTCTTCTTTCTCTGATAAAAAAATGAAAAGTAAAACCCTTGTAACAAATCATCTCATCCAACTCCTTCACTTTACAATAAGGAAAAAAGAGGGCTAAAGAGATAAGTGACTGACTCAGAGTCACATAGGTATTAAGTGGTTGAAGAGGAATTTAAATTCATCAGTGAAAGCAATAGCCATGTCCATGAGATCTGAGTTTCAAGGTCTCCTCAATCTTCTGAACAAGTCATCTCAACTTTTCTGAATTCAGTTTCCAGATCTTCAAAATCAGGAAGTTTGACTAGATGTAGTTGTCATAACAACCTCAGAAGTTCTACTATGAAGAAGAATTGAAGATATGATTTCAATTTTTCAGATAGACTAATAATAGCACATTTATGTAATACAATTTTGTTTTAAACAGTTTGCACATATTATCATATTTCATTTTACAACAACTTTTCTGAGAAGAAAAAAATGGAAGCATTATTCTCATTTTATGCATAAGGAAGTTGATTGTGTGAGGGGTTAAGAGACATACCAAAAGTCATGGAAAGCAAGTGATGGATCCAGGAGACAAACTCAAGGCAGAGGGCTGCAAGTCCAGTAATTTCTCTCCTGTAGTTGCCACTT
Organism: Macrotis lagotis; assembly: GCF_037893015.1. Classification (NCBI taxonomy): domain Eukaryota; kingdom Metazoa; phylum Chordata; class Mammalia; order Peramelemorphia; family Peramelidae; genus Macrotis; species Macrotis lagotis. Next base: position 182,702,399 of record NC_133659.1, read on the forward strand.
ACTATATTTCCCCATGTATAAAATTCACCTTAGTTTTGGAACCTGAAATTTAAAGTTATTGAACTCAAGTTTTATTCATCATAAAATTCATATAACTCCTCATCACTGCCACAATTCCCATCCATTAGCTCATCTTTATCTGTGTTTGATGATAAATCATTGTCTTAGGAGAGGCTCTGACTGCTATCCTGCCTCTGCTCTGGTCTGTGGTTAACCACAAGCACTCCCTGGGCAAGTCTGGATAGGCACATGCTTTCATGAACCTGAAACACCAATTGTGTACTCCTTTGAAATCAGTAACTTCTTCATCAACAATTCTTCTTGCCTCTTGCTGAACCATCTTTGTGGACGCAGGAATTCCAACTGCTCTTTGCTCTTCAATCTTTCTCTTCAATTCCCTCTCTGAATCAGGTCATTTGGCTGACTTGCCTCTCATGGCCTTCTTCTGCTGTGGTATTTTCAGTAAGGTTTCTTCTTCTCATAATCAGTCTCTGATTGTTTTCTCATTTGGAGGAGGACCAAACATGTTCAGCAGCAGTATTTTCATTTGCTTTTACAAACTGGATCACTTTGAACTTGAATTCAGCACTGTACAAAAATCTTTTCTGAGCCATTTCTGAGCTGAATGTGGCAAAACATAACCTAATACCAGTAACAAATGTAAAACAATGAGCGCAAAGAGAATAAGTGCAAAAAAGTGGGAAATGCAAGTTAAAAAAATTCTGCAACCATTGTATAAGACACTCCAAGTTTTTAGACCCCAAATTTTTTAAAAAGGGGTATGTCTTATACATGGGCAAATATGGTATACAGTTAATGAAGACTTCTTTCTGGTCAAAACACTGACTGAACCTAGACCTGCCAGACTCCCACACTAATTTTCAAGTCACTGTTAACAAGAAGAAAAGTCTTCACTGATTGGTATGACATGAATAAATTTTTAAAAACATTTATTAAAAGCTTTTATTATGTGCTTGTTGCCTCACTTTTCAAAAATAACAATTTATATTAGAAAATTAGCACTGTACTTGTTTTCCTAGGGAGCCTTCTCCCAAGGTTTAAGAAAACAAACCAATCTATTGATCAATCAGAAATGATCTTGTACCATGTTTTGTGCTAGACCCAAAAGTTATGAGCACAAAAATAAAGCTATCTTTGTCTTTAAATATCTTATATCTTACTGAAAGACACAAGACAGCTAAGTGGCACAAGAGATGGAGTGCTAGGTCTGGAGTGAAGAAGATTCATCTTCCTGATTTCAATCGGACCTCAGATACTTACTAGCTTTGTTGTGTGACCCTAGGCAAGTCATTTACTTCTGTTTGTCTTAGCTTTCTCATCTATAAAATGAGAAGAGATACTCCAGTATCTTTTCAAAGAAAACCAAAATTGGATCACATAGAGTCTGATACAACAGAAATGATGGAAGAACTAAAGGACAGATTGCCACAGATCAATAAATACAAAATATATGCAAAACAAATATAGTGAGAAATTTCAGATGATTTGGATACAGAAATTAACTAGTGAGAAGATGAAGAAATCTACCTGGGATTGCACTCTACCTCAGCCTTGCTATGTGTTTTAAGAGGCAGAGATCAGGAGAGAGAGAGAGAAAGAGAGAGCTTTTTCCCCCCCATGGATGACAGCTTGTTCACAACAATCACAGAAGAGGGAATAGCTAATAGGCTACTTGGTTGGAGAACCAAACTGAGTATGTTGTAAGGAGAGCAATGTGTAATAAGATTGGAAAGATAAACTGAACTCAGACTGTGATGGACTTTACATTTTGTTTTGGTTTTTTGGCAAAGCAATGGGGTTAAGTGACTTGCCCAGGTCACACAGCTAGATAATTCTTAAGTGTCTGAGGCCAGATTTGAAATCAGGTCCTTCTGACTCCAGGGCCGGTGCTCTATCTATTGTGCCACTAGCTGTCCCCTACACCCCTATACCCCCACCCTCATGATGGACTTTAAATGCCAAAAGAGATATGAATAGAGAGAAAAGGACAGATGAAAGTGATGCGAAGTAGAAGAATCCACAAATCTTAACAACTAGTTGGATTATTGAGATGGGTAATAAGAACATATACAATACAAAGATCTTCAAAAAGATTCATTACAGGATTCCTTTAAATAGAACATCCTCCTATTACATTTGAAATAAGCTGTGATTTCTTTTAATATGCAATTTTTTGACATACGATTATCACAGAAAACAAGGCACACCTATATTTTTAAAACTCTGAGAAACTATTCTCCTTCTGTCCTTTTCCATTAATTACTGATGTTAGATTTATTTATAACCAGATTTAAACTATGTATTTGGGGATTTGGTTTTAACAAAGAAGTTAACACAAGAAGTAAGGTAAGGGGCAAGGTACTATTTCTATTATTCCAACCATCAGCAGGAAAAAGCTAGATTTCAATTTTAGTCAGAACTTTTATTCTTACAAATGAATTTTCTTTATTTCTTTTCATAATCCAAGGCACCACAGTACAGTAGAAGGAGTGCTAGGTTTAGAGGACATGTGTTAAAATCTTAACTTGACATTCTTTGAATTAGGCCAAGTCACTTATTTGTTATTTAAAATAATAGGATTGAACTAGATGAACTTTAAGGTTTCTTCTACTCTAAATCTATGACCCCATGATTATATAAATAAGGGATTAGATATCAGATGAAATGAGTCTAGTTCTGACTATAAAATGGTGCAATGGGTGGAGTATTGAACTAAGCGGGAGGAAAACCTGAGTTCAAATTCAACTTCAGACACTTTAATATCTAGTGATCGTGGTCAAGTCACTAAACCTTTATGTGGCCCAGTTTCTTCATCTTGAAAGTGGGGAAGATAATAGCACTTACTTCCCAGGGTTATTATGAGAATCATATGAGATAATATTCTTAGCATTTCTTAGTACAATGCCTGATACAATGAAAGGTATTTCATAAATGTTAATTGTTCCTACTTCCTGTGTGACATTAGGCAAGTCATTTTCCCTCTCTGGATCTCATGTCCTTCTCTATGTAGTGAATTGACTAGATTTTTCTCCTAGATGCCTGCCAACTCTAAAATTCCATGATTTTTAAATTTATTTTGTAAGTATTTTAAAATGAAATGCTCTATAGAAACTGGGTAGGCATAGGAAAGGATATACAGAGAGTAGGAAGTAACAGAGAATAAGAGCAAAGTAAATTTTCATTATTGGTCAACAGTAGTCAAAGGTCAAAGTGAACAAAGACCTGTCCCTGTCTGGTCCCAGTCTTATGTGTAGTAACCAGAACTACCACAAAGGAGAAGGAGGGAGTAAAGAATTATAGGGTGGATATCAAACCTGATAAATGCTCATAGTTCAATGTGATGGTCTTTCTTTATACTCTTATCAAGATCTACAAACACCTGAGTCCCTCTTATGTTACACTGATTGCCTTCTTGAGAAAATAGTTGGGGAACAATGATTCAGTTTCACATTTGATCCTCTTAAAAAAGTGAAGGCATTCTTTCTTGAGGAACCCAAATTACAGAAGGTCCAACCTCCAGTTGAATACTATCAAAAGTTCATGTGTATAATTTCCTCAAAAAAAGCTTCTTTGTAATTTGAAAGTCAATTTGGAAATGGACAGGCTCAATCTCATCTCAACACTGTAATTTTGCTCTTGTAAAAGGTGTGCTTTTCTTTTTTGTATAGTTAACATTTGACATTTTTCTTCAATATCTTCTTGACTCTTAAGATAACTGAATCAAAAGAATAAGAGAAATCACAGTTCCTCTTTATTCTATCTACAGTGGCTACATAGTAAGGGGGAAGAATATTGGATCAAGTCAGATGTGGACTGAGTCATTATGTAGCTAAATGATCTTATGTAGATGTCACTTCTTTGGTCCTTCCTTTCCTTCTCTGTAAAAGGAACAGGTTGGACAAAATGATTGCTAAGGTGCCTTTCTGCTCTACATTATATAAGCATATAATTTTTCTTGGTGGTAAATCTGTATTTTAATGTCAGTGTTCTTAAACTGATGCTTAGATTTGGATTTTCCTATTACTTTATGCAGGATATATAAGCATATTTAGAAAACTCTTAGCAGAACAGCCCAGTAGTTATTTCTTCATTCACTTCTATTTCTAGCATTCAGTTATCTCTGTACTTTGAATGAGGTTCAGACTTTTCAATTCCTCTAAATAGGTGTGTCTAATTCATGGCCCTTGAATACATTATTCCATATTTATTATTACATGATTACATTTCATTATCATACTCATTGATAATATGAGTTATATTATAGTCATTAATAATTATTAAATTCTCATTTCAGTCCTTGATAAGTTTTTGTTGAATGAATTGATCCAGAAGGGCTAAAAGTTAGACACTCTGGTCCTAAGCTTAAAAGGTTAAGTGATTTTCCCCAAGGTCATGCAGTCATTAAATGTCAAAAGTAAGACTGAAATTGAGTCATTCCAAGCCTCAAGGTTGGATTTTTCACAGTAGTAATTTCTGAAATATCCTGTGGACTTTCAAATTCACCTTCTTTATATTAAAGGAAAACTCTTAGCAAAAATTCCTGTCAATGTAGACCTCATTCTACCCTCACCTCTCTAAAGGAGGTAAGGACTTAAGTATTGTTTTATATTATCTAAGATTGATACTGGTTTTCAGTTGCTAAGCATTTGTCTTTCACTTACATTCCTATAGCCTCTCTCTAAATAGTCCTTTTAGCTCTTTTTAATCTCACTCTGTATCATATAACTTATACCAAGCTTCCAAGACTCTTTCAACTCTCATATTTACCATTCCTTTCTGTATAGTAACATTCCATTATATTGATATAACATGTTTTCAGCCATTTTGCAATTTATTTACAGTTTGTCATCATAAAATTGCTACTATGAATATTCTCCTATATGTAAGGCATTTTTCCTGTCTTTGTGCATTCAACACTCACAATTCATAGCTTTCCTAACTGTATTCATGTGCCTAATTTCCCATTTCATTTGAACATCATCTATTCTCATTTTTTGTCATCTTTGTCATTTTGTGATTAACTCTTATTTTAGAGAATATGAGGTCCAAGAAGAAAGCATTTTGCTTAATGTTATATGAGGAATAAATTATAAAGCTGAAATTTGAACCCAGTTCTTTTCACTTCAAATCCAGCTTTCCTTACATAGTTCTTAAGATATTTTTCAAAGTAAATTATTTACAGAAATAGAAAATATACTGATTCCTAATCATTTGGCTTTACCTAGAAAATGTATTTATATCTTAGTATAAGCCAGATGACAAAGAATAAAATGAGATGATGTATGTAAAGTGCTTTGCAAAGTTTAAGGAACTATAAAAATGCCAACTACTATTATTAATATCCAACTGCTACCTTTAGTTTTCATTTTTCTGGTATACAAGAAAGTGATTAAACATTCATAATAAATGTTGGAAAAAACTCTTTGCAGGCCAAAAGCACTGCATCTTTGTGATGTCCTTGTTTGTATGCATGTGCCACAATAATCAGAATAACTGTTTTCCCTAAAACACAGAAACATTCAGATAACAGACACTGAAAACAAGAGGAAGTAAAGTTTAGAAATTGGTTTTAAAAGTCATGGATGTTTTAATTCATTGCAACTGTCCTATTGTGTATTCTTCCACATATTTATAACAGATTAACATAAGCATTTATCTTATTCTTCCCACAGCTAGAAAAGTGTTACATCCCATAGCATACCTAGTAATTTAATCAAGGACAGTTTCTAAAATGAACTTTGAGACTTCACTTTTAACTTCAAAATATCTATGGCCAATATAAGGAGGGGGAAAAAACATTGGTTCTGTGGGCCTAAATCAGTTTCTGAATGCCTGGATTTAAATTCTACCCCTAAGAAATCATTTAATCTCTCTGCTGTTCTATGATTTGCTGCTGTTTTTCATTTGTTTACAATTGTGCCCAAATTTTGTGATCTCATTTGAGGTTTTCTTGGCAAGATACTGAAATGGTTTGCAATTTCCTTCTCCACTTCATTTTGCAGATGAGGGAACCAAAGCAAATGGGATTAAATGATTTGCCCAGGGTCACGCAGCTTTTAAGTGTCAGAGGTTGAATTTGAACTCAGGAAGATGAATCTTCCAGATTCTAGGTTCAACCCCCGCAGTGTACCATGTTGCTGCCATATCTATGATAATAGTCATTTGGAAGATACTGTATCATTCTTTAATTAAATTGGTTTCCATTTAGTAAACAAACAAATAAAAGGTGATGTTTACTCCAGCAGTCTTGATTGACTTCTTTCAGGTTCCTTTCTGGTGAAGAACTGTATAATATTGAAAAGTATGTGGTACAGAAGTCAAAAGTAAGGAGATATGAAGTCTAATGCTCTCTAAGGAGAACTCAGATTTCATAGCACAATCTAATCTAGCAGGCAGAAGCTGTCAAAATGATAAATATGCTCATCTTTAATAATGGTTTACATAGCAGAGCAGCAGGAAAAAGGAGGAGAGAAGAAAAAGAGGGGAGAAGAGGAGAGAGGGGAGAGGGATGGAGAAAGAGAGAGAGAGAGAGAGAGAGAGAGAGAGAGAGAGAGAGAGAGAGAGAGAGAGAGGATTTACACGATGAAATATTTTTTTAAAATAATGTTATCTGGCTTAAGCTGATAGAAAGCCTAAGAAATTTAAGCTCACCATTGAGACTCAGTGCTGAATTGGACTCCTGGTTCCCTAGGGCTTCTCAGATGCGGCAGTGCCACCAAAGTAATTATGCCGCTATGCATGGACTCTCACAAAATGTGCTGTTTATGGGGATGAGTTATTTCAATTAATCTCCATGTCTTTCATTAACCACATGGTGTCTCCTGGAATGTCCATGCACAGACAAAAGGAAGGTCATGACATCAAATTGGAATTCATTCAAAATTATGAGTATGAGAAATATCCCCAAATTACCTAGATAAAATCTATGGTTGATGTGTCTCTCTAATAGTGACATGAAATTTGGTGCTTTGTCCCCACTATAGGACCTCAATGATGAAAGGGACTGTCCTTTATTAATTAATTTAACAAATATTTGGAAAGTGTTGCCATATATATAGAACCCTGTGTCAGTAAAGTGGAAAAGTTCACTTGTTTGTCTCCTACAGAAGAGTAGGAATCATACTCCCTCCCCATCCTGCACTTGTGCCCAATCTTGATAATGTGGAAATACCCTCTAGTCACTGTCCTCAGCTCAAAGTCACAGAAGGCTTTCTCTGAGCATTTATGGTATTAGAAAAATGTAGGAGACCCTGTGACTTGATGGGGACAGTCAACCTTTACCAGACATCTAGTGAAATAGTACTTTATACCATGGATAATGATAAGCAGAAGGATTTCCATCCAGACCTTTAGAACTTCATCCTTAGCATTATTTCTCCTGGGCAGAAGGAAGTTTCTAGATAACATGTAGTTTAAAAAAAATTTACTGTTTATATGAGTTCCTTCATGTTTGTGCTTATGTTTGTTTTTAGCCCTTCTCTGGTTCCTCCCCTTTACTCATCCCCACTCTCCTCCAGTTATTTATACCTTCATATTTAAGATGACAATAAGACTGTTTTGATACATATTGTCTCCCCCCAGGAGTTGCTTACCTTTGTCTTGCATCTCCATTTATTGAGCATAGTTCCTTTAAAAACACTTAGTAAATCTTTGTTGATTAATTTTTCTTTTTTTATCAACAATGTCACTTCTTACCAATTAAATTCCACCCCATCCCACCCCAGAATACATTTCTTAGAAAGAGGAAAAAGGTATTTTCAAGCAAAATATTTCAAGACTGACCATATTTAAAAATACATCTGATGTACCTGCAGTGAAACACCTTTTCTGCCAATAGCTAAGTGTCTTATTTCAGCATCTTCTAAAGTCAAAATTAGTCACTTTGTTGATTGCAATTTTAAGCCTTTCAAAATTGTTTTCCCATACATTATCACCATAGTTGTTGGATAAATTGTTCTCATGGTTCTACTTATTTCATCTTGGCATCAACTCATATAAATCTTCCCAAGTTTCTCTGAATTCTTCGTATTCAATAACTTACAGTACATTCATATACTTCAGTTTATTGAATTAGTTCTTTGCTACCACAAAAAGTATTTGCAATAGGAATTAAACATATGGGTATGTATGTGTGAATATATCCTTTCCCTCTGTCTTTGATCTACTATGTTTGTATATGTGCATATGTATGTCTGTATATAAATGTTCTTTCCTTCTGTCTTTGCTCTCTTTGGGATATTCACTTAATAGTAGTATCTCTAGGTGAAAAAGTATTTACAGTTTAATAACTTTTGGCATTGGGTGCTAATTATTTTCCAGAATTGTTTAATGATTTCAAAGAACTACCAGCATAACCCTATCTTACAGCCCCTCCTAATATTTGCCAGTTGAAGCTTATATGGTATTAGATATCAGTTCTACTTCGTTTTAAATATTCAGAAATTGTGGCTCAGAGACCAAACAGAGCCACAGAGTTGGTATTATTTGAGTTTTTTTTATGGCACCAGAAATGAGTAGAGCTGAACTATATACACAGAATCATAATTAGGGCAGGGCAACTGGGGCATTGCTCCAGGGTGTCATCAGCAGGTGGAAACAACTAAGCTCAGCACCAATTTAGCAAGAATAATTAGTGTGGTAGCAGAATGGAGAAGTAGAATTTCTGCAAGTCATTGGCCCTTGTTTTTTTTTTTACACCCTTTTAGACTTTTCCCTGCTCAGACCTTGATGGTCTATTTGCAGCTTTTTAAGGGAGTAAAACTTTAAATGGTTCATTTGTGTGTGTGTTTGTGTGTGTGTATGGATGTGTGTAAAATATATGTATATGTTTTTCATTCATATTTGTAAAAAGTTCTAAAGTAATTTTCTGAAGGGTTTCCAAGAGGATGGGCGTTCCTTTTTCCATTTACTGATGGGGGAATAAGAGAGATGGAGAATTTTAAAGCAATGGAGCCTAGGCTGCTTGGCCGTCTGGTTGTGGAGTCAAGTTGAAGGAAGGAAGCAAAAATTTAGTCCCTAAAGATCCTACTCAGTACTTCACTTGGATATGAAACTGGAGGTGGAGCTTATGGCTGATTATTGGAATCATGGCCTGATCAAGAGCAGGTTAAGGATGCTTGGCAGCCCTGCCCAAGAAACTCGAGGTCATGAATGTTGGAATCCTAAAAGTGATGAAGTTTTTATCAGTTGTCTTAGCTATGATGTTCCCTTTATAGATGCTTCTCCACTTGTGAACTATGTGAATTTTCACTTGTCCCAAAGGAATGTGTATTTTCAGATTATGTCCCAGAATTACTAGACAAGATACTATATTGCTACTTTTCATACCATGACATTTCAAGACATCAATAGGTACTAATGAGTTATATTTTAAGAGTTCCAACCTGTGGAGTAACTTGAATTTGGAGTAGTCATTCTCTGATAGACTCAGCAAGAGAGCATGATGGTTGGGGGTTGTGGAGAGGGGAGAGAGAGAGAGAGAGACAATATTCCCAAAGTACTACTATGTTAGTTAAAAGACGAGGCCGCTAGATGGTGCTCCCTCCTCCTGAAGTTATACCTATGATAAATTCTTTTATGATCTGGTCCTGCTTCAAGCAAAGTCTTTCCAATATCTAGAGGTAGATCTTCATGAAGTTGGATTTGTTATAAATGGTAGAAATGTCCTGGAGTCTCCCTACAGAGAGAATTGTGTCCCAAGGTTTGAGGTTTCCTTTTTATAATCTCCCCTTACTCCAAATGGATTTTTCTTAAAATTTTATCAAAAGTATCTGTGTGTGTCTCAGATATACCAGATGTGGTTTGTGGCAGAGTTATTAGGTTCAGGCATATAGAAACTGTGTGACTCCACAGTTTCTGAAGTAATACTTACCTTTTTAATATGACTGGATAAGGTTCAAAGTTCATTCTATGTTCTTGGAAAAGGGTGGACTTCAAGCCTGAGATCTTGATTTCAGGAGTACTCTGTCAAAAATGGCCACTCAATTGGAAATGGAGTACCATGATGCTATAACTCAGCTTTGGTATCCACCTTATTGTTTGTTTGAAACATTCTTTCTTCCCCTAGGGATCAGAAGTATCCACAATCAGTCCTCAAGTTCTACAAAGGCAGAGATGAAATAAATATACCTAAAATGGAGCAGAGAAGGGGTTAGAAGTGAATGAGCATCCAAGAAAGTCCAGTGAAGCTGACTTACTTTTGAACTTGGGGAAATATTTTGAGCTCTCTAGACTTCATTTTCTTTTTATTTATTTTCAGTTACAGATTTTCTCTCTCCATCTTCCTCTCATCTATCCCCTCCCCCACCCACTGAGAAGACAAGAAATATAATAGCCTTTATACATAAGTTCTGCATTAGTTTTGTTGGATTTCATTTTCTTGCTTTGTAAAATAGGAGTGGTATGATGGATCATATAGTTTCCTGAGGACCCTTGGTAGTTCTAGACAAAGTGACATAGAAGTATACACATGCATATGTACATTTACACATGCATACATGCATGACTGCATATATTAATGAGAGTATATAAGAATGTTTTTATTGTATAGTGGTAAACTCATATATAGCAAATAATCAACAAAAGGGATATATTCATCTCCCCTGTGGTAATCTGAAATTGTGGGGGGGGGGTGGAGAGGAGGATCTGTGATACAGTATTGCTCCTTTGTGATAAGCTGCCTCTGCTCCTATTGATTTAATGGACCTCCAAGCCATGAACATTTTGAGTTCAAATCTTGCCTCTGACACATACTGGGAGCGTAGCTATGGGCAAGTCACTTGTTGTTTCCATGTTCCAGGCAATTTTCTAAAATAATGTACCATTCAGAATAAGATATACATGTCTAGACATGGCAAATGAAGGAAATTTCCCTGTTTTGTTATGTATGTTTGTTTCAAGAGGTTTGTTTTTTCTTTTGTTGCTTATTCATTCATTCATTTATTTATTTATTTAATATGTTTGAGTGAAGTGGAAGAGACAGATAAAGAGATGTTTGATAACTAAAAAAAATTCTTTAAAAATCATGACAATCCAAGAATTACAAATCTTTGTCTTACCTCTATTAATCAAGGACAGCTGAAGTATTTTTTTCTGGAAAAAAACTTATTTCATTGTGTATATATGTGTTTTAAATAATTCTATTCAACAAGAACAGTACACAAACTCTTTTCTCTTCTCTTCAAAATATGGCTTGCAGAAATAGTGTGGACATGGTCCAATTGCTCACAAATTAAATTCTGACATTTGCCCATACCCTACAAGGTAGTGGTTCATTTGCGTCTGGGGGAAGGGAGGATCATGAACATGAGGCATAATCAGGTTTATATTTCTTCTAACATGTGATTCCCAATGCCATCTGTTATACTCAGTGGAAGATACTTTTGGTTTGGAATTAATGTTTTATTATGAATAATGTGGAAGTGATTGCAGACTTCTCTTCAGCAATCTTTGAACTGAATACCCAGGCTACATTATCAGAGAGACAAAGGCAAATTTAATGCAGTCCTTGATAAGTAAATTGGGAATCAGTGGTTGGGGGGGGGGAAGCTGACATCTATGGGGAAGGTAAAAAGCAGCTGTGTGTGACGGAATTTTGAGGTTGTCAAACTATTATTAAAAAAGTTTGTAAGTATTCTTAGGTAACCTACCTCCAGGCAGCACCTGTAAATCTGTATCATCTGTACTCAGGTTTCAGAAGGCATGCTAAATGTCTATCTGTTTCTGACAGGGAGTCAGCCCACTGTAGATAGAAGAGAAAGTCTTTTCTTCATTTAGAAGTTCAGTTTGGAGAAATGTCTAACTGACAGGATGTTGGCAATCTGGTCAACTTGGCAGAAACTCTCAACAAGGTAACTGACACAAGAAGTTTCTGCAGGGCCACAAGGATGCCAATTCTTCCCAATCCTATTTCTCTGTCCAGTTCTTACTCCTGACCCAAGTTCTTTCTGATGGATGTGGCCATAAACAAGCAAAGGGTTGTAAACATCCAGTGCTGACTGCCCAACCTTCATGGAAAGGCAGAAATCAATAAGAGCCTGCTGGTCTTGAAGGAGTTTAATTAAACAGGCATTTATTACTCATCCACTACATGTCAGGCATCATGCTAGATTCTAAGGAAATGCACATACACACACACACACACACAAACAATAGTATCTGTCTATAAGGAGCTTAAATTTGTGGCACCCACTTTGACTTAACTATTGCAATTCACACACAGGATCTGGCAAATTAGGTTCCTAGAGGATTGCTGACTTCTATCATCTCAAGGTTCTAGAGATAACATTGAGGGACTAGGTTTCTAGTATGATTGCTTATGAGTACCTTTTGGTTTGTTCCCCATTAACAGTTGATTAGCAGATATTGATTGTATTTAGGAAAAAATATTTACTGCAAAGGATAAAAAATTGGTATAAATAAATTCTTCATCCATCCACCCCCACAACTAATCTGAGTATGAAAACTCCCTTGCCCACAATATTCTTGGTGAGACAAGGTTAAAACTTAAAGTGCAATGATAATGAAAAACCATGTGGTCAGATTCCTGGCCCTGGAAGTCCATTGTGTCTTTTTTTGTTTTTTCCTTTGTGAAGGACTCATGATGTTTGGTACAGGACATGAAGACAGTGATGGATGAGTTGTTCCACTGCTTAGCTGGGCTGTCTTCTTGAAAGGGGCATCATCTCTGTTGTCCAAGTTAGTCCACTGCTATGCTGAGTCATTCTGCAGTCCTTTTATTCCTGATCCTAGAAGTCTTTTTTCCTCTCTCTTTTCCCCCTTTTTGGAGTCCTCATGAAGTTCATGGCTCATGTGGAATCTATCAGTCTTCTTCTGGGCCATCTTGTTCCTCTCCTTTCTGGATTCTTTCCCTGCTGTTGTCAATTGCTACCACTCTAGTAATCACTGCCAATACTACTAATGTAGCTCCAGCTGCCCATTGAACCTCTAATGGGACCCACAGATCTCCTGAGCTTACAAAGTTAGCTGGGCAATTCCATCTCAGAATATTCATTTGTCTGAATTCAGGAAAGAAATAAAAAAAGAAAAATAGCCATATGCTCTCAACAGCCACAGGTTGGATAAGAGCCAGGACTGTTGGCCTGACCTGACCCAGATGTTGGAACCAGTTCAAAGGAATCCTTCTTTACTCATGGCCCAAATGGGAGGAAAAATGTTATCAAGTAGTAGATCTCCATTTTTTATATATACTAAGTTCTGACTTATGGACCTAAGTTACCCTTCCAGTTCTGTCTCATCATCACATAATACCAACCCTTGAGTCAACTTGTCTGGAATTGATTCCCAAATGTCCAAATGGTCACTTGGACTGAAATGAGACAGGGAATTTCTATGAATGTTTCAAAGAGTGGTCTCTTAGGCTAGGTCACAAGCATTACATATTCTATTAGGGGCAAATAATAACAGATTTAGAGCTGGAAAGGAACTTAGAAGCCATCTTATCCAACCCCTTCATTTTACAGATGACAAAATTGAATGTCAGAAAGGTTAATGGTCAATTTCAAATGCTGTATAGTAAGGAACAAAATTAAGTCATTTATGAATCAAATGATTCTAAGTTAAGTCATCATGTGACTTTCTATAATATTATCAGAGAAGTTGTACAACTCAACTTCTCCTGAAAGGATTTGCAATTTAGTACATACAACAAAAGGTATCTGCTATGCGCTGGGCTCTGGGGATATAAAGATAAATTAAAATACTTCTTGTGTCCAAAGTGCTTACATTGAATGTGGGGAATAAATGGTGTGTGGGTTTGGGTATGAGGAAGAGACATACAAGTATGAATATAATATTCATAAATAAAATGCAAAGCATATTAATAACAAGTACACAGTAATTTCATGGGACAAGGGAAATAATAACTCAGGAAAATATGGAAAGGCCTCTTGTAGAATATGACACTTGAACTGAACATTAATACAAGTTTGAGATGGAGAATATCATTGGCCCAAGAAAACAGATTGTACAAAGAGACAGAAGTAAGAGATGAAATGGAACCATCTATTAGAACAATTTAGATGGATCATGATGGGAAATATTATGAAATAAGTCTGAAAAGCTTTTTGTGGTTGTTGTTGTTTGACCTTCAGTCACAAAGAGAACCAAGGACTTCATGAGGGTGATGTCTTGAGTTGCATGTGAAATGCACAGATTTGTTGACCTCACTCTTTCCAGTTAAATGACCATGTACTTCAAATGTTAAGCAGAGCACTTTGTTTCTGATGCCAGTCAGTAGGGAGCTACTGAAACTTATTGAAACTATCTGTACTTTAAGAATTTTAGTTTAGTAGTTGGATGAAAGACGTACTGGAGAGGGGAGAAGATGAAAGCAAGAAAATCTATACATTTATTTGTATTTTCATAGGATTATTTTCACATTTTTATTGACTTAAAGCATCATAAAACATCACCAAATGTGGTGCTATGCCAAGTGTTATACATAGGACTATATAGACATGGTTACATAACACCTTAAGATCACCATCATCAAAGTAAACCTATATAGAGGACTCTTGGATAGCAAAATGCAAAAGATTCAACTAAGGTATGAATAGTAAGTGAATTGTTTACATTAAATGAACACCTTGAGATTATTTTAGGATATGAATAAATGATGTTATTTCTTTGATGTTTCTTTGAATAATAAATTCCATGATGGCATTAGAAAATCTCACCAATTACTGATGTGCTAGAAGTTTTAGGTTTTGAGATTTATTGCTGGAAGGAAGCTTGGTGGCCTATCTAAATGATATTCTTCAAACACAAACCTGTCCATGTCAAATGTTCTTGCTTAAATCAAAAATCTTCAAGAGTTAGCTCCTTATTTCCTTCAGGGTAATGCACAAAATCCTCAGCATAGCACTAAGCATAAAGCATCACCACCCCCACTGCTATTTATATTCCATATTAATCTGTTTCCTTCATACATTCTTTATTTCAATTTAAGTGACCTGTTGTTGTTCAGTTGATCAGTTATGTCTGATTCTACATGACACTTTCTTGGCAAAGATAATGGAGTTATTTATCATTTCCTTTTCCACAATGTCCCCATTTTATAGATAAAGAGCGAACTAATAAGAGTTAAGAGACTTGTCCATGGTTACACAGTTAGCAAGTGTCTGGATTTGAACTCAGATATGCCTGATCCCAAACCCACTACTCTGACTGTCTCAGCTGATCTATTAGTTATTTTCTATACAACACATTTCAACTTCTGTCTCATCTGTGCTTTGTATACAAGTGTTCTCTTCTGACTGGAATTCACTTTCTTCTCATGTTTGCTTTAGGTAAACCCTAACTTCACTCCAAAATCATATGTAGTATCCTCTATAATGACTTTTTTCCTGGACTACTTCCATTTCCTCCAGTTATTTACACTCCTTCCCTCTTGAAATTTCTGTGTCATTCACACACACAGACACAGATACATACCCAAACACAAATATTCGCCTTCTTTTGAATATGTCATATTCTTCCTTTGGAATATAAACTCCTTTAAGGTAGGAATTAATTTGTTTTATCTTTGTATCTTCAGCTCCTAATACCGGGTTTTGCACATGATAGGCACTTAAGTTTTCTTGATTTGAATTAAATTGAATTTTCATCAATCCCTTTTTTTGTAATGGTTGAGGAAGCTGAAACCTAGGAGGTAAAGTATCAGGTAGTTTCAAGTAGCAGAGGGAGGGCAATCTTTTGACACTTCACTATACTAGATTGATGGATTTTGCCAATAGGTATTTGAGAATATTTGCAAATAGGAATCTGAAATCAGAATAACTTACATTTACTAAAAATGATCAATATAATTTAATTCACCGATATGATCCTTAAATTTTGTTAAAAAGAAAACTATAGAAAATCCCAAGAGGTTTCTCTGCTGGCTTCAGAGAAGTCAGAGAGAAACTGGGAATTCTGTTCTAAAGTGGACCTAGGAGAAGAAAAGCCTTATTTGGAGCTACAAACACTAAATGACTCATTCTTTCTGGATATGGGACAAAATCCCCCTTTTGAATTGACTATTATAGAGAGTCATCAAGCACCTGCGAGATTATTTGCCCTTTTCCCCCAGAGAAAGACACAATTTGGGGAGTTCGACTTCAGTGATCTCAATTTCCATTAGAGTCATGTTGGGGAATAACATTGGAAGTTCACTTTACATTCAACTACTTTGAGACATTTTCCATACCTTTTAGTCTGTCCAAGATGGATTAGATTCAAAATGAGTGAGGAAAGCAAGTGGGCAAAGTCCCTATTACATTCAAATTGATTCCATTTCTCTGGAGAGAGCATGGCCTGGGGCTAGATTTCCATTCAATAAATTGCCCAGTTAATTGTAGCAGTGTGAATGTAACCTAAATGACTGAATTGGGTCTCAGGTTAGTGATGAGGTGGCCTAGAGCAAACATGCCAATTTGCTTCCTGGCAAGAGCAACAAGGTGAACATTTAGAATTCAGGTCCCATGTAACCACTTGTGCTATCTTGAATTTTTTAATATAAGTTAAAACGGAGATGAAAATGTAGCATATTGTGATTGACTCTGTCCTCTCTGACCTTTCCTGGAGACTCTTACCTCCATTTTCAGTGTTCGAATATCCTTCAATGCCAATAATGCCATGAGATTTTTATTTTTCACTAATACTTTTCAGTAGTTCAGTTCTTTACCTTTAACTATCACAGATTACAATGCTGCTTTAACTTTAATAGTCAGATTTTAGAAAATTTCCAGAAAAGTCATAATTTAATTTATCAAATATTATTATCTTCTATGTTTATTATCTGATAGGTGCTGGAGAAACCAAGATAAAAATGAGAGTCCCTGCCCCCAAAAGTTCAAAATTTACTTGATTCTATTGATGAAAGCATTTGAACTTAGTCTGATCTTTGGATAACAAACATTTAAATCATCACTGGGCCTATATTTGAAGATATTTAAGCTACTTAGGTCCTGCTGGAGTTTATTTTCTAATGATATAATCTTTGAAAACCCTAGTAATCTTGATACCACAATATTTTCCAAATAGATTGTAAATTCATTGAGAGTAGAGACCTATCATTTTTATTTTTAGGTCTTTGGGACCCAACACAGTGCCTGACATATGTAGATTTCAACAAATACTTCTTTATCAATCAATCTTTTTTTTTAAGGTGTTTTTTTTTTTTGCAAGGCAAATAGGGTTAAGTGGCTTGCCCAAGGCCACACAGGTAACTATTAAGTGTCTGAGACTGGATTTGAACCCAGGTACTCGGTGCTTTATCCACTGTGCTACCTAGCCACCCTTTATCAATCAATCTTAACAATATAGAAGAATTTTGATGAACTCTCATTTAAAAAGTATTGTCCTCAGGCAGTTGTATTTACCTGACCATTCCTGGCTTAAAAAATATAGTCTCTCACTATATAATGACAGTATATAGTTCATGTCACATTCTGGTAAAGATGAGTCTCAGTAAACACTAAATGATGATGGAACTGACAATATTAAAATCTTACAAATAGATTCAATAAAGAAGAAAACATCTTGATGGTTGTGCATCATTGTGCCTTTGTGGTATTATTTTCATTCAAATCAATAAGCTCTGTCATTCTCATCCTTATATAGAAACTGGAAATAATCATGTCTTGATATGTGGTTGGAGTGATGAACAATGCACTCAAATGCCTAGGGTGTAACAGTGTATGAAAATGGGACTTCTTGATATGTGGGATAATTGTCCGCCATTTATCCAACATTTATTATTGAATTAGTATTGAAAAGGTAATTTCATGCTTGGTTAAGTGGTAAATTTGATTCATATGCCAGGAAGACAAAGTAACAAATGTGACATTGACTGTAATAATTACATTCTGCTGAAAAAAAAAAGGGTGAAACTGTACTACTTTGTAGTGAAGATACAAGGTTAATCCACATCCTTCCTACCCCTCACCTAATGTTTAGCATGTCCTAAAAGGTCAAGATATTGAAGAGTCTTAACTAGGGTGGGGTTTTCAAGGCTTTGCCTCAAACCATTAGATGTAGTAGGCACCTGTAGCATTTTTAAATCCTTAAGCAATATTAGAAACAAGAGTTTAGCATCAATCCAGTGAGAAAAATTATTTAAGATAGGAAGTAATTAAGTTGTATGCTTATTTTTCCTTTTTTTCTCACCTACTCAACTTCCCCAGCAGTATCGCAGAACCAGTGTCATAAGATCTCCAACTTCTCCCCATGGGAAAATGTTTAGTTTATCCTCACACTCTCAAATGAAGATTCATTTTATGTAATTTATTCTAGGTTTGGTTTATGGTGTTTATCTCAATAGTGTCAATGCAATTATTTGAATATTTGAACATTATATATTCAAATTTAATTTTTTATTTTCTGTATTCATAATAGAAATAATCACAAATATGTATGTAGTGCTTAAAGACTGGCAAAATATCTTATATCCATGATCTCTTTTGGTTGTTATAGTGACTCTCATTATCCAGTAATAGAGAAGAAAAAATTGAAACACAATCATTTAGTAAGAATTCAGCAGTGCCTTCTATACATACAGCTCCTATACAAAGAGATTTATCAACTTGTCCATAGACACATTGCTGTTATTTTTCAGTTGTTTTGATTATGTCCCACTGTTTGTGAGCCCATATGGGATTTTCTTAGTAGAGGTGCTGCAGTGGTTTGTCATTTTCTTTTCAAATGAAGAAATGGAGGTAAGCAGGGTTAAGTGACTTGCCCAGGATCATATAGCTAGTAAGTGTCTGAGTCCAGATTTGAACTCACAAAGATGAGTTTTCCTGACTTCCAAGTCTGGCTTTCTATCCACTGAGCCACTTAGATACCCTCCACTTTCACATAGTTATTAGTAATGTAAGACAGGATGTAAATCTACATCTTCCTGATTTCATATCCAGTATTCGATCTACTAAGATATGTTACCTTGGCTTTAAGAAAACCATATATTATTCATTGGCACAAGTAAACAATTCAATATCAAACGTTTATTAAATAGACTTGAATGATATCTGTGTATCAACACATATTGTAGACACTTCAAGGCTTCTTCTCCTTCGGGGATTTTATGAAGAGCTATCATGCCCAAAACTAAGGCATGCAAGTAGATGACATCACCCAAGAGACCTTTCTTCAATAACTTTGAACAGTACTGGCTATTTATTGAAGTATATTGCTAATAACACTGCTCCTGCTGCTGCTGTTGAGGATGCTGATATTTGAGCAAGATCTTTCCTTTGTCACCCTGAGTTTTGTTTTAGCTTTCAAATAAGACCATAGATTGGCAGCTAGGTAGTGCTATGGATAGAGGCCTAGCCTGGCATAAGGAAGAGTTGAATTCTAATCGAATTTCATATACTTCTTAGCTATGTAACCCTGAGTAAGTAATTTAATCTCTGCTTTCTTATCTATAAAATGGGCATAATAATTGCATTAACCTACCAAGAATATTGTGTAGATCAAATGATATAATAACTGTAAAATACCTAATAAAGTACCTGGCACATAATAAGCTTTATAAAAATGTTAGCTATTTATTATTGTTGTTGTTGTTATTGTTGCTGGTATTGATATTATGTTAACCTGTGGCATCAAAGTCAAATAGAAATGTCAACCACTAAGCTTGTATATAAGAATCGCTCAAAACCACATATTAACTTTAAAAAATATGTTAGAATTATCTATGTTTTGTTTTATTTTTATTTATTTTATTAAAGATTTCCCACTTATATTTCCATCTGGTTAAAACTATACTCAGGAATGTTCTGTGATGCATTGGTCCATGACCCTTTGATTGTAGGCCTTCCTGTGGCCAAATATTTGCCAAGAATTTGATGTTTTGCCATCACTGTTCCTTTGGAGTTTTGCATTCTGTTTCATTTTCCCCCAACACTAGTCCTTTGGTATTTCTCTGAATAATGACCTGACCTGGTATCTGCTTTCTGTACCTTAGGTCTATTAGTTCTTCATGTCCATATGTGACTCAGGACATATTATATCCCTTTATAGGTATTTATTTCTAACTATCAATTTTTTTAGATAAGTTAATTAATTAGTCATTTGTCACCTTCACCTGTTGAATAGAATATGCAAAAAGTAATGCATTGCCAAGACCTGGTTGCTCACAAATTTTAAATTCTGCACTAGTGGTCACAGACTATCTTTGTCAGTTCAATTTCCTCCTGTTCTCATCAGTGTTGGGTTTAGGTCAATGCCAGAGAATTCCTTATCCAGAGGCAGTGTACTTATCATCTTCTGAACTCATCAATCAGAATTTTCACCTAACAATGTCTTTCATGGACATAGTTCTCTAAATTCCGACCAGTACACATTTGTACTGGATTATATTTTGATTTTCTCTAATCTCTGCACTGATGTTTCCTACTCACATTGAAAAACAATGATTTATTATCTACAAATTCTCAGAAATTCTTCCCACCCCTTTCTGTCATAAGACTATTGTATAACTGGCTCATTGATTAGGCTTCATTTTACATATCCAACATTTATATCTATATGGCAAATAAAGGTACTCGTGTTCCGATAAGGGAAAGTACTTAAATTCTTACTTCCTCCCATCCTCCACCTTTGTATGAATCACTCCACTTTCTCAGGCATAAGTTCCTTTCAAGTTAATTCCCATAGCTCTATCCATTAAGCATGGTTGGGCTATATTTTTAAGCCTGTATCAAGAAAGGGGACTTGGAAAGAGGAAGGGATGAGAATATCATCTCCCATAACACTCACAGTCTACCCCAACTAAAGCTATTAAGTTTTTCTCCTTTGCTCTGGGACATTGTAAAATATCAATCAATACATTTTGTTCAACTATAAGCCCCAATTTACTTTTTAAAAAGTTTCAGCCATAATATAATCGCTTTTCTTTTTTACTCCTATGTATTTTTCTACCTATTGCCTCCCCCTCTTATCATTTGTGCAGGGACACATATAGGTCAATGACACAATAATTTACTATTTTATATTAGTTAATTAATTTATTTTGAAACAACAAAAATAAGTATTAAGAAACAAGAATTAGGAATAAAATCTCAGCACTCATTCAAGCAGTGTGACTGGTTCAAGTCCCTCTGACTCTGTTCTTTGTGACTCCTACATGACCCAGATGTGGAGTTCTTGTCCCTTTTGTCTCAACTTTCAGCTGTTTGCTGTCTATGCATCTCAATTTTCACTCACTCAAGTTCCATGCCACCAGGATTTACTCTAGGCTTCTCTACTCCTTTTCACTTATTCTACTTTAGGATTAGGAAATGAAGATAAATGATTAGAGACCAATTTCTTTGTAGAATAGTAAACATTGATTTCCAACACACAAAAAAATGATGTATCCATCATCTTTTAGCTAACAACCTCTCCAGTGGTGTGAAGTAGGTAACTAGTTTCTCATTTGTTTTTGAAGTATTAGGAGGCAGTGTTTAAGTGGGCTAACTTATAATGACATCCCCATCTTGATGCTTGTACACATGCATTTCTGAGAAGTAATTGTACTTATGAAAGCAGATTACAAATGCGTTTTGCAAATTAGTTCAAATTAGTGGTCATAGACTATCTTTGTCAGTTCAATTTCCTCCTGTTCTCATCAGTGTTGGGTTTAGGTCAATGCCAGAGAATTCCTTATCCAGAGGCAGTGTACTTATCATCTTCTGAACTCATCAATCAGAATTTTCACCTAACAATGTCTTTCATGGACATAGTTCTCTAAATTCCGACCAGTGCACATTTGTACTGGATTACTGGCCATCCAATGATGGCCAATTCAGTGGATATAACTTTAATAGATATTAAAAATCACAAGAAAAACATAAATCTAAATGGGAAGAAGGGATGGTTGTCTCTTTATTGGAGAATGTAAAATGCTCTTCTCCAAAGATTAAAAAAGCAAGTTAGATTCTCATCTTTCTAGGTAAAATATAATGTTTTTGAAGAATTTTATTACACTATTTCAAAATAATCATTATCATTTTTTTTCTATTTTTTGCTTTATTTACTTTCTTTTCCTTTCACATCTTTTTCCTTCCTTCTCCTTTTTTTCTCCTCACTACTATCATAATTAATTTTCTTCCTTGTTTCTTGCTTTTCTTTCCTGGTTGTTTTCTCCTGTTTCCATTCTCCCCACTCTGTTATTAAGATTTCCATCCACATGCACATCTAGAAGCTATCAATAGTGATATCAAAAGGACAAAGCATTTAGAATAATAGTGTCAGAGTTAGAAGGTATTTTAGAGATATCTAGTTAGATGAGGAAACAGGTGTCCCATGAGATGAAGCCTTCTTGGATAGTCTCTGTATTTTGATTCCAAAGAGTGATGCTTATTTTTATTGGTTGACTGTGGGGACTTGGAAAATATTTCATGATATTTGAAAGGGACCATTACCCTCTTTGTGCCTTTGTACAAATCTGGCTAGTGCAGAGGGAAAGATTAAATTAAAGCAGAGTGTTCACCATGACAGCCACTGGATCACTCAATCCATTCTGAAGTGTCTCATTGCTATTATATAACAAATGATGGGATTAACTCACCATATTTTATAGAGAATTAAAAGAGCTTATCATTGGACTATGCAGGGTTTCTCTTTGAATGTAATACTAGTAATTTTTTATGGGTCATTGGTGAGGCAGAATCTTCTATCAAAGTCAAATCCATGAGGAAACATTATGTGTGACTCAATGAAGCCAAATAGGAAATTTCAAACCACTTCTAGCCACATTCATCATTTTAGACTATATTGGGAGCAGCCATTTGGTTTTAGACACAAAAACTTGAGTGATTTCAATGGTACTTGACCTATTTACTTCTTTTCATCACAACTCTGAAGGTGTTTTCTTTCTTTCTTTTTTATTATCCTTCCGAATCTATGCTATTTGTCAGGGAAAGATGTTGCCCAGAAAAGAGCACGTGTTTCTAAACAAATGTACTCCATCTCAAATCTGTGTACCCTTGCATTAGTTACAACACACACACACACACACACACACACACACACACAAACCTAGAATGTTCTCCCTTCTTATCTCTGCATCTTAAATAATCTGGGTTTTTTCAATACTCAACTCATTCCATCTTTGGAAGATCTCCCCAGTACTCCTAGGCTATTGAGGCTTCCACTCAAAGGAAGGTCTTCATATTTCTATATCTAACAATGATCTTCTTGTTTTATCCAAACTCCAGCATTTTACTTTATGTTTGCCCTTCACAGTCATCCTGACCTTCCATTCTGCCATTCCTACCCTTTTAAAAAAGGTAGGAAAAAGCTAACAGTTTCCTGGGATGTCTTCCTCTTTCTCTAAGGAGGTAAGTTACCTTAACTCCTACTGATTCTTTAAAGCCCAGTCTTCTTGGAAGCATTCTCTTATTTCCCACCTCTGTTCCAGGAAAATCTTTAATGTGCTCCCCCATAGGGTGTGGATAGAAACAAAACACTACATTTATAATTAGAAGACTTTGGCTCAAATCTTGCTTTTGACATTCTATGACTACGAGCAAACTAAGTCTCAGTTTTCTTATTTTCGAAAGGTTATTCTAATTGGTTACCTAATAGAGTTTTTGCATGGAAATTATTAGTAAAGCTTAGCTTACTATTTTTTTGATATTATTTCTATTATTTGCTATACTTGGCACACCAATATCCTCAGATATACTTTGACTTTAATTTGCAAAGCAGCTGATATCTATTTTAGTAAAAAAATTTAAAATTTCTTACATCAGTGAAATAATAGGCTCAATAAAAATATACTTAATATATGTATATGTTGTATGAAACATGCTTGTACGTATTTATACATACATATATGCATACATGTATACTTAATCCACATTGGTTTCTTTTATATCTATTAGGCAGCAACTGAAATTACTACATAGGACACATCTTATACAAAATAAAAAATTCTTATACTGTCTAGAATAATACTTTTCTTAGTGATTCTCATTGGATGTTGAATGAATAACACTTTGCCATTTTATCAGACTTTCTCTTTCTGTCAGTACCTTGGCCAGCGATTTTCATGATACTAGCTAGTACAATTCTAAAGCAGTGGAAAAATGTCAAACTCCTCACAGCTGGGGGCCTTCTCTGGTAGGTTATCTTAGTTTTTGACCCTCTCTAACCATGGGTCAAAATCTCCAACCCCAAATTTCTCATGTTTAAAATGTTTTAGGGGTTTGTTTGTTTTTTGTCTCATCTCACTGGTTTGCTTGTTTTTTGAAATGATTACAAAACCTTAAAGTCCTATATATGCAAAAATGATTTATTAATATTATATGCTATACTTACACCCAATGTCCCCAAACAGCTCTTTCACTTTAAATTTCAAAGTGGCTGACAATCTAAGCAAAGAAGCTGAGAGGTAAGGGTGGGAGAAGAGTGTCACCATCACCTAAAATAAATAATGAAGGAAGACTGCTGGGTAGCAATAAACTTGACTAGGAGGCTTTTTGACAAAGGGAGGATTCTCAGAATTAGAGTAAGACCAAAATAAGCCTCTGAGGAGTAGGAAAGTTGACTCTGCATTAGCTAGTGGTCCAAGGAAAAAACATTTCTTCATATAGTTATATTTTTGTGTCTCTTTTGCATTGCCTTAACAGAGAGAGAAGCAATGTAGAGATCATAGAATCATACATCATACATGCAAAGGAATTCAGAAGTCTAATTTTGACATTTTTATATAAAGAAATTGAGGTCAAAGACTAACTTGTTCAAGGTCCTTCAGTTAATAAGCATAATAACTGGATTTGAACCAAGGTCATCTAATTTCAGAGTTTGATCTTTTTATGATACCCCAAATAGAAGCATGTATGTCTTTTTATTTTCTTCCAATGTGTGTGTGAGGGGATGATTTGGTACCATCAATGCACAATGAATAGTCAGAGCTTGAAAAAAAAAAGAAAAACCTTGTAGAAATTGTTTCAACTCGATTTCTGAGGTGGGGGAAGTTTTGACACTTTACCTTATAACTCTCAGGATTTCTTTTGAGGACCTAAATTTTACAGTCTTTACACATTTTTTTGTCAAAACTAGCAATTTAGTCCAGTAAACTAAAAAACAAATAATTACATGCTATTTCCTCCTTTGTGGAAAGGACTCAATAAAGTACCTTGCTTGTCTGACTGAAGCTCTGATAAAGTCAGGTCTACTCTAATTTCTCATTTTTCAATGGTTCTATTAATAATATAGGAGGCAAATAGTACTTAGAGTCCATACCTCTTGTCCACCTTCCCATGCCTAAACAACTAAAAGAGAAAGAAAAAAACTAGTATGAGACATTTTTGCACTAGTGTATATATATTTAAATCTAAACCATTCCAATAAGTGTGACTGATTTGGGTAGGCATTGTGTAGCCTAAATCACCACAGCCAGTCATTTTCTACTGAGATAGAAATTTTAGCTGTCTGGTACATTTGGTTGTCATGGTAACTTGCTCAAGGACTTATACTTTCATTATTGGGAATGGTCCCTTAGTAGACACAGATGGTAACCTCTCCATGGCTTTATGGATGGTCAGTGAGAAGTTATTGCTGAAAAACACTCATCAACTAGTGACATTTTTCACATATGACCCATTCCAGATTTGGCCAGGTTGATCCTCAAAAAATAAACACTATTGGTCATTAAGTTGACAATAGAAACTTTTCTAGCATGTCAGGACTTCCTAACACCTAGACTCTATTGCCATAATCTTTGAGAAACTAGGGTGACTTCCCCACTATGATAAAGGCATTGAAGGAGGTCAAACAAAATGTCTTACATGAGACTTTTTCTGATTGTCCCCTTCCTAGTTATTAAAGCATTTTCCTCTTCAAATTGCTATGCATAATTTGTATATATTTTATATTTCTTCCATCCCTGGGCAGGGACTATTTCTTCTTGTCCTTGTATCCCTTATATATAAAATAGCACCTGGCTCATTGTTGAGAACTAATAAAAATGCATTGAATTTGTGTCTAGGCAATTTTGCTTAACAAATGAATATATTTGATTGCTGTCTAGGATGCTCAACTTCACCATTTCCTAAAATTGACACTTTTTGATGAAAAGATCATCTGAACTGTTCTCCTCAACTTTAGAAGTGCCTCCTTTTTTATCTATGTTTGACTTTTAAAAGTATGGTGAAAGTGAGAGAAATCATCCTAGGTTGAGTTGATAAGATTCAATCTGTTCATCTGTGAATGTGAAGCAACAAAAGAATTAGAAAAACTTATCTCAACCTCCCTAAGTATATTAAAAAAAGCATTAAAACTTACGACATTATGAAGTCACTGGGACTCTCTGATCCCAGCCTTTAGTCTGCTATTTGAAGTTATGAACTAATAGATAAACTTGTCAAGGAAGAAAGAGGAATTATGATGCAATGAAAAGAATACTGAAAAATGAAGTTCGAGTATCTCAATTCAAAACTCAGCTTTGCAATATACCACTTGTGAGACCTTGGATGTTACTTCACCCCTGTGGGTCTCAGTTTCTTTATCTGTATCATAAATAAGTCTGTGCTAGGTGACCTCTCAGAACCTTTTCCACTTCAAATCCTTTATCCTATCAATGTAGAAAAGTTCTACTTCAAATTTAAGAATTATAATTCCATATGCTTTTATCATTACCAGGAGTTTCTATTTCTACAACAGATTACTGCAAAGCACTGACCTATCATGTTCTTTATATTGCTAGGACCTTATCCTTAGTATTATCCTTAGTAGAACAGAGACAGGAATTGGATCTGTGATGTCATTGATATAAGAATTCACAAATGGATAAACTTTCTACCAATTTCAGGTTACGCCTTCTCTTCAACTTACATAATTGTAATTTAAAATTAATTTATTATTTTTGACATCCTTTTCTTTTTAAATTTTGAGTTCCAAATTCTCACCCTCTGAACCTCCCTCAACCACTGAGGTTCTAATCATGTGTGTGTGTATTTTTTATTAATATATATTTATATATGTACATATATGTGTATGTATTTGAAATTATGCAAAACGTTTTCCATATTAGCCATATCACAAAAAAATTGTGAAAAAATTATACTTCAATTTGCACTTATAGTTCATTAATTTTCTCTCTGGAGGTGGATAGCATTTTTATTTTCATCATGCATACTTTAGAATTATCTTGGATTACTGTATTTAAGTATTTCATAGTTGATCACCATAACTTCATTGTTGTTATTGTGTACAAAGATTTCTTGGTACCTCTCACTTCACTTTGCATCAGTTCATATAGGTATTGCCATATTTTTTCCCCAAACTATCCCCCTAACAATAGTTTTTTACCTAAATCATATGCTGCAACCTGCAAGCCATTGATAATCATTGTCTCAATCTTCAATTCTTTGCTACCACAAAAATAAATGCTATAAATATTTTGTACATACAGGTCATCTTCATTTTTCTTTAATCTCT
Source organism: Macrotis lagotis (assembly GCF_037893015.1). NCBI lineage: Eukaryota > Metazoa > Chordata > Mammalia > Peramelemorphia > Peramelidae > Macrotis > Macrotis lagotis. Next base: position 182,729,852 of record NC_133659.1, read on the forward strand.
TTGGGAAACACATGATATGCAGTTTTGTTACTCTTTGGGCATAGTTGCAAATTGTTCTCCAGAATGATTGTAGCAGTTCACAACTCCATCAATAATTTATTAATGGATTTATTTTCACTTATCCCCTTCAGCATTTGTCATTTCTCATAGATGTGTAAGCTGGTACCTCAGACTTATTTTAATCTGCATTTCTCTAATCAATAGTGATTTAGAGCACTTTTTCAGATGACTGTAAATAGCTTTGATTTCTTCTTCTGAAAACTGTCTGTTCATATCCAATGACCATTTGTCAATTGGGAATAATACTCATTTTTATAAATTTGACTTGGTTCCCTATATTTGAAAAAAGTAAATCTATATCAGCTAAAATTTCTGTAAAAAGTTCTGATTTTACTCCATGGTATATGATACCTTTTAGAAAAATATAATCCCCTCAATTATTTCTTAATTAGAAAATTTTTGCTTTTGCTTTGCTTGAAATAATGATTACTACTATTGCCTTTTTTTTACTTCTACTGAAGCATTTTGGATTCTGCTCCAGCCTTTTATCTTAACTCTGTGTATGTCTTTCTCTTTCTAGTGTATGTCTTGTAGATAGTTGGATTTGGTTTCTAATCCATTCTTCAATTTGCTTCTGTTTTATGTGAGCTCATTCCCTTTGCTATATTAACTGTTTGCCTCCATCCTATTTTATTTCAGCTTATCCCTCTCTCTTTTTTATTCTATTCCTCCTCAAAAAAGTATATTTTACTTCCAACCACTGCCTTCTTTAATCTGCCCTTCCTTTTGTCATCATAACCTTTCCAATCTCTTATATTTACGTATTTGGTAATATAGATTTCTATACACAACTGAGTGCGCATATATTTTCTTCTTTCTCTTTGCACCAGTTTCAATGTCAATGAGGTTCAAATTGTCCACTACCTATCCCTCCATTTTGCCCTTCACTAAAAAGCTCTTCTTTTGTGTCTTTTGTAAAAGAAAATTTTGTGCATTCTACCTCTCTCTTATCCCTGTTGTACACATTGAGCTTCTGTTTCCCACATCTTCATTTTTTTAGAGATTATCCCAACACAATAGTTTTATTTACATGTGCATCTATTTTTTCCATTAGAATGTGACCTCTCTGAAAGCTGCAACTACTTCTGTTACTCCTTTATAGTTTCAATATTTATCAGGTGTTTGGCACAAAATAGGTGATTTAATAAATAAAACTATTATGCTATAGGAAATCATGAGCTCATTGATTATAGAAAAATGGATAGATTTGCATGAAATAAGGTGGCAGTTGTACAATATGGGGTAGGAGAGTGGTAGAGTGGACAAAATTCATATTTAGAATTAAAGGTCATTTATCTTATTTCACCTAAACCTCTCTCTATTATTCTACTTGTAACTTCTAGCACACACAGTTCCATCCCCAGTCACTGTAACTTTACACAGACTTCTCCCACCCCACTTGCCACCTAGAATGCTCCTCTTATTACATCCCTATTTCTATTCCATGTACAGCTTAAATTTTTTCTTTATTCCCCTCATTTGCCTTCCCTCTCAATATAAATTACTATAAATTCACTAAGTAAAAATCATATTTTATTTTACACATATTTTATATTCTACTATGTAATGGAAAAACTTCATTATTTCATAAATATATAGTCTGTATATGATCAATAAATCAATAGATGAGTAAATATATATTCAAGAATATAAATAAACACTTGTCAAACCACTTAAATGTTGAATGGCAACTTGAAGTAGTTGCAGAAACAATTTCCAAAAAGACCAAGGAAGCAAATAATTTAAGCAAATAAACTTAAATCAAGAATAATAGAGCTAAGGAAAAGTAAAGTTTGACATCATAATTGGCAGATTTGGTAGCTCCCTAAGAAGCTTGAAACTCCTTTTTTGTTACCTGATTCTCCTCTGGCAAAGGATGGCATGTGACATCATGTGACAATGTCTCCACAGTCTCTTAATTGCACTTTCCACCTGAAGGCAATTGGTGTTATCTAATAGACTATTCTTGTTTTGCTGAATAGGAAACAGAGAACAAGAGAAGTTGTTATGTGACTTATTCAGAAATAAATTATGAAAACTGATCTGTCTATGCCAATATATCTTCTAAGTACTATTTGGGACTTGGATGAGACCTATATTTGTTTTTTCTCAGTAGGAGTGGAGGTTGACTTAAGATTTGGGAAAGAAGGTAGAGAATAGTACAAAAGTTCCCTTCAGTTTACTTTACCTAAGTCTTTTTCTAATGAGCAAGAATGCTTCACAAAATCAGAGGCTCAGAGTTGAAAAAAAACTTTAGAGACCATCTAATTCAATCTCACCACAGTTCCCCTCTACAAGATTCTCAATAAGTGGTCATTTAGAATCTTCTTGAAGACTTCCAGTGAGGAAGGAATCTTCAATGATCTACCAAGACAACTTATTTTACTTTGAAAGAGTTCAAATTTTTAGAAGTCTCTTCTTTATATCAAGTCTATAGCTGCTTCTCTGTAATTTCCATCTTTTATGCCATTTCTTCCTGATAGGAGACAAGCTGAACAAGATAGAATCCTATGATCTCCAGCAGGTTTTCTGTTCTTAGGACTAAATGTTCCCATTTTCTTAGTACAATTCTCTTACACCATTGTCTCTAATTGTTTCACTATCCTTGGTCTCCTTCCAAGGTCACTTTCTCTATATACATGTAGTACTAGTAATAAAATCAGAATTCCAAATGTTGCTTGACCAGAGTAATAGCAAAATAATTCTCTTACCCATATTGGACACCATGACTATTAAAATGTAACTTAATCCTTTTTCACCCATCCAGCCATCATGGTGGAAGCTCGGCTGTCATTTCAAAATGTAACCTAATAAAACTTACCTTGTACCTTTTAATAAATAAATAAACACTTATTAAATGATCCAGGAACTATTAATTTCTGGAATACAAATTAAGGAAGAAGCATGGTCCCCACTCCCAAAAAGCTTACATGCTAATGAGGAAGACAGAATGAAAATAATATTTACATCTAGACTTAGATTTACAAATAAATATAGCTATCTATATCTACATTGATATGTGGAGATAGAACTCTATCTCTATCCATATGTATATGTGTGTATGTATGCACATATAGGTACTGTCTCTCTCTCTCTCTCTCTCTCTCTCTCTCTCTCTCTCAAGAAACTGAAATACAGAGACAGAGAGAAAGAGACAGAAAGAGTGGAAAAGAGAGAGATTAGCAGCTAGGAGGAGGAAAAAAAAACAGGGAAAGTCCTCCTGACATTCTAAAACCATCAGCTTTGTTATTCAATAGCCAATAAGCTAATAAGCCAATAAGGATTTATTAAGCAGTTACTCTGTGCCAAGCACTGTTAAATGCTGAAGGTATAAAACAAATCAAAGAGATCATCAAATTTCATAGCCATTTGCATGGAATCATCATTTGACAATGTGTGTGTTTAGTGTGATTTTGTGTCTCTTGTTTTGTCTCTTAGACATTCTGGGGGTGGGAAGAAGAAATACAAGGGTAGTTTAATTACAAGTTAGGTAGGCTGGGCATAGATTTTTATTCTCCCTTAGGCAACATAAAAGTAAACCAAAAACACAATCATCTCTACTAAAATGCAAAAAGCTAGTCAAATTATAATTTGTTAAACTCATTTTCCACCTGTATTGCAGTCTTTCCAGCCAAGTCATTATTTTTTTTCTTCCTTGAGACACCAGGGATAGTTGAATCTTGAAAGAAGAATGCAATTTAAGCATATCTTTTGAGACAGGTATTTTGACATTTGAAAGGAGAAAAAACAATTTTGGTTTCTTTAAGAGCTTTCTAATGTTTACTCTCATGTCATTTTTCTCTGTGCTCCTGAAAACAATTCTTATTCAGCTGACTAGTTATTTGCTGTGTCCTACCTAGGTGTAAGTGTACATTTTCAAAGTTTTGACTAAAATGTGAAACAAAGCATTTTATTTATTAAACATCATATTAGATTTTCAACATTCAATTTGTTGAATATGAAGGACCAACCTACTCTCCTACTTATTCCATCCTCTTCCCAAAGATAGGTCATCCATAGTAATGGGTTACAGGATGAATAACTAAAAATCTTCATTTTGACTCTTCAATCAGCTAAAGAATAGCAAAATTATGTGAGACAAACTTCTCCCCTCACATTTTCCCCTTGACTGATTTCTGATGAAAGTGCTAAGAGACTTAGCAATGGCTTTCAACTTTTTATCCCCTCCGTCAAAATTCTAAACAGGTCTCCTCACCTGCTTCTTCTTGAGAACAGTTCTTGCCCTGAGCAGCAGATATATGGGAGCTTTTGACATGTAGAGCTTTCAGATCCTCTTCCTCTTCAGGTTCACTTAAACTCTGAATGTCCTATCCATATCACTCAAGACTACTTCCTTTACCAGAGCAAGTTGGACTTGCATATAAAGTATTGAACCTGAAATGAAGACCTAAGACCAAATCCTACCTTACTCCTATACCAACTGTGTGACTCTGGATAAGTCACTTAACCTTTTGAACTCCAGTTTCCACATGAATTACAGAGAGAAGATGATGATAATAGTACATCCCTAACAATATTGTTGTGAATGGCAAATAGGAAAAGTATATGTAAAGGACTATAAAACAGTAAACTATTATTATTGATCTTGGGGGGGATTGTTTGAATTCCAGGCTGATACCTTAACTGATCTTTTTATTTAAAATTATTTAATTATTTTTTCCAACTACTGTTTTCAACAATCATTTTTTTTGGTAAGATTTTGAGTTTCATATTTTCTCCCTCCCTCCCTTCCCTTGTTTTTCTCCTAGACAGAGAGTAATCTAATAAAGGTTATACATGTATAACTATGCTAAACATATTTCCCTATTAATCATATTATGAAAGAAGAATCAGAACAAAAAGGAAAAAACCACAAGAAGAAAAAACAAATTATAAAACATTTTAAAAATTGAAAATAGTATTCTTCAGTCTGCATTCAGACTTCATATTTCCTTTTCTGGGTGTGGATAGTATTTTCCTTCACAAGTCCTTTGGAATTGTCTGATTATTGTATTGCTGAGAAGAGCAAGTCCATCATAGCTGATAATCAAATTATGTTGCTATTAATGTGTACAATGTTTTTTTTGTTCTCTACTCACATTACCCAGCATCAGTTTGTGCAAGTCTTTCCAGGCTTTTCTGAAGTCCAACTGGTCCTGATTTCTTACAGAATAACTTAACTGATCTTATTGGACTTGTTCAAGGTCTGATCTGGCTCCCTATTGCCTCTACAATATTATGTAAATTCCTCATTCTTGCATTTAAAGCCTACCTCAATCAAAATCCAATTTAATCTCTCCAGTCTTATTTTGAGTAATACACTGTATTATAGATGTTCTCATAAAATTTAAACTTCAAATGCAGTGACTTGCACATAATAAGGACTTAACTATTTGTTCAACTGAATCAACCTATTCCTTTACTAAACCTGACTGTAATTCCCTGACACCTTTAAAAATTATGATAAGACAACCTTGTTTATATCATATCAGTTCTCTTCCTGTCTTGTTGAATTCTCAATTCTCCATCTTGCTTGAATTGATCTAACCTGACCTGCCCCCTCTGAGGCAATGTGGTATAGTGGAAAGAGAGCTTCAATAAGTATCAGCAGACCTAAGTCATAGTCTTCGTTCTGCTATTAATGAGTTGTGTGACTTTGGACACTTTACCTCTATAAATCTGTTTTGTGAATTTTAAAATGAAAGAGTTGTATCAAATGATAATCTCTAAAGTCTTTCTACATCACTAGCAGTCTATGAATATGTGATTCTAAGTATCAGGGTAGAACAAGTAAAGAATGAAGACAGGGGTAGCTAGGTGGCACAATGGAAAGAGCATCCAGATCCGGAGTCAGGAGGATCTGAATTCAAATCTAATCTTGGTCACTTAATAATTGCCTAGCTGTGTGACCTTGGGCAAGTTACTTAACCCCATTGCCTTAAATAAATAAGATTTAAAAACAAGAATGAAGACAAATATAGACATAGAAAGAAGGGGGGGAAATTCAAAAGATTTACTCAATAAAATTAAAAGTGAACAATTAGTCATATAAGTAGTCTGAATATGAATTTATTTACTTCCATGTGAACAAAAAATATTTCAAGACTGAATTAGCAATATGGTCTATGATGGCCTGATTAGGAAAAGAATTTTCAGTTCCATTCTACTACTAGTAATTTCAATACTTCAGTAGGCAACATAGAAATGAATGTTCCCTAAAAATAAAGATTCATATTTTTTTTGGTTTATACAACACTTTTCTCACAATAACCTGATAATGTTAGTAGTAGGGAAATTATTGTCCTTATTTTACATAGGGGCTAAAGCTGAGTTTCAGAATGTTTTTTTTTTAATTTTGCTATTGTCATCATCATTGTTGTTCTTGCTATTGTTGTCTTTTTTCTCTTTCTCCTCCTCCTTTTTCCCTTCTCTTTCTTCTCCTCCTTCTTGAAAATCACAGAACTCAAAAATATCCTAAATCATTTTGATCTATAAAATGAGAATCTAATAATATCTCTCTGAAACCAACTTCACAGCATTCTGAAGTTTTATCAGTTAATCAATAACATTTATTACCTAGGGTAGCTAGGTAATAATGCAGTGAATAGAATACCAGCCCTGGAATTAGGAAGACCTCGGTTCAAATTTGACCTCAGACATTTGACATTAGCTGTGTGACCTTTGAGAAGTCATTTAATCCCAATTGCTTCCCATTCAGAGACATCTTCAGTTGTCTTGAGCTCTAGAGGAGGCTGGTGACTTACCATAGACCCCCTCCCCACTTAAATCCAATTCATGTGCATGAGATGGCATCGCTTCCCTGATGCTATGGTCAAACAACAGCAATTAAACACTTAATATGGGTCAGTCACTATGCTAAGTGATAGAGATATAAACACAATAAATGAAATAATTCCTATTAACAAGGAAGCTTATCTAATAACAGAGTCATATATAACTATAGATAGAATTAGTATAAAGAAGACAAATACATGAGGTGGCTAGGTGGCACAGTGGATACAGCACCGGCCCTGGAGTCAGGAGTACCTGAGTTCAAATCCGGCCTCAGACACTTAATAATTACATAGTTGTGTGGCCTTGCACAAGCCACTTAACCCCATTGCCTTACAAAAAAAAAACCTAAAAAAAAAAGACAAACACAAATAAATGCAGTTTAAATTAAGTTAATTTGAGAGGCAAGGTACTAGGAGTTGAGGAGTTATGTAATGGCTTAAGGAGGAGGTTGGAGTACTGGCCTTCATTGCAAGCATGGAGAATAGTCAGTGCAAAAAGATGAAGAAAGAAAATGGAGTTTCACATAGGAGGACAAGAAAGAGTAAATTAGTTTGCATGAAACATAAAACTTTGGAGAGGTAGCAATGTTCAGTGAGACTAAAGAAAAGTAAGATAGGAAAAATATATTATTATGATTCTTATTATTTGTTTGTTGTTATTGGCACCATCATCACTATTTGTAAAGAGCTTTTAAAGATTAACAAAAGACTCTATACTTGATTCTAGAGGCAAGAGGAAGCCACTATAGTTCATTGAATAGAGAAGTGTTATGGTCAGACTGTGAATTATGAAAAAAAAACTATAGCAGCTGTGTGGAACCTAAAATGATGTACTGTTTTATAAATGCTAAGTAAATTTATGTTGTGTTGCTGATACTTTTGGTTGTTGTTGAAAATAACATTGTTTGTTAAATGCCCAGGAAGACTTGTGAGAGACAATGTTGAAGCAAAAATAGCAATAGACATATTTGGAAGAGTAGATTCAGGTCTACTTTCTATTGATCATTTGCTGTTTGATGTGATGTGACAAATGATTTTACTTCTCTGAACCTCAGTTTTTTCATTCTTTTAATCAGTGATCCTACTCTAAGTCCTTTCTCACTTCAGTCTACCCTCCACATAGCTGCCAAAGTGGTTTTTGTTCATTGAAGACCTGATGTCACTTCCCTACTAAATAAACTCCAGTGGCATCATCATCATATCATTCTCATCATCTTCACTAACCTGGATATAGCACTTAAAATTTTGCCAAGCATTTTACATATGTTAACTACTTGATCCTCACAACAATCCTGGGATACTATTTTCTTAACCTCATTTGAAAAGTGAGAAAATTGAGGCAGGCAGAAGTTTAAGTGTGCCCAGGATCACACAGCTAGTAAATGTATAAGGCAGGATTCAAATTTGAATCTTCCTGACTCCAAGTTCCATACTCTATTATGCCACATAACAGCAACTTGACCCTAAGACTAATATAAATTCCTCCATTTAACTTTTAAAGACCTTCAGAGATCAGTGCTAATCTCCCTTTCCAATCTCAAAATACATTATTTTCCTTCCTTTACTCAACAGTCCAGACAAACTGAACTCACAGTTCCTCAAAAATGTATCTCCATCTCCCATCTTGCACTTTTATGACCGTCCTCTGTAACTGACCTGTACTCTTTCCTGACCTCCTTCTCCTTGATTCCCTTTGTTCAAGACAGAGCTCCAGTATTACCTCCTACATGATATTTTTCCTGATCTCCTCTGAGCAACCCCCCAATTCCTTCATTTGCATGTCTTTTAAAGGCATTAAGACTATGGAAAACCACATATTTGTAGACATGGTCAGAAAAAGCATCAGTTAGATTGGAGCAATAAGGTGGATGATCTTGGATGTCAGGTGATTTTTTTCATACCTATAAAACTGAAGTAAAAATATACTTCCTGCTTCATGTTTTTAATCTTTGTTTTGTTAGTTTTTAGTTCACATTTATGTAGCTCTTCAAAGCATGTAAGCATTTTATGAGAACCAAATGAGATTAGGGACATGACAATGCTTTGTCAATCCAAATCACTGTATAAATGGGATGTGGTATTATTAATTTATGGAATGAGAATCAAGCTGAGTATTGCAAGATGGATAGGCTGGACAAGACTAAAATATTTCACAACCTAGCTCCCTTGTCTATAGATAGGAGGATGTTTCTCATGGTTTACCTCAGCTTCTTGTACTCAATCTGTCCATAAGATTCAGTGATTTTCAGTTAAACCATTGAATTATCTCAGCAAGAAGGGCAGGACTGTAATAATGATGCCAATAACAACAGCAAAAAAAGGAACAACAAAACCCACTGTTTCAAATCTAACCAGTGGTCTTTCTGTTCTAGCATTGACTCTCATGACTTTTCTTGACCATTTCTACAAAATATATGTTGTCCCAAAAGTTTAGTTCAAGGGCAGAAGAGGCAAGAAAAAATCAATAATAGCCAAAAATTCACAGAAAAGTGCAAGCCACTCTGTAACCAGGACTGCTAGTTCACAGATAAAATCAGAAAGAAACATGACTTTACTGACTGGCATTTATACTAAATGACCTATTTCATTTGTTTATTTGTTTATTGTTGAGAGAGAGAGAGAGAGAGAGAGAGAGAGAGAGAGAGAGAGAGAAAGGGAGAACACAACAACAGGTCTGGAGTTACTGAGATTTCTCTATGTTTGTGGTCCCCAAGGGATTATACTTGGTATTGACTATGTCTTGGGTATAGGACTGTGAGGTTTTTGAGACTGAGTAAAGGTATCACTGAAGGATGTGTCAGTAATAAATCTCAACCAAGAGGTCAGTGGCAATGACATCCTTCACAACACCTTCTAAGCCTTTGCCACTTCTCTGGAACATGTCTGTGCAAAGGTTGTGAAACTCTGATGCATGGTTAGAAACATTACCCTACAAAGAAAGTTGAAATCTACAAATAGAGATCCCTGTGAGTAAAACCTACCACATGCTAACAATGCTAGAATTGGAGCTTCAAGACCTGACAGCACTTAATAAAGTAGGTATTTTGTAGGGAAAATGGAAGTAGATGTTGAGGGTTTTGTTATAATTTTGTTCAGCTGATTGTTACATTCCACTGTCCTAGGTCTTTGTTTTTTTTTTTTTAACATTCCTGCAACTTTTATTTCTAATAGCAAGTAGTTGGCTGGAGAACTAGACATGCCAGAGGCAAATTCAGAGAAGAGCTGAGTAGGAATGTGTACTCAGCACTTTTCACATTTGAGATGAGATTAAAATAATAAACTCTGTTAATAATAGGGTCATCCTCAGGATTTCAGTCCTCTCAAACACAGTTTTGTTAGTAGATATGATTATTAAGCCATCCTAATCAGTTGTACCTATTTTCTGACATTTTAATCACTGAAACAATTACCATTGCTTAGGAAATAGCTTGAAAAGGATTTGCATAAAAGAATAGGAAAAAGAGAACCAAAACTGTAATAATTGTGCCAAGTGTGGATACTTAGATGACCCAAGAAAAGGGATTAAAGTGATTATATCAGCAGCTGGGGATGGTCCTCACAAAGAATGGAAATAAATGGGCTTAAAATTGAATCCCAAATAGCAAGGGGAGCAATGCCTGAGTATACATTTACAATGTAATCATCTGGAAGAATTGTCATTTTTGATGAGTTGAAGCAATGACTGTTTACCATCCCTGGAATCTATGATCTTTTAAAAAAAAATAAACTGATCAATCTTTGAGAAGATATATGTTAATTGTAGTTGTCATTTTATTCATGTCTGACTTTTGGGGACTCTATTTAGAATTTTCTTGGCACAGATACAGGAATGATTTGCTATTTACTCTCCAGCTCATTTTACAGAGAAGGAAGTCAAAGCAAAGAAGGTTAAATGACTTGTCCAGGTTCACACAGCTAGGCTATGTGTCTAAAATTTGAACTTGTCTTCTTGATTTCAGACTTGACCCTTTATTCACTGGGCCATTTAGTTGCCCTAGCTATGTATATAGGGTATCCCAAAAGTCAATGTACATTAAAGCTATTTTGGTATACTCATATAGACAGAAGTGTTTTCCTGGTGTGATAGGGAAGAAAAAGTACTCTTTGGGAGCTCTAGACAAAGTGATCATTTACTTTATAAACATTGACTACCTCTGATGATGATCAATAAATCTCCCAATAAGCATTTATTAGACATCTGGCACTCTTTTAGATATGTGGGAAAACATATAAAAATGAGTCGATTTGTGTCTTCAGGGGGTATATTTAGTGGCTAGAACAGAAAGCTAAATGTGTATCAGAGAGTAGGAGGACAGGGAAGAGAAATTTCAAAGGAGTCATAGAGATTATGGGTGGAGTTGTGGGATAATAAATTGTCACAAACTATTTATGGTAATATTGATTTGACCATTGATCCCTGAGCAAGAAGCAGAAGGGAGGGAGAAAGGGGTAAGGAAGATGGTTGGTTTGTTCCATCAAGGCAGATAGCAAGATATCTGCAATGGCAAGTGTTCCCGTAGATAGATGTATGGGATCAAGGATTGTTTGGGGAACTTAGATACAGGAGGCTGAGTTAAGGATTAATTTGTTTATCCTCTATACCAATTCAGGCAGTTCCATGTAGAGAGGAATCCTCTATATACAGAGAGTAGGCAGAGGACCACAGGGTCAACATTCTTGGTAGAGAGAACCAAGCAATGACAGGACAGATGGCAAGCTGACAAAACCCAGATATCCTAGTAGAAGGCAGGATTAAAAAGAAGGGGGAATGAAGAAGCCTGTTTCAATTGTAAAATACTAGACAATTGTATACTGTGAATTTTTATCACTTGCAATAAGTAAAGTCTGCTTAGGGGCAACATGGTATAATTGAAGGCGCATGAAACTGAATTCTAAAGAGAGGTTTTGCTTCTACCCATGTGATCTTGCACTGGTTATTGATTTAACTTTTCTGAACCCCAATTTTCTCATCAAGAAATTAAACTGATCATTAATTCCAGCTGGAGATCCATGATCTAAACAAAATAATTCAGGATAATTATCATAAAATTATAGAGGGGATGTTTACATATTGAACAATGGAAGTGTAAAACTGCATGATGTCATGGATAAAGCGTTGATCTTGAAGTTAGGAAAGACCTTAGTTTGAATCTTCCCTCAGAAATTTGACAGCTGTATGATCCTGGAGAAGTCATTTAACTTCTTTCTGCCTTGATTTTCTTATCTATAAAATGAGGATAACAATAGAATCTATCTCTCAGGGTTCCTGTAACAATCAAATGAGATAATGTACATAAAGTCTCTTTGTAAATCTTTAAGTGCTATGTAAATATGATGATGATGATAATGATGATGATGATGATTGTTGAAATTGAAGTCATAATTCTGCCAATTCTATCAACATTTCCATAGTTTCTGATTGCTCTAGACCTGATTGCTTCCTCAATACTTGAATCTTCTGTCAATCTTCCCCCTCCCCCCAAAAAACTGTTGTATATTCAGGAAATATAAGTTAATCTAATATCTTCCCAAGTAAAACTATGTTAAATTCAGGGAAGAAATCATCTTCAAATAAAAATAATTGGAATATCTGTGCATTCCTTGCTGTAGCACAACTAATTGAGAGTCAGCTGAATAAGGTTCACACATGGAGTCTGTTGGGAGTTTGCATTGTATATGTATAGTAAAGTCATGTATATCTTGGCATCCATATACATCATACAAATCCAGATTCTACTGCATGGAATTCCTGTATAAATACCTAAGAGCTGCTGAACAGAGTTGCCACTTAGCGTACATTTACATATGAATTGCTAGAATCTCAGTTTCCAACAATGGACCAAGAGTGAGTAAAAACATGATACAATGAGAAAGCAGTCATTAGACTTCAGTATGTGTAAATAAGATTCACATAGGATGGCATAGCAGCTAATATAAAAAACTGGATCTAACATTTGTTTGCAACCAGAGCTTTAGAGATATTGTAGGTAGATTTTACTTCTAATTATATAGTTCTTTACAAATATCTCATTAGACCCTAATAATAACCCTTTGATAGTTACTACATATGTTAACTTCATTTTAAAGAGCAGGAAATTGAGTTTCACAGACATTAAGTCATTTGTCCAAAATAGGATAATTAAAAAGGGTCAGAGGAAGGATTTGAACTCAGGTCTTCTTCTTTGCAGTCAGATATAAAATTGGAGCTTAATAAATTTCTATTGATTGATTGATCTATTCCCTGGTTCCAAGTACAACATTTTATCACCTACACCATGATTCTTCATAAATGTATTATTGCAATATGCTCCCTGAGGAAATAGTGTATTTCCTCACTCCCTTTATACACATTTATGACTCCCATTAATCTTTTATTTTTGAGATATACACAGACACTACAAGGAGAATGTGCTCCAGAATGATTGTCCTTGGCAAAGTAATTTGTCAAAGATTACAGCATCATTTCCATTAAATTTGCTGATACCCTCGACAATAGCAAAGGCCTCCCTCATGCAAACACCTCTATCACTTGTGCCACATAATAACAATGAGTCCATGTAGATTGTCCAGAGTATTTTGTATTCCATGCCTGAAAGTATGGCTGATTTATTTCATAGCTTTTATGGGCTATTTTATTATTCCCAACAACATCACATCTATTCTCTTTGCATGCAAATTTTATAGTCCCTTGACTGACTCATTTGATTTGACCCAACATTTTGAAGACAGCATTGCTATAGGAGGCACACATTAACTTATACAAATCATTTTCTGGAGTCAGTTTGGAGCAATGATCCTGCCCTCAGGTTATTTGTGGATTGTTGGCTCTTTCATTATGGTCAGAATTGCCAAAGATGCCATGTTGAGCAACAACCCAGGACAAGTAATTGGTGATCCTAGGTTCAATAGGGCAGTCTCTTAGCAAGAGTCCTTGGAGGCTGAAGTGCAGTAACTCAAAATCAAAATGAGTTCATATGTTTCTACTCAGCACCATGCTCATCCTCAGGTTTTGCTTTCCAAAATATATATGATGAAAGCCAAAGGTAAGTGCTCTGACTTTACTCGCTTGGTTGCAGTCAGAAAACAAGCCCTTCTGTCTATTCTGCTCCTTCAAGTTTACTTGAGTACAACATTCTTCCTTCTTATTACCCATTGACCCCTCTTCCTCTTGATCAGAACCTAGGACAGAGGATCAAAATAGGTTTTTGCTTAAGAAAAGTTAGAGTTGCCTCTGTTCATTTTCCCTCATCTTCTCTGTTCTTCACTGAAAAGTTCAAGCAGTTACTAGCCTATATTGGTTCAAATTGATGAGGCTAGACATTTGATAATAATGTTCTGGTCTACATGTTTGAGAGTTTCTATACAGCTGATATTCTTGATCTTGGATTTTGTGTTCCCCCATGTTCTAACTTTATTAATAATCAATGTTCTTCCATTTTTTTCTTCAACAATGCTTAGTAATTTTCCTCTCTTACATTTAATATCAATATTTTGACATTTTTGTGACTTTTAAATTATAAACTTCAAAATCATTCAGTCTGAAATCTGGATAAATGTCTTTCTTGGTATATGAAATCCTTTTTTTATAAAAACTTATGTATTCATTAAAAAAAGAGATTAGAATCCAAATTGTATTAGAAAAGAATTAACATTTTATGAAACTTTAGTTAGCAATTGATTTTGGGTTCATTTTCCTATCATTAGGAATTTTGACTATTTTTTACATTCTTCCTTTCTGTAAAATTTCCACAGGATGGATATTAAGTCAGATTTCCTAGAAGTAATACTGCAGTCATGCATTTATTACAAATGGTGGTAAAAGTAATTTGAGGCTCAGAGGGAATAATAGAAGAGATTCTAGTACTTTCTGTAAAAACCTCCAAATTCCCATTTCATTAAAAATTCCTCGCTGCAGCTGGTAGCAGAGATTACCAAGTTTCACCATCTGTGCAGATTAATGTTTACTAAAATAGAGAAAAAGAGGAACAGATGAGATGGCTGGTTTTCCAGGGTAGAAAATCTTTCTTTGACTCTTTGCATCTTACACCTGCTTCATTTTAGTCATATGACTGAATTGTTTAAGGCTATCTCTGAGAAGGGGGATGGGAGTAGGGATATGAGACTGATGAATCTAAGGATTATGCATCATCAAGCTCTTAGAATTTTTAATTGCTTAACATTAGTCATAGGAGCATGTATATGTATGCTTTCTTCTTTTATTTTGAAGAATCAATTAAAATTAAATGCACATTATATAAGAGTAGATAGAAAGTTGACCTCAAAGCTAGGAAGACTTGAGTTCAAGTCCCACTTCTGACAAGTACTAGCTATGAAATCTTGGATAAGTTATTTAACTTTTCATTACTCTGGGCAACTCTCTGGTTTGTGTTCTCTTCCAGTGTGAGTTCTCTGGACTTTGGGTGTGATGCCTTCACTCTGATTCATACCTTGAGTTATCAAAGAAGAATTTGAAATATTTTTTATACTAGATTACCACAAATAGGTTGGAAATTGTAGGTTCAATGGGTTTGACTCACCATAGCATCTGAACTGTTGCCTTCAAGGTACTAGATAGAAACAAATTTTTCCGGAAAAATATTGAAACCCAAGAACTAGTCATGCCTGCTTCTATGTATAGGCCCCATTCACATATAGAAGCTTATTATCTTAAGAAGACTAGTGTTCTTCCTCTTAATTTACTACTATTCATTTCTCCCTATAGCAGACACCATTTTATTTTTCTAAAACTACCCTTGCTAGTCAATTCTGCATCATTGACCTCTCATAATTGTCCCATTGCCTATATTCTACTGACATGTGACCCAATTTCTTACCAAAATGGACACTAGTCTCAATTTAAAGACATTCTTTCTGATAGGCAGAAAAGAAGTGGAAGTATGTCAGTCTTATTGCCAACCAAACAGAGAATAAATTGCTGTAGTCATCTATCGCCTTGGGTTTGATTGTCAGAGAGCAGAGTCATGTATTGCTGGGATACAGGCTGGCAGGGACTGAGGCTGTTGAAAAGAAGCTATTCTTCCCACAATTACTTTTAAATTGTGCTATTGCCAATTAACACATGTCTAACCTGCACTAAAACTTTTTCTGTACTCCTATGTGGGTAATAGTTTTCAAAGCTATTAAACAAGGGCACATTTTTCCTGGAATTTGAGGAGAAGGTACAGATGCATTTGCAACATCTGCCCTTTATTTCCCTGGCATTTGTTTTTGTTCCCAGCCAACTCTTTCCCTTTGCTTCTGGCGGTTACTGATCCATCTTGAGGGATAACCAGCAGTGACATTGCCATCCAAGTCTTGATGAAAACTAATAGCTCTTTTGCTGCAATGTTTTCCTGCCCTACCCTTACCAACCCAGAATTTGCTTGCAAATAGTAGCAAAGTGTAACCCTTTTCAAATTTGTATGCCTATAGAGATAATCTACAGGCACTTTGATTGTTGAGTTCTTTCATTGAATCTTAAGCTTTAGAGCTCAAAGGGATCTAAGAGACCATTGAGTCCAACCCTTTCATTTTTCAGATGAGAAAATTGTTCTGTTCAGATATTTTTAGTCCAGTCTGACTCTTCATTATCCCATTTGGGTTTTCTTGGCAAAAATATTGGAGTGATTTGGCATTTCCTTCTCCAGTTCATTTTACAAATGAGGAAACTGAGGTAAGCAGAGTTAAGTGACTAACCTAGTAAGGACTCCAGGTCCTACCTAGCTGCCTGATGAAAAAGTTGAGGTCCCAACAAAAGATATGACTAGACCAAGTTCACACAGGTAGTAAGTGACATAGTGGAAATAGCATTGAACTTACAGTCAAAAAGACTTGAGTTCAAATTTGACCTCAGACATTGTAGCTTTGTAACCTGGGGTCATGCCACTTAACTTCCTTTTGTTTTGGTTTCCTCATCTGTAAATAAAAGAGGTCACCTCAAAGACATGGTATTTGAAATGAGGGCTACTGACAACAAACTCATTACCTTTTCCATGGTAGTACACAATCACTCCTTCAGCCTCTCTTTAATGTCTTCTATATGTTTAGAAAACTTTAAGAAAGAACATGAGTGGTGGTTGATCTAAATCATTCATAGACTGGTAAGTTTATAATTAGTGTAAGAGAGCAACATAAAATTATGAACACTTAGGATATAAGATGGGCTTAGGATCCCTTATACCTCTAAATTTATATGATTCTGTTTCATTTTCTTTATCATTTGTTTATTCAGTCATTCATTTATGCATCTATCTATTAATTTATATTATTTCTCTCATTGCCGATGAAACAAAGTAATCAATTGCTAGAGTCATCCATTTTATTGGTATTCACTGGAGGAGTGAATTTAACTTTTTAACTTTTATTTCATTTTATTCTTTCAATTAACAAACATTTATTTTCTCTCCTTCCACATTTGCCCTCCTCAATGACAAATAAACATAACCAACCAAATAATCTTTTAAGTGGCTATGTCCAGTAAGATATGTCTCATTTTCAGTCTTGAGTCTTTTATCTCTGTCAGGTGAGACCATGGAAAATATTTATATGAATGGTTTTAGAGAAACATAAAATTATATGATTCTTCCCTGATAAATGATTGACATTGATTTGTTTTAAACCAGGCTCTAATAAACTTTAAATCCAGCATATTTTCAAAATAGTATAATGTAATCTCAAGAGGAAGTAAGCATCAACAAATGATGTTTTCTGGAGAGATATTATGGAAGAAGTGGTGCTTGAGTTGAACTTTGAAAGGAGCTGGGGAGATAATTATGTGGCAGATTAAATAGAGGACTGGCCCTGAAGTCAAAAGAAGCTGAGTTCAAATTGACTTCAGACTTACTATCTTTATGACCTTGAACAAGTCACTTGCTCCTAATTGCCTCCAAAAAACACCAGAGTCAAACAAATAAAAATGAAAACAAAACCAAAAAGAACAAAGTTACAGATTCTCTGAAGTGGAATTGAGGAATGGAAGTCTTCTAGGTCTTCTAGACCGGTGTGAAGGTGAAGATGTGGAGGGTGGAAAGTTGTGCATAGGGAAGAACAGTAGTAGATTTGGACTGGAGTGGAAAGTGTGTGAAGGAAAATAATATGAGATAAGACTGAAAAAAATAAGTAGGAATAAGTGAACTTCATTGAAGGTCACTTTCAAATATCAGGCTAGGTAGTTAAAATTTTATTCTAAAGAAATTGGAGGGGGGCAGCTAGGTGGCACAGTGAATAGAGCACTGGCCCTGGAGTCAGGAGTACCTGAGTTCAAATCCGGCCTCAGACACTTAATAATTACCTAGCTGTGTGACGTTGGGCAAGTCACTTAACCCCATTGCCTTGAAAAAACTAAAAAAAAAAGAAAGAAAATGGAGTACTAGGAGATATTACACTGATTGATGTCATAGAATCTGGGTAAGTTTTAAACTTACACTCTGAATGACCTTATACAAGTCATTTATATTCACTGGTCTCAATTTTCTACCTATATAATGAAGGAAATGGACTAAAAACCTCCAGGATTCTTCTGAGGTCTAATCCTGAAGAGTTCTGAGCAGAGTAGTGATATGATCAGATTGATATTTTGCAAATATCAATTTGGCAATTACATGACAGATAGACTGGGAAGGGGAGAGAGACTGGAAATGAAGGAAAACAATTAGGAAGCTATTATAAAACTTTAGGCAAAAAATGATGAGTTTCTGAGCCAGAGTGAAAATTGTGGGAGTTGTTATTCACCCTTCATTTTTGAAGAGGACTAATGGCATCACATGGGTGATGTCTTGATTTGCTGGTGAATTGAATTTAATGTGGGAGTGAAAGAACATGTTATATGTAGGAAAAATTAACCAGACTTGGATAAAGATTACATTGAGTAAGTGAAACTTTGGGTAACCAGGAGGATGATGTATTTTCAATAGATATCGGGGATTATGGAAGAGGGATGAGTTTGGAAGGAAAGATGATGACTTGTTTTGGACTTATTGAGTTTCCCACTGGTTCTCTGAGTTTCATTTTGTTTTTGAGGAAAGGATGGTTCTCAGCAGAGTAGAGCCAAAAATCTTCATCAAAAATGCATCCCTACCTGACTCTATCCTCCAAAGTCTCCAGAGTGTTCTTGCTCCAGGAAAGAAGAATATCAATTCGAGTTAACAACATTGCGCACTGTTGCCTGACTGCCAGTGAACTTAATGCCTGTGGGTTGGTTATTGATTTGTCTAATAATATGTAATGGAGTGATAGTAACTTAAATGACTGACATTAATGTAATGTGGAAAGGAATGCCAGGTTTGAAATACCTTCATGTATCAGACAGAGAGAAGAGACAGAGACAGACAGACTGACAGAGAGAGAGAAAGAGAGAGAGACTTTGATTTCTTTAAACAGTCTTACCTTCCTTACCACTAACTGTAAAATTCCATTTGAAAATGACATGAAAGGCAATGACAGAGTTTTGGGGAGGGAGGTATTTCCTGTATCTTAGTAAGAAGGAAGGGAACCTTTGACCCAACAATTCCAATTCTAGGTCTATATCCAGAAGAAATCATTAAAAAATGGGAAAAGTCCCACATATTCCAAAAATACTCATAGCAGCTTTTTTTGTGTAGTGGCAAAGAATTAGAAAATGAGGGGATCCATCAACTGAGGAACAGATAAACAAATTATGGTACATAAATACTAAGGAATAATATTGTTCTATGAGAAACCATAAATGGTCAGACTCCAGAGAAGTATGGAATGAGTTATAGGATCTTATGCTGAGCAAAGGGAGCGGAACCAAGAGAACAATATTGTGAGATGATCAACTTTAATAGAAGTAACTCCTCTCAGCAGTTCAGAGAGCTAGGAGAACTATATAAGCCTGGCTATGGATAATGCTATCCCATCTAGAGGAATAAAAACAAAACAAAACAAAACAAAAACCAAAAAACCTTTCAGAACCTGATGAACACTTTATAAAAAATTATCTTTTATGTATCTCTTTTCCTTAATCCTAATTCCTCATACCATAAATGGCTCAATTGTAAATATGTTTATCAAAAATATGTATGTACAATGTTAACGTGACTGTTCCCTGCTGAAGGGGGGGTTGGAAGGAAGGGTGGAAAGAAATTTTGTAACTTAAAAATATACATATGCATGTGGATGTGTTGAAATAACTTTCATAACATGTACTTGGAAAAATAAAATATCAATTAAAAAAAAAAGATGGAAGGGAGCCAAGGAAATAGGAACAGGTCTGCAGCATGGTGAACAGTATCAGAGAGACCTGAGTTTGAATTCTACCTAAGATATTTACAAGTTTCAGTTTCTTCATAAGTAAAAGTTTGATAACAATAGGACCTATATCATGGTCCTATTGTGAAGGTTGTGAGGTTATGTGTGTATGTAAATATAAACACATTTACATATAAACAAAGTGCTTTGAAAATCTTAAAGCACTATATTCAATTAATATTGTTATTATTACTATTAATAGAAAAATATGTTTGAAAATATGTTCAAATTCTAGTTCTGACAAGTTATTACCCATGAAACCCTTTACAAGTTTTTGGAGTACCAGTTTTCTCATCTATAAAATGGGACTAATAGTACTTGTATTTTCTTTCTTTTTTTTTCATTTTAAGTTTTTGTAAGGCAATGGGGTTAAGTGGCTTGCCCAAGGCCACACAGGTAATTATTAAGTGTCTGAGGCCAGATTTGAACTCAGGTACTCCTGACTCCAGGGCCAGTGCTCTATCTACTGTGCCACCTAGCCACCTCTACTTGTACTTTCTTTACAAAGAAAGAGCTGAATCTATAAAACATATATTTCAAAGCAAATGAGACAATCACTATCTTCCAGGAGTTTATATTCTAAAGGGGGAAAGTACACATGGAGAGATGTCGAATCGGGCAAGGATGTACTTCTAGGAACATGCCAAAAAGATTACAGAAAGGGCATGGTGTTCCAGTTCTCCACTAGATAAAACAAAAAGTTCACTTATCAAAGCTGATGGGGATTGAGGGGAAACAGAGGAACCAGGAGAGGAATGTTAGTTTCTGATGGAGTGGGGATCATGAAAGAATGAGACATGATGGAAAATCTTCAGGGAGTGATATGGATATTGTGCTTCCTAACTAGATAGGGTAAAAATTTGACTCAAATGGGAAAGCATATTTAAAGTAGGAAATGAACATTATTATTATTATTATTATTATTATTATTATTATTATTATTATTATTATTGTAGTTGTAGTTGTTGTTGTTGTTATTTTGGCATCCTCCTTAGAAGTTATTTTTCACATAATGTCAACTTTCTCTTTTTAAAAAGAGATGGTATTTATATATGAATTTCTCTGAGTATAGTCTATGTGGTTTTTTGGTTTTTGTTTTTGGAAGGCAATGGGATTAAGTAACTTGCCCCAGGTCACACAGTTAGGTAATTATTAAGTGTCTGATGTAGGATTTGAATTCAGGTCCTCCTGACTTCAGGGCCAGTGCTCTATCCACTGTGCCATCTAGCTGCCCTGAGGATAGTCTATGTGAACCCAAAGTCAAATTACTTGTACATAAAAGTAAATGTTCGGTCATTTAACAAACTTCCAAAAAAAAAATCAATGTTTACTCTGATGGTTGCTAAAGGGCACATGAAACATTGAAATTGAGTTAGAGCACTGGCATTTCAATCATATTACTAAGATTTGATTATACAATTTGTTGTTTAATAATTCTGTGATTTTATACAATTAATTTCACCTTTTGTGCATCAGTTTCCCCATATTCAAAATTGAGAGTAATAATATCTGTAATACAGCTAATGAGATATGTTTTCATTCCACCCTTCCTGTTTTCCCAGTTCAATATGCCTGGTCTATCCTCACTTCCCTGACCCCCCCAAAGGTGTGACTCTGTAGTTATATAGTTCAGCTATCATCCAGCATATGAATTAGCTGCACTCCTTGGAGGTTTTCAAGTAGAGACTGGACAAACTTTTCTTGAATACATTAAAGTAGGAATTTTTTGATGTATGTGTTGAACTATATCAATGCTGAGGTTCCTTCCAAGTTTCAAATTCTATGATTTTATATGATATTTTAGGCCTTTATTATAGATATTTAATACAAAGACTTTTTTTGTTCAGTCATTTCCCTGCTTATCTTCATTGCTTTACTTTTGCTCACAAGGTTTTTCAATTTAACATAATTTAAATTATTTTCTTTCATGATTCCTTCTATCTTTTTGCTTAATCACATGCTCTACTTCATCATAATCTTAAAAGCATGTCCAATCATGATTCTATTGGGTAAATGATGAAGAGTGTTATCTACCTAACAAAGAGATAATAGACTAAATATGCAAAATAAGATACATTTTTAGATAAAACTAATTTGGAAATTAGTTTTGCTTGACAATATATATCTGTTATAAGAATTTTGTTTTGTTGTGTTTTCCTTTTTCCTGGGGTGGAAGGAGGCAATAAATGCTTGTCATTTAAAAAAATTTAAATAAAAATATCTGATTCGCTTATTTTCTAGTTTGTGTGGGTGTGAAATTGTCTTTAATATTCAGGTCATGTATACACTCAGAGGGTTTTGTTTTTGTTTTTCGTATGTAACATAAGATGTTGGTCTAAATATAATTTTTGCCAAACTAATTTACACAAGCTTTCCTATTCCTGTTGTGGGCATTACCACTCTCAGATTTGCTGAGCTTTATAACCTCTTGAGTCTTATTTGACTTTTCATTCTTTCTCATCACCCATAACTAATTATTACCAAAATAGCAATTCTACACCCACAGTTCTTTTGTATCTCCATTCACACAACTATTTCACTAATTCAATCTTTATATCATTATATCCCACTTTGACACTGCTATTACAATTTGATCTCCCTGCCTCTAGTCACTTATCTCTATAATCTATTCTCAGAAAGAACAAAATACTCTTCCAAAATTATTAATTCAGAAGTCCCATAATATGGTAGATAGAGAGCTGGCCTTAGAATCAGAAAGATCTGACTTTGTTACACACACACACACACACACACACACACACACACACACACACACACACACAAACACACACACAGACATTTTAGCTGGTGACCCCAAGCAAAGGGAATTTCCTACCAAAGTTCATTTCCCCAATAAAATATAGGCTTGCAACAAAAACTTTATGGCTCTAATCATATTACTCTTCTCCTTAAAGTCATGATTTCAAAATATCTATGGGATAAAATACAAAATTCTCAGACTGACATTTTAAGATCTGCACATCCTAACTCCAACCTACCTTTCCAGACTTAATTCTCATTACTCCCTTTCAAATATCTTTGCTAGAAAAGAAGACCCCCAAAATTCAGAAGTATAACACCCACCTCCATTTTTAAACTTATTTTTTTAATTAGCAAACATTTATATTTTCTTCCTTTTTACCTTCCTTTCCTGGAGGGGCAGGAGAAGAGAAAAGGAAAAGAAAAAAGGAAAAACATGAAACATATCCATATTTATGCAAAACTAATTTCCACACAGGTCATGTATGCAAAAATATAAATCTTAGGTTGGTAAAATCATATCTCTCACACAGGATATGGTTAACATGCTTCATTATCAGACCTTTGAAAACATGGTTGTTGATTGCATTCATTGGAGTTTTAAATATTTCAGAGTTGCTTTTCTTTATAGTGCTATACTTGCTATTTAAATTGTTCTTGTTCTGCTTGTTTTATTCTGAATCAGTTCACACAATCATTTCTTACAACACACTAGTATCCTTTTATATTCACATATCCATAAAATTATATTCAGTAATTTCCCGTTAGTTTCCAGTTCTTTGGAACCACAAAAGCAGCTGTTAAAAAATATTTCTATAAATATGGGTCTTTTTTTCCTTTCTTTTTTTCTGACCTCATTACATAGTATAGGCAACACTGGGTCAACCCACACTTTTAGACTGAATGCTCCCCATGCCTGAGATAAACACTGATTTTACTCACATCTCTTGGGATTCTTACTTTCCATCAAGACTCAGCTCAGAGGCCCCTTCCTCTGAGAGAACTTCTTTTGATATCTCAGAATTTTAGTATGTTCTCCATCCTTGAATTATCTTTAGAATGTTATAATTGGTCACATGTATACCAGGTTGAAACTAATCTTCTGAATTGCAGGAACTGTTTCACTTTTGTCTTTTGTACAACCTTTCACTTGGGGGGAATTAATAAATGGTTATTGAACTGAATTTAAAATATTTTTAACCAAAAATAATTATACATGTGTTGGTTATGATTTTTCTTATACAATTCAACTCTGATATCTCAAACAGTCCCTTATGTAGTACTGAGCTAAAAGCTGAGGTAGAGAAATTCCTGTTTCGGTCCAAGCAGTAACCATGCCCTTCTACAGAGCTCTTGGCTTTGCTTGTCTAGGAAGCTTCCTGTATATAACCTCTGGGAAATGAGCACTGACTCAGAAACTCTTTGTCAAGACAAAGCAGAGCTATAACTAGCAATTTGGCACCTGGAGCAAGAAGTACAGTACATAATCTCAAATTGACTTTTTAATTTATGATCTGAAAATGATATAAGATGTAATTAATACAACTCCAACTGAGCCAGAGGGTGAACAAGTTATTATAGCAACTTGCAGTCTGCCGAAGGAGTGCATATTATGCATTTTTGTTCTTTCTAACTGTTGGTGCCTGGAAACAAAGACCCTTTCTTGGTTGTAGCTCTTACACAAAACAGTAAGTGTCCTTTCAAAATTGTGAATAGGATCACTGGAATGAGGGAGAAGACACTCCCAGCAAAATACCATAGGTCTAAGTAGACTGCAAAATGAGTCATCAATGTGATAGGACAGCCCAAAAAACCTAATGTGATATTGGCTACATTAAGAGTATAATGGGAAGTGATAGTCCAATTGTATTCCACGTTTGTCATACTGTGTTCAGTCTGGGTTACCAAGATTTAAGGATAATATGATAAGTTGGAGAGTGGTTCAGAGACATCCAGAATGATGAGGAGCCTTGAATCCATGCCATTTGTAACCTGGAAAAAAAAGATTTAGGGGAATATTTATAAGTATTTGAAAGACTATCATATTTTTTTAAAGACTGTCATATGTAAAAGGGATTATATTTATTCTGTTGGACGCTGAGTATACCAAGAGCAACAGGTAAAAGTTGAAAAGAAAATTTAGTTGATGTCAGAACAAACTTTGTGATAATTGGAATCACCTAGAAACGGAATGAGCTCCCCTAGAAGGTATAGATTCTCCCTCTTGGAAATCTTCATGGAGAGACTGGCTAACCTCTTGTAAGTTATATTAAATACAGGAGGAATTCCTTTGGTCTATGAATTATACTAACATCACTAAGGTCCCTTCTAAATCCAAAATTCTATAGAAATCTAGGAAATGAGATGATTCTGAATGAAATTTCACCTTGTTTGAGAAATAGGGATTGGGTGACCAACACTCACCTGTCCCTGCACATGGACATGGTAGTCATCCAACAGCATTGAGGCAAGTGGCTGATTGCTTTCACTGAGCTGTACAAGAAGTCTTGCAAAACCTGGCTTCTAGCCTAACAGAGATGCTCTATGAAACCCATTTCAGCTCTTTTCAAGAAAGTAAAAGTCATACTTTCTGAATTCCTTTTAAATGTAGCCTTTGGTGATTCATCTTTCACTCTGGGTCTTTGAAGTGTCTCTCATATACATAAGTAATATTTTATTCAGTTTCTATTTTTATTGTATGTATTCATTGTTCACATTAGACTTCTTTTATGGAAATCAAGTCCCTTGATACAAACTAAACAAAGCAAAGCTAAATTAATTAGCTAATTTTCAAAGGCTTATTCTATGTTGATTGTAGCTTTTGGCATGAATTTTTTATTCTTCTCTTTGCTGCACCAATAGTCTCCTTTGGAACAACAGTATGGAATGTTACTTTATAAAAAGTTGACTTGAATCATTTTGCTTTTAAAGACATACCTCAGTAATGACCTATTTCAAACTTCTCAGAATCAGCTTCTTTGATTTTAATAGCAAGTACAAGGGAAAACTGCTTAACTGGCTTAGTTTGTTCCACTCTCTATCTCACATTACCCAAATTCTCACTCCCAGATTTCTCCTCATTTAACCTGTGAAGAAGATGTGTTTTCCTATTGCCTAGAGCTAAATACTGTCATGGTAAGTGGCCTTGGTAACCATATTTCTTAATCATTTTCTTTGAATAGAGTATCAGATACTCCTGAGGCTCTAGAGGGTCTTGGATGAGATACCTTAATTTTGCAACAAAAGACCCAGTTCTGATTTTGGCAATCATATGATACACAGTCTTTGGCAAACCACTATACACCCCAGTCCTCTTTTATCAAAAGATTTCCATTTGCAAATCTATCATGAATGGATAATTGATGAATGAATGATGAAAAAATATTTGTAATGCTCTTGTTAGTTACAAATCGCTATGCTAAGTACTAGTTGTATAAGTAGAAAAACAAGATAGTCCCTACTTTCAAGGAAATAATGGTGGAGACAATCCAGGATATTTCAACTGTGAGTAAAATGGAAAATCCCAGTGGATCTTAAGGAACAGTGGCAAAACAAATTTAAAGTAATTTTTATTGGTAAAGTAATATTTCTTTCCATTATTGAACTATTCAACAGCATCAAGGACATTGATAGTAAACACTTTCTTTTCCCAGTCTTCTGGTTATCTAGGGGCTGAAAAAAAGGGGGGATAGAAGCACATGCTGAGCAATTGCCAGGTTGCATATCTCCAATAATTGCTACCCTAGGCAAAACCTTTGGGGTCTAGACTAGAAGAAGGACCAATGGTCTTGTGGATACTGTTGTTCCCTAGGTTATTTAGTAAATGATTAGTGATTAATTTTGGTGGTGGGAGTGTTAATGGACCCTTCTCTACTAGTTTTATATCACCTTAACAATGAATTTGCTAAACTGGCTGAAATTAGAACTAGTGGTTTGGCAACACACAATTCCCAGAGTTCTTGAAGCTCTGGATCCTATTTTGTCTCCATTGGTATCCAAAGGCGGAAAGATTGTAATATGACTTTGACTGACCTGTCACAGGTCTCTCTCTCTCTCTGTCTGTCTCTCTCTCTCTCTCTCTCTCTCTCTCTCTCTTTCTCTCTCTCTTTCTCTCTCAGTGATTTGTTGCTTCAGCTAGATTGACTTACCTATCATATCCTTCGGGATTAGTAATAATGGTAAGGATAAAGGATTCCTTGTTGCTCCCATGGATAATGGCTGTAGAAACAGACTAAGAGCACGATAGTGACTGGGGAGGAGGAGAGGTACATATATTCTGAGGGATTTCAGGCTTCACTACCTACTGGCTATAAATGATGCCTATCCTTCATTCTCAAAGACCATGACATCAGGAAGGTGATACCATGGCCAACACATAAAATGAATTTGAGTGAGGGGCTGCTGTTCTAAGTTACAAACCTCACTTTCTCCTTTAGAGCCGTCTGGGTCCAGTGCCAGATATGAATCAGGATGACTAGAGATGGCCCTGGATGTGAGGTAATCAGGGTTAAGTGACTTGTCCAAGGTCCTGACTCCAAGGCCAGTGCTCTATCCTCTGTGCCACCTAACTGCTCCTACTGGCTATAGGCACTAGGATGGAAGCAAAGAAATAGACTGGGAAGGGAGATACCACCCTTTGCTGAATTCTTAGTTTTTGATTAGGGTAGGTAGAGGGTAGAGTGAGCTGTAAAGCATAAAGTTAAAGTAATTTGATAGTCATGATAGTCAGTGAGGCAGAAAAGCATGATTGTAATTTATTTTTTCATCTAAAATGGTGATAAAATAGAAAACTAAAATATTATTTAAATAATAAAAATAATAGCTAACATTTCCATAGCATGTTAAGGTTTGAAAAGTGATTTACAAATATTATCTAATTTGATACAAGAATTCTGAGAGATGATGATGTTATTACCCATTCTACAGATGAGGAAGCTGGACAGGTGATGAAACTTTTCCAAGTCTCACAGTTTAATAAGCATCTGATGTCTAATTTGAACTCATCTCTACTGACTCCAGCTCCAGCACTATAGCCACTGTATCACCTATCTGCTTCCAATTTAAAAGCATTTTACAATAAAAATTGCAGTAACTGAACAATGGAACTCAGTGCTTTATAAATACCATTTTCAATTGAACCCCACCCCAGATCTAAGAAGAGCAAATATTGTTGTTGTTTTAGTCAGTTTTTCAGTCTTGGCCACCTCTTTACAGCACTACTTGGGATTTTCTTGACCAAAATACAAGAGAAAGAGAGAGATGGAGTTCCAGAGTAATTTGAATAGATGGTAAGCCTAAAAAGTTTATAAGAGCTTAGAAGTCATTATAATTAACATTTATATAACCCTTTAAAGTTTTCAAAACTTTACTTGATATACTCTCATTTGATCCCAAAACAACTCTGGGACGTAGGTGTCATTATTATCCCCATCTTGTAGAAAAAGAAACTGAATCTGGGAGAGATTAAATGACTTATCCCAGAGTCACACTGATGATATGTTTCTGAGGTGCTGGTTTGAATGCGTGCTAGATTACTACAACACATTTTTAGTATGAGTGTATTTACACCTCAGAAGTCAGCCAAGGCTATAATAAATCAGGGCTTGATTTATTGTTTTTGTTGATTGTCTAGACTGAAAATAATGGAGGAAATGTTAATAGTGTGAATTAAACTGAAAAATGTGTAATACATACTTTTTTTAACCCCTGGAGAGCTAGCTATTAAACATTTACCAGCACACTTCTGACTCCAAACCCAGTATTCTATGGATTATGCCAACTAACTATCTAGGGGGTAGGTACTCCACTGATCATTAGGAATGTATCACTGACATTATCCCTCATTCATCATTATTTTTCACTGATGATTTCTACATCAGAAAAATGGCTAAACTATCTCAGCTCACAAAAAAGGACCAAATAATGGCTTTCTTGTTAAATTTGTATTGTAAGCATTTACACCTAGGAATCTCATTATGAGTCAGGGTTTAACATATTGTTGAGTTGTTACCTAGAACTAAGAAAATGAAGGAGAAAATGTATGATGTAAATTAAACTTAAAAGTATGTCTTTCTCTTTTTTTTTTCCTGGAGAGCTGATTGTTAAACAGTTATCAGCACACTCCTGAGTAAAGGTAAATCTACATGAATCCTTATCTAGTTTACTCATGATTGATGTATCTGTAAAGAATAAGAATTCTCAATATAGCACTATAAGTTTAGATGTTTTGGAGCTAAGTCAATCTATTGTCCTGTTAGAGGTAACTAGTAGCTCCTGGGTGGATGGCCCTTACATGTGTTGTACCACATCTGGAATCAGGACAAAGAGGACCCAGGTGTCTGGCACCAGCTGATCCATGACCTTTCTATATAACATTAGTTTTTACAGCAATACATTATGATTAGCTAGCTATCCTGGGGATATAAGCTACATTCCTCTTCCTTAAATCCCCCCAAAGGCCATTACTATGTGTGCTCAAGTAGTTATTTTGATGTCTGTCTCTTTTAGAGTTGGTCTCAATCCTAATCTTTTTTTTTCCTGAATTCTTGTCAATGGCAGCACTATTGCTGGATTATGTGTTCTCCACACAACTAGTTGGCTTTTTAATGAAAGGAGGGCAAATCAATAGTAGTTCTGCTATCACTAGAAATAAATATAAATACATTATTTTAAAAATTGATGAAATGTTTTTGTAGCAGTTCTAAAATTGAAGAGACCAAAGGAAACTTCAGAAATGGGGAAATTTGTATCAAATGTTGAAGTTCTTAATCTTAGGTCCATGAATAGATTTCAAGGGGCCTGCAGTCTTGTTTTTTTTAAACTAATATTTTGATTCTTGCATTTCTTTTTTATTTCTTTTTTAATTTTATTTTTAATTTATGGAATTAAAACAAGAATTTCTATGGCCATAGTATTAAAAAAAAAGATGAATTGTACATGAAACTGAAAATCTGCTATGTATCCAAGACCATCTCTAATCATCTGGATCCATATCTGGCCACTGAACACAGATGGCTTTAGAGAAGAAAATGAGACTGGTGACTTAGTACATCATTCCCTCATTCAAATTAAATTCATATGCATGTCATGATATCACTTCCCTGATGGCATGGTCTTCTTTGAGAAGAAAGGACAAAACATCAACAACATTTCTTTCAAATATATAACAAAATCATCATGTAAATTTCCACATTAATGAATTTCTTTTGTAAGCTTATGTATTTTATTTTATGTATTTAAAGACATTATTTTGAGAAGGGGTTCATAGGTTTCACCAGATTGCCACAAGGGTCTGACAACCAAAATGATTTAGAAGCCCTAGCCTAATATCTAGCTCTGCAGAGTGACTTTTATTTTTAATCAGAATTTTTGGAGAGTGAGCAAGACATTAGATGTAGTAAGTCTTCTTGTTTCTTGTTTTCTGTTATATTTTATTTTTAATGAGAATATTAGTATTAGTACAAATCTATAATCCCTGCTTTTGGGAAGTTGAAGCTGAGGGATCTTTAGAACACACAATTTCTGAGCTATAGTGGACTAAGCCAAATGAGAGTACATCCTAAATCTACTATCAATATGGTAAGCCCTCTCCCCTTGAAAGATAGAGGAGGTCTCAGACTTCTTGGAAAGGGCAAATGCACCCAAATCAGAAAAATACCAAAAAATACTCATACCAATCAGTAGTTAAAAATAGGGCAATGAGTAAGCCATATGCTTCTATCCTGGCCAAGGTAGGGAGACCTAGTCTCAAAAATAAAAACAAACAATTGAAAATTCTCTCCTTTCATATTTGGAGATATAATGACAGACACTGGAACTGTCATGTCCTTCCTTACCTCAAAACTGTAATGCAGCTTATGTTTTTAGCATGCTCTTCTTACCCACTGCTTAGATTGCGACTTTGAAGCAATACAATTTACTGAGCATTTCAGAAAGAGAAAAACAAAAGGATACTGCAAATAAGGCCCTCAGAGCTGGCAGGGAAACAGTAATCACAAATTTGACTATCCTTAGGCGTCCCTGTAATTGGTTGATTCAGAACAGGCAGGACAAGGACTTTCTTGGGGTCAGGACCCCAGCCCTTAAAAGCATCTGCCATTTAAAATTTAATATTTGATGAGTGCAAAATTCACCTCTTTTGAAAAGGGTCAAAAGAGTCTCTGGAGACCTAAGGAGAAAGGTTTTCCAGTAAAAGATTTTTGAAAAGCTGTAACAGTAGGCTGGGAACTATCAGAGAAGAAAGGGAAACAAGCAAAGAGTTTAGAGTATTTTTATAATAAATAATACATAATAAATAGGTATGTCCATTTCATTATACTAGAGGCAGTACTAGAAGAGGAAACTCCCAAATCAATGAGATCACATATCTAAATACAAAGCACTGCAAGTCCAATCCATATCTGTCCTATTTCTCATGTTCAATTCTATCCTCTAGGATAGTTTACCCAGCCATGGAAGTTTTCTTTGCCCTCCCCATTCTTCCCCATACATGTGTTTTTGAACTTCCAGTGTAAAGTAGTACTTTTAAGTGTTATATAGGCTGGGTTGGCTGGGTTTTGACCCAGTTCTCTTTTCTCTTAAAGCACAATTGTCTGTAGAATGGGGAAGAAGCATCATTGCTTGATTAGGTATTTTTCTGAAAATAGCCTCCTAGGAATATGAAAGTCTTTAAAAAAGCTGTAAGACAAACATATTCAACTGGGGTGGGTTAATCTTAGCTCCATCCCCAACTAAGTTAAGATAGAGATTTTTTCCTATAAATTAGGGAGGATGACTACAAGACTTTTGGTACAAGTTTCTAAGGTTCAAGTCTTCAAACTGTTATTTGGGCTTCCTCCTGTGGTCATATTGATATAACTACCTGGTCACCTAGTCATAAAAAGCCCATATGGGAGACTTTCACTTTGGGCTTGTCTTGAGGCTACCTGTATCATCACAATGGTTCCTGCTAACCAGATGCATTCAGAAGCAAAGTCTACATGAGTTGAATGTAATATTCTTATTGAATATCCTTCTATGATATGACTCAATAAAACTACTTTCTTAACTATTTACTTATCTACAAGTGTCTAATTTCATGCCAGTAATCAGACCTAAACTATTTGGGAAATTTCTTGAGTAAGGCTCAGCTCAGTAAATGATAGTCATGGGAATTCCGCACTAAGAAATCTAACAATCAACAAAATCCAGCAAGAAAAACAAGTAACTGTCCAGTACATAAGAATTACCCAGTAGTAGATGAGACCAGCAATAGGCAAAGAATTCCACAGACAGGAAGTTGAAGGCAGAAAATAATACTAGGTAGATGGAAGAGAGAATAAGAATGACAAGGCAAAGTAGACTAATCCAAGTGGGCTTCAAGGATGTCTAGTAGCAGAAGATCACAAGAATCTACCCATATGAATGAAAGTCTAAATTAGGGCACTTCCCAGGAGAAGTGATATATCAAAGTCCTGGGGAGGAAACCAAGAGACTTAGCTAAGTAAATGGAAAGCAGATCTCTGCAAGGTAGAGTAGATACCCAGACATGGATCTCTTAAGGGAAAGGAAGTTTTTTGCTTTTTAACTTTTTTTTTCTCTTTTAAGAAAACATTTTCTATCCCTTCTAGCCATCCTCATCTTGGGGGAAAAGTAAAAAAAAAAGCTCATCATAAATAAGAAAAACAAATTCCCATGTCCATAAATTCCAAAAATGTGTCTTAGTCTCATATTTTGTCCATCATCTCTCTGTCAGGAGGTAAGGCAGCATTTTTTTTATCACTCTATAGTATTTTTCAATTACATTTAGTTTTCAACATTCAGTTTTGAGTTTCAAATTTTTTCCTCCCTCCTTTCCCTCCTCTCTCTTCTATTCAACAAGCCACCTGATATAGCTCATATGTATGCAAATCATGTTAAACATATTTCTACATTAGTCATGTTGTAAAAGAAGAATAAAAACAAAAGGGTAAAACCATGAGAAAGAAAAAAAGTAAAAATAGTATGGTTCAGTCTGAATTCAGACTCCATAGTTCTTACTCTGGATATAAATAGCATTTTCTTTCATGAATCTTTTGGAATTCTCTTGGTTCATTGTATTGCTGAGAAAAGCTAAGTCTATTATAGTTGATCTTCACACAGTTTTGCTGTTACTGAGTATGATGTTCTGGTTCTGCTCACTTCACTCAACATCAGTTCATATAAGTCTAGGTTTTTCTGAAATATACTTACTCATAATTTCTTATAGAACATTCATATTCTATCACATTCACATACCACAACTTGTTCAGCCATTCCACAATTGATGGATATGCCTTCACTTTCTAATTTTTTGATTCTACAAAAAGAGTTGCTTTAAATATTCTTGTAATGTTAGTTTTTTTCCCTTTTTTATGATATCTTTGGGATACAAGTCTAGTAGCTTTATTGCTGGATCAAAGGTTATGTATACTTTGATTGCCCTTTGGACATAGTGCCAAAATGCTTAGATGAATGATTGAATCAGTTTACAACTCTTCCAACAATGAATTAGTGTTCTAATTTTTCTACATCTTCTCTAACATTTATCATTTTCCTTTTCTATCATATTAGCCGATCTGATAGGTGTTACATGGTACCTCAGAGTCATTTTAATTTACATTTCTGTAATCAATAGATATTTAGAGCATTTTATATGACTATAGATAGCTTTAATTTATCTGTCTGAAAACTGCCTCTTTATGGCCTTTGACCATAAATCAATTGGGAAATGAATTAAATTCTTATAAATTTGACTCAATTCTACATATATTCTTGAGAAATGAGATCTTAACCAAAATATTGTCTATAAAAATTGTGACCCAATTTTCTTCTTTCCTTCTAATCTTAGTTACATTGATTTTGTTTGTGTAAAACATTTTTAATTTAATGTAATCAAAATTATTTATATTGTATTTCATAATGTTCTCTGTCTTTTGTTTGGTCATTAGTTCTTTCCTTCTCCATAGATCTGACAAGTAAACTATTTCTTACTCTTCTAATTTGATTATGGTATCACCTTTTATGTCTAAATCATGTACCCATTTCAACCTTATCTTGGTGTAGAGGTAAGTGGAATTCCTCAGCATAGCTCCACTGGAAAATGGTAGTTGTCATTATTTTTATCAATTTTAATTTTTACAATATTTATATAGTATATATTATATTTTCTTTGTCTTGAGGAAAGACTGGGCTCAGATCCTGGGTCTAGAAGAAACTGCAGGAATGTTGGATTTGTCATCATACTCACAAATTTTGTTGAGAAAATGTATATCTGCCAATGCCATATAATTTCCCTATGACTGATTTATACTATGATCTTGGTACGAACAAATGCAACAAAATTGAAAGACTTTTTTGCTAAAAAGAAAGTATGCTTAAATATTTAAATCATAGAATTTAGAGATAGAAGTGACATTAAAGATCTTTCAATCCAACCCCATAATTTTACAAAGAAACTGAGACTCTACAAAGTTAAATGATTCGTGGCAGTGAATACTACAAAGTAGAAACAAGATTCAAACCCAAGTCTTCTGATATCAAACCTAGCATTCCTTCCACTGAAATACATTTTCTAGGGACTTTGGTAAATGGCACTCCTCCATGGCTAGTCACTAATCAGTTCCCATACAAGCATTCACGCTCAAAAGGCTAGAAATACAAGACTGTTTTGTTTTCAAAGTTAAAAATGCAGCAAAGACTTACATGTGAACCTACAAAGAGTTAAGTCCCTTCTCCCTGAGAACAGTCCTCCACCAGACTTGGTGACTTACAAAACTACTTCCATATCAGTATTTTCTTCTCAAAATTCTTTTCTGTGACACATTGCTTTTCTGTTTTTCTCCAGGCCTCCCCTAATTCTCAACATTGTCAGAGTCACCTATGACTTCTATTAGTCTATCTGACAATGTGGTTCTTTAGGTCTGCATTGCTGCTTCTAGCAGTTCAGGTTTCTTCCAGCAATGTATGCTCATTACCTTTTCTCCAAGGTCCTAGCTCTCTAGCAACTATCCCATGCATCATTATATCATACCTTTCATGCCTCTGGGCAGGAATGCCTCCAATCTTTTGAACTTTTCTGGATTATTGCTAACCTGGAACCCACAGAACATGACTACTTGCAATGGTTCTCTTAGTGTTCTTGAATGAATCTATTTTCCACCTAAGAATAGCACATGGTGAGCCAGTCTCTTTTGTTTCCTTCTCTTCCTCCAATTCCATCCACCACACAACACCCAGATGTCAGGATGGCATACCTCTTAATCAAGTCAATATCTTTCATAGTTTTGGGGATTTGGAAGAACATTACTATTTGTTTGTTTTTTATTTTTATGCTGTCTATATTCCCTCCAGAAGTTTAGTTGAATTATCCAAATTACCTGACCTTGTTTGTAGAAACGTCTCCAAAAAATATGTGGAGGGCAAAGTTGTGAGTTTCAGGTATCATCTCTCATTGTAAGCATATGAATCAAGAAACTGTGATTCACTGAAAGAAAGACAAATACTATCTATCAAGAGGTTTGTATCTTGTTCCATTTATGTTCTGATTTCATGAAAATATATGGCAAAATTTCCACCTTCATTTTTCATTTTCTAAGTTTCATTTTTTTATCTCTGTATCTGCAGTACCTAGAACATAATAGGGGTTTTTTTAGGTTTTTGCAAGGCAAATAGGGTTAAGTGGCTTGCTGAAGGCCACACAGCTAGGTAGTTATTAAGTGTTTGAGACTGGATTTGAACCCAGGTACTCCTGACTCCAGGGCTGGTGCTTAATCCACTGGGCCACCTAGCCGCCCCCATAATAGGCTTTTAATAAATGCGTGTTTCTTGCTTGATTGATTCAAGGACAGGGCCGTGCAAAAGTTGTATCAAGTATGGACATTTTTTTTGGAATAGGAGCTAGTTGAGATGGTGTGGCAGATTTCAATATTTCTAGCCTATGAGATCTAAAGAAGTAGCCAGAGCAGGAAGGTGAAGTGGTGAGGGATGAGGATGGGAGTGAATAAGAGAAGGAGAACATATCTCTAGATAGCAGTCCTACCACAGGTTCAAGAATACAAGCTCTGATTCAGAATCAAAAAGATCACTCATTTTAGATTTCTCCTTAATTTCCCTTTGCTAGTCCTGAAATTATTTTAATATAGTATTTTCCTCAGCAGATATGTACAAGTGCTCCAGCCATAACAATTTATAGCATCCCAGCAGAGGCAGGTACTAAGTAATGCTGCAGCCAAGTGCTTTAATAAGTTCCTGTGCAAGCAGTTATAAAAATGTAATTGTTGCTGTAGGCACCAAGAATGAAAATATGGTGAGGAAGAAGTGGCTCTTAAAACCAGTATTCAGCAATGCAGCTTTGCCCTTGTAAACAACTTTTATATACACTTTTTGGAGTGTGTATAATGAAATGACAAACATTTTCAGCTGTAACTGGAGCTATTACACAGCAGTGGAATGTTTTTCAGTTCAAAATCTATTCAGGAAAAAGCATTACAAACTGGTGGAATAGGTAAGACATTAGGATCCCCTTCTCTGCATCTATATGTTTCTGGCTGACTCTAGTCAAGGTTCCTTTCTGGTACAAAATGAAAGCAGGAAACCACCCATTGTGCATCAGTGTTCAAGAATCTGATAATGGTGGCATCCTCGATCTAGAAGATAGGTCATCTTCCATGAAAACATCAAATAGCATCATCACCAGAATCTGGCCACCAACATCAAAGCCTTAAATCAGTGGATCTCTAAATCTGTTGTCAGGATTCAACTTCCTCTGAAGTGGTTTACTCCAATGAAGAACAATGGCTCAGAAGGTATTTTCTTCTGCCTCTCAAAGAATTCCATTTTGTAGGGTGGAAATATGGTGGGGTAGGGAAAGTGCTGAACTTTGGGTTTAAATGTTCCTTCTGTCCCTTAGCATTTTGTCATCTATGAAGTGACAAAATTGCACTAGATGACATTGAAGAGGTCTTCCAGCTTGAGTTCTATAATCCTATGAATGCTATAATGCATTATTATATGATAAAAGAGAATCAACAGCAATCTGTCCTATTTTCTTATTCCCCTAGGAAACTATAAGGTTAGTGATCCTATCTAAATTTTTTAATCTCTCACAATATCTTGCATAGTGTTCTAAGCAAGTAAGTGCTTAACAATGTTCATTATATTATATTGTTTTATATAATGTTATATCATATAATTTGACAATTTTATTATATCATATCATGACTTATTACATTTCATAGTAGAGTACTATTTAATAGAGTAGAGTAGATAAAGTCCATAGACCAGTGATTTAAGACTGACCTTGGTGTTCTGGTGATGGTGCCATTTAATGTCATCATAGAGGCCAATATACCCAAGTTCTGGCTCAAGGATGCCACTGTCATCAGACTCAATTCTTGAACATCAAAGCACAATGGCAGAAAAGAACTTTCTAGGGGCGGCTAGGTGGCACAGTGGATAGAGCACCGGCCATGGAATCAGGTCTACTTGCATTCAAATCCGGCCTCAGACATTTAATAGTTACCTAGATGTGTGGCCTTGGGCAAGCCACTTAACCCCATTGCCTTGCAAAATTCTAAAAAAGAAAAGAAAAAAACTTGCTTTTGTCTTGAACAGGCAAAGATGTCTTTCATTGGGGCTGCTTTCTTTATAGGTTACCTTATATTGTACCAAAAAGGAAACTTGACTGGAATTAGCAGGAAATGTGTAGATGTATGTAGAAGAGGATCTTAGCACCTTACTATTCCACCAGTCTGAGAATAGAGTTTAGTCGAGTAAAACATAGATTAATAGAGAAGAGTAGAAATAGGAGAATTTAAAAGAGTAGTGGGTAGCAGAGTGTAGTTTAGTAGAATAGAATTTAGTAGAATTTAATAGAATAGCGTTTAGTAGATAAAGTTTAGTAGAGTTTAGTAGTATTGAATTGAAATAAGGATATAGTTACTCTTGACTGTGATATGAATTTGTCATTAACAGGTTCTTCATGACCATGACTTTTAAGCAGGGGTTTTTAAGATGAAGTACACAGATCTCCCCATAATAGCTTCAGGGGATATATGAAATCAAGTGGGAAATTTTACATTTTTATTTTCCCTAACTTCTAACTGACATTTAGTTATTTCCTTCAATCACAGAGAAAAGCATCAAAAATTATTCTAATAGGGATCCATAGAATTTGCCAGACTACAAAAAAAGAATCCACAATAGGTTAGGAACCCTTGCCTTAAAGATTCATAGCATTTAAAGTTGGGAGGAACCTTCTATATCATTTCTTCTTACCTTGTGACTTAAAGATAAGGAGACTGAGGTTCAATTAACTTGCTTAAAATAATAACCATGGCAACTTGAAGACCTTGACTTCTAACCCAAGTCCCTTTAATTCATATCTCTTCAGTGCCTTTCTACCATACCATACCATAAGGACAATCTTACACAGGTTCACTGTCTCAGCTTCATCAAGGAAAGACACATAATGCAATATCACAGGGTGAATCCCCTTCCAGACCCAAGAAAAAGATACTTAGAGATACCCACCCCCTAAAGTTATAAGACTATATTATGCAAAGGTTCTACCTGTCTCTCATACTTTCCTTCCTTCAAACCTTTTCTTCAGTTGGGAAAGATTATTTTCTTCCATTAAAATTCATATATTCATGTTCAGTTATCTCAGGCCAAAGATGTTTCCTTCCTCTTAGAATCATAAAACTTCAAATTTGGAAGAGAAATTAGAGGTTGTAGCATAGTGGGATATATAAAGTCTGTGTCCCCATCTCCACCTCCCATCTCTTGCAAGTTTTCAAACACTCCTCTTCCTTGGTAAGATAACTGCAAGTAGCCCCATTACAGAATAGAAATTGAGACATTTCTCTGAGATATCCACCACTGTTGTCATCTTCTCAATGAAGTGGTGCAATGCTTTACCCTTCTTGTTAGTCTAATTCCTAATTTTTAAAATGAAATTTTCTTCTTCTTTGTGCAGTGTGATGGA
The DNA here is from genome assembly GCF_037893015.1 of Macrotis lagotis. Taxonomy (NCBI): domain Eukaryota; kingdom Metazoa; phylum Chordata; class Mammalia; order Peramelemorphia; family Peramelidae; genus Macrotis; species Macrotis lagotis. The sequence goes on from NC_133659.1 coordinate 182,768,717, forward strand.
GAAGAAAGAACACTAGACTTGGATGAGCTTAGGCAAGTCAATGGACTATTTCAAACTTCAGTTTCCTCATCTCTCAAATTAAAGGATTAGCTCTAAGGATCTCTGTTTTCAAGATCAATCAAATTTTATTTATCTCAGTTTGTCTACAGGTTCTACATACTTTGGCTCAAACCTGCCTTTACAGCACTTTGTCAGTTTTTTCCCCTTTTCATACCCTCTATGTACCAGATTCAATGAATTACTAACTGATTTTAACCTACTCTTTCCCATCTTGGTGGATTTATATGGGCATACTTCAGGACATGAAATGCACTAAATGATGAAATCTTTCTTTGCCTTCAAAGTTTAGTTTAGGTGCTACAGTGTGTCCTTCATGAAGCTTTTCTGGATCCCCACACTTTGCCACATTTTCTATTGTAGTTGCCTTTCTCAAATTTTCCTAAAGAATTTTTCTAGATCTTTCTTTTGGCCCCAAACATTCCCATCATTTATTCATCTATCATCTTCTTACTTGCAATGTCCCCATGCATAATGCAAGATACTTGAGACCTGAAGTTTGAGAGCAAGGACAAGGTTTTAGTCTTTGTATCACTAATAGCCAAAAAAAATCCCTAAAACTTAAATGAAATAGATGCATATTTACAAAATATAAAGTATACAGATTAATAGAAAAAGAAATACAGAGCTGGAAACAACCCATTTCCTTGTGTGGAGTAGATGTTTAGTAAATGTTACTGAATTGAATTGAACTTGGAAAGTGACTCTCTAGATCACAAGGGTAGTAGACAGTAAAGTTTTCAATAAAGAAAAATCAAAAGATCTCAAAAGAATAATTCAAATTTCAAAAGAATTGTCTTATGAATGGCAAATAATAACAGATAAAAATCAAATCCAAACAGATCAAAGTACCTTATGAATGCCATCTTACCCTCCCCCTAACTATAAAAAGGGAAGCAGGGGAAGAGAATACTTATAAAATGCCCAGAATGTGCCAGGTTTTTTTGGCTAAGCACTTTTTACAAATATGATTTCATTTTATTCCCACAACTGTGAAGTAGTAGTGATTGTTGTCATCCCCATATTATAATTCAAGAAAATGAAGCAAATAGATATAAGGAATCTGTCTCCCCATCTTGTCTCCCCACTCCTGTGATTTCCTCAGCATCACATTGCTAGTAAGTGTTTAAGGAAATGTCTTTCTGACACCAAGTCTAATATTCTATCTAGCATACCACCTAGTTACTTCTAGGCACTTAAGCCCACTCTACCTGGAAGAAGGAAGGAAGGAAGGAAGGAAGGAAGGAAGGAAGGAAGGAAGGAAGGAAGGAAGGAAGGAAGGAAGGGAGTACCCTATCAAGCTGCTGGGTCCTACAAGCTAACAATTCTGCCAAAATTTTCCCTCAAAAAAAACACTGCCCCTTCATTCTCCCCTACTCAGAGCTACGCCAACCTTACAGCTTCTCCTCTAACTGCTGCCCATTATATTTGCATTTTAATCCTAGTTCCAGACAGTCACTCACTTCTCCAAGTCTTTCAAAAGAAGACCCTGATGGTATGTGCAGAAGGTAAATCTATGTTTCCTTGGGAGATGTGAAAGGAGAAGGCAAAATTTGCAATGACAAGAAAACATTGTCAAGTGACCTTCCCTCTGGGAGTTTGCCAAACTCCCCTCCCAAAGGCTTTCAGATCCAACCTCAATGCCTTGTAGTTCCCCACACCCCCATTTCAAAAAGAGAACTCAGAAAATTGATCAGAGTCACTGATGGGAAAGAACCTCCCTCTCCCCAAAGGAAAGAGGAATCCAGGGAACCATTTCAACAATTCTCAAAGAAGTTACTTGACTAACTTGCTCTGCCTCAGACTCTTCTGTTTTTTGTCAGTAATTACTTATCAGACCCTTTCATTTGTCTAAATTTTCCAAGTAAAAAGGAAGTTGCTCACAGGGCCTACCACTGGAAAATGCAAATTGAGGCTCTAATAAATGAAAGGGGTTCTCCCATCCACTGCCTGCCTTACTGTGACTTTCAAAATGCAAGGAATGCCCTTCTCTTTCCCCTGAAGTACAGTTTCTCTTCCATCCCTGTGGTGTTGCTGTGTAACTCATATCCAGTGACAGGTGTAAGGGGTGAGAGGAGCCATCTGCCATCGCATTGTTGTCATAATAGCTTCCATTTCCAAAGCCCTTTAAGCTTAACAAAGTATTTTCTCCACAACAACACTGTAAGGTACCAAGAATGAATCTTATTATACTCATTTCACAAATGAGGAAAATCATTTGTCAGAAAGTGACTTGTCCATAGTTATACAAAAAGTGACCAAGTTTGGACTGAAATCCAAATCCCCATCTGTAACTTCAGGGCATTTGGAAAGGCAATGTGCATTGTGAATAGAGTACTGGATATGGAAACTGCTAGTTCCTTAGTTCAAATCCTGCTTCAGACTCTTATCAGCTATGTAATCCTGGGTAAGACACTCTACCTGTCTCAGTTTCATCTGTAAAATAAGGGTGTTGGACTTGATGACTTAAAGGGTCCTTTCCGTCTCTGAACACCAAGTCAAGTCAGTTAAGTAGTTAAAAATATTTATTAAGTGTCTACTACATTCCAGGCATGTACGGAGCAATCAAAGAAAGGAAAAACTAAATAAACAAAAGAAAAATCCCTGTGCTCAAGGAAGGAACAGTTTAATGGGAAAGACAATATGCAAACAAGTACAAGATACATGCAAAAGATACAAGAGGGATAGGCTCAAGAGAAGGCACTAAGATTAAGGAGGAATGGGAAAAGCTTCTTGCAGAAGCTAAAAGTTTAGCTGCGACTTGAAGGAAGTTAGGGAAGCCAGGAGGTAGAGGTGAGGAGAAAGGTCATTCAAGGCATATGGGCAACCTGAAACTGGGGGAAAGAGAATGTATTTTCCAAGGAACAGGGGAATGGGAATGTATTTTCCAAGGAACAGCAAGGAAGCCAATGTCAATGAATCACAGTCTGTGGAAGGGGGCAAAATTAGGAAGACTGGAAAGGTAGAGAGGGGAAAGCTTATGAAGTTCTTTTAAAAATAATAGAGGAGCGCACAAATTAATCTATAATCGATGCCCACCAGAGTTTAAATTGTACTTCTTGAGCTATGATTCAGATTTCAGTTTCTCCTTCCTTAAAATGTGACCAGATCACCTCTCCTAATATAAGTCGAAAGGAGGTTAAATTTCCTAATAGATAATTACTGCTTAAATCCCATCACTCCACTCAGAAGCAGCATCTTTGGGCCTATGCCCTATTAATCTGAGTGTTCACAGCTTTACATTCATTTTCTATATTAAAAAAAAACAGCAAGAGAAGCTAAAAAATCCTATGGAGGTCTGGGTATTTGAGCAGTAACTTTCTACTTCTAATTTAGCAGGAGTTTTAAGTGTTCCAAGTCTTTCAAGGACCTATGATTTCCTCAGTATGGGCACTTCCACTAAAAATAACAAAAATCATGATAAAAAAGCTGTTAAAATACAGGATGCCACATATATCATCCTCTCATCCTTTCCACTGTTGGAGTTGTGCCTAAGATGGTACCCTTCTCACTTTGGTGAGTTCTTCCTGTAAACTCCATTTTTCATTCTGTGGTAAAACCAGCCCAACCATATTTCATTCTTCATGCTTCATCTTTAGGACATAACTGTCTTTCCTATTCTTGTGCTTCCCTTCTCCCAGTCGTGAGTTCTTCTTAAAACCTCCTTTTTTAGGAAGGACTTAGACAGCCTTTTTTTTTCATTCTTCTTTGCCACCTTGCTACCAAGTCTTCCAATCCCCCAACTTCCATTTTTGCTTGTCTTCTCCTATTGTAATGTAGGATTTCTTTGAAGTCTGCAATTGTCTTTCTCTTTACTTATATTTATATCCCCCAATACTTTTCCCAAAGTGTTGCCCATAAGAAGTATTTAATAAAACATTTCTTGACTGATTGACCATGAATTTACTGAAAATGAGTTTTGTTGTTCAATCATTTCAGTCACATCCAACTGTTCATGAGTTAGGGTTTTCTTGGCAAAGATACTAGAGTGGATTGCCATTTCCATGAGCAAACTGGGGTGGAATGCCAGTTTCTATGAGGAAACTGAGGCAAATAGGGTGAAGTGACTTGCTCAGGGTCACTAGTAAGTGTCTAACTCCAGATTTGAACTTGTGAAGATGAGTCTTCCTGACTCCAAGAGAGTACTCTATCTATTGTACCACCTTGCTGATTTCAGTGTCAACAATAATATTGATAATAAATCCAAAAAATTACATTGAAAGGGGCAATTAGGGGGTGCAGTGGATAGAGCAATGACCCTGGAGTCAGGACCTGAATTCAAATCCAGCCTCAGATCCTTACTAACTGTGTGACCTTGGACAAGTCACTTAACTGCATTGTCTCACAAAAACAATCAAACTCCCCAAAAAAGACTTTGAAAGTTTTGAGTATAAATACATGGAGCAAATTAAATCTATGAACAAAGAGTATTCTTGTAAATAAATTGGTCTCCTCCAAGCAAGTCAGATAATGAATAAAGTTATCAAGAAGAGAGCTGCTACTCTTTATCAAAAGACTAACTAGTATTCTAAAATAAAACCTTAATTTGAAGAATACATTTAAAGCAATCAACATTTATGAAATAGTAGTCTTAATGTATACTTTTGGAGCTTAAAATTAACCAGTTATAAAGTATGCCAACAAAAACCTAGAAAATATTAAGAAAACACAGAACCTATCATTCTAAGGCACACTTAGGAAAATTAATATGTACTTACTTGCTCAAACATGACTATTGTAGAAATATATTTTGTATGACTTCACATGTATAATTGATAACAAGTTGACTAACTTCTCAAGGGAGAGGGGTGGGATGAAAAGGAGAGAAAGAATTTGAAACTCAAATTTTTTTTAAATTTTTTTAAATTTTTAAATGAATGCTAAAATTTTTTAAATGTATTTAGGAAATATTTATCAAAAATAAATAAATGTATATCCATATTTATTGTACACACACACACAACATATACATATATATATATATATATATATATATATATTACATACATACACTTGTTCTTGCCCAAAAGAAAAAAAAAGATAGTTTTCAGTGCACATTACAGACAAATTTAAAACAGAGATACTTCTGGAACAAGCACTACATCATAAAGGAATAGTAAAGGCTGACAATGATTTGTGCCACTGGATATGTCAAATGTAACTATGAGTGGTTGTCTTCTGATGCAGCATTTGAAATAACTAAGATCAAAAAGTGGAATCAAAAAGTTGTCCTTGGGCAACATTTTCATATGCCTAAATAGTGAAATATGCATGAATAAGTTCTAGAAAAATGACTTGGTTATGTAGATTTGTCTATAGAAATGGAAAGGATTATGATATCAATTCAGGATCATCTCATCACCTCCAGAAATTACAAAGAGGCTGTTCTTAAGGAGCCTGGAATTAGTATTAATAAAATTAATAAATTTTAGTATTAATAAACTTTTCTCAAAGTACCTCATTCCCCTCTCCCTTGCCCAGAAAGTCAACCCTTATAACAAATAATTTTTAAAAGGAATGTTGGAGGGGCAGCTAGGTGGCATAGTGGATAAAGCACCGGCCTTGGAGTCAGGAGTACCTGAGTTCAAATCCGGTCTCAGGCACTTAATAATTACTTAGCTGTGTGGTCTTGGGCAAGCCACTTAACCCCATTTGCCTTGCAAAAAACAACAAGAAAAATGAATGTTGGACTATGAAGTGACAGATTTGGATTCAAGTCCTCCTTTTGATATATACTGAATATATATACTGAAAAGTCACTTATTCTCTCAGTGGACTAGACAAAGTCTCTTGGTCTGTAAGCCGTAGAAGGGATGCCAATCTGTACTGAAAGAGATTATTTTCTCAACCAAAAGTTACCTATTTCTTTTTTTTTAATTTTTTATTTTTCTCAAAAGTTACCTATTTCAATGTAATCACAGTTCCATTGCCTATCTCTCTTGATATAGAATTAGGCATTCGACTCTTGACTGACAGTGAGTCTTCTGAAGATGAACTTATATTCCCAATATTTTTATTTAATAGCAAAAAGTAGTTATTTTATCCTCCTGTGCATTAAGTCACAGAACATGAACATTAAAAAAATAATGATAAGATAGAGATTTAGACAGTTTCTATACAAACTCTATGAAAAGACTGAAATGTACTTTTTATTTTGTTTTATTTCTAGAAATGTTAGCATTTCTAGAACCATTTGAAATAATAGTGGTGATAGTAGACAGTCTCACTTTACCTCCTAATTTTATTAGAAAGGACTCATGTTCCTCCATTACAAATAATCCATCTCTTGGTTTTAGGCAGCTACTATTTAGCATAATAAGCAAAGGTCTATTTCTGCTCTCTAATGGAAATGAATGTTGAATTTTGTCAAAAGCCTTTCCTGCATCTACTGATAGTCATATAATTTTTATTTTGTTTACTATTATGTTCATAGTTTTCCTAATATTAAAGTAATTTTTCATTCCTAGTGCAACTTTAAATTGGTCATAGTGTATTATCTTTTCTATATGTTGCTGTAACATTTTTTGCTGTTCCTAGCCTACTCTTCCCTATCCATACTTCTCCACCTATATTCTGCATCTTTCCCAGCAGTCCTACATCTTTTGTTGCTATGCTATCTAGACACTTTTCAGTCATGTTCAATTCTTTATGACTCCATTTAGAGTTTTCTTGGCAGAGATACTGGAATGGTTTGCCATTCATTCTCCAACTCCTTTTTACAGGTAAGGAAATTGAGGGAAACAGGGTTCAGTGATCTACCCAATGTCATGCTATAAATGTCTGAGGCCAGATTTGAAATCAGGAAGATGAGTTTTTCTGCTAGTAGGTACCTGAGGTCAAATTTGAACTCAGGTCTTCCTGACTCCAGGCTCCACAATCTGTTCAATACCGTTAACTGCCTACAACATAGTTCTAATTCAGAATCCATAAGTACTTCAGACTCAATGTCTCACTGATCAAACATATTATACTAAACACTTTTCTTCCAGAGGTGCCATTTTTTACTTATCTCCCATTTTTGAAAACTTGATATAATCTTCATTTTTTTCCCTTTCTCGTGTCTTGAACATCCAGTTACAAAGTCATAGTGACTCTATCTCTGCAATATTTGCTTGGTTTTGTCACTTCAAGCATCAAGCTATCTAACTTCTTGTGACCCCTTCTCCTTTGTGTCCCATTGGCTTCCTATTACAATATATTGTTTTCCTCCATTAGATTGTAAGCTCCCTCAGGGCAGGGATTGTTTTTTTTATTTTTTCTTATTTGTATCTCCAATGTACAGCTTAGTACCTGAAACATAGTAGGCACTTAATAAATGTTTATTATATCATACTAGAAATCTGCTGCATATTTTTTTTTGCATGTCAGCCCTAATCTCTCATGGTTTTTGAAGTGGCAGCTATTGTATTGCTGTCAGCATGCCATTCCACATGGTACTAGGTATGTCCTAAGAATACTTCCAAGTTCCTCTTCTCCACTCTCCTAAGTTTCTCTTCTCCACTGACCAACTTCAATTTAACAGCATTGAAATCATAGAGTGAGAAGTAAGCCTGAGAGTTTTCCTTGTTCCTTTTCTAACTCCTGGCTGTTAAGAAGGGAGCACAAATAATTCTATGATTTCATTTTAATGATTTACCTCTAGAGGCTTTGTGGTAAAATATCAAACTGAGATTCAAATGTCTTAAATTATATGCTAAAGAGTGTGGCTCTGCTTCAAGTCAATCTAATATAAAAAACATCTATTAAGTGCTTACTAGGTATCAGCTTCATACTAGTTCTGATAATACAAAAACAGAAACAAAAAATAATTCTCTACTCTCAAGGAATATTTTGTATGTGTGTATGTAAACATGTGTGTGTGTGTATATATATATATATATATATATATATATATATATATATATATATATATATATAAAGTGATACAAATTCGTCAATAGAAGCATCTATTCTATGGCACTATGAATAGGGACTAGTCTGTGATTTCATTGAGGTTAGTAATGTATGGTGACACCCTCTCTACAACTTGTTTTCTTCATTCCTAGAATATTGAGACTTTAGGGTCATACAAACAATATCTGTCAGAGACAGACTTTGAATTCAGTTCTTTCCAGCTTTGAGGTCAGCTCTCTATTTACTATGCCATGGCCAGGCTTTTTAGGCCTGGGAATAAAAAGAAGAAAAAAAGAGAAAAAAAAATAATTCCTGCCCTTAAGGATTTTGTATTTATCTGGGGAGAGAAAATGCACATAAAATTACTTAATGCAAATGAATTTAGAAAGAGAGGGAAGTTCTTTCAGCTAAGGGTTCAAGAAATGGTTTGAGTATATGATAGTATTTGAGCTAAGCTTTGAATGAAATTAGAATTCTGAGAAAGAGAGAAATGAGAAGGGACAATGGCATAGTTAATGGATACAAGTATCAGAGGTCCTAAGAATCAGGAACATGGATAAGTTAGAAAGCGATAAGTCCATCTAGAGTCAGAGTGTAGAAAAATTTCTAAGTCCCTTTAGAAATCTTGAAAGCAAAAACTTGTGATGGACAATGCCATCCACATCCAGAGAAAGACATAGGGAGCCTGAATGTAGATCAAAGCATACTATTTCACTTTGTCAAATTTGTTGTGTTTTTTCTTTCTCGTGGTCTTTTCCCCTTTTATTTGATTCTTCTTTCAAAAATGACTAATATGGAAATATATTTAACACGATTGCACATATATAACCTATATCAGATTACTTACTGCCATAAGGCTTAAGGGAGGGAGAAAAATGTGAAACTCAAAATATTTTTTTACATTTTAGATAAAATTTTATTCTTTCAGTTAATAAATGTTTTTCCTCTTTCTTCCATCCCCCCCCCACCAAAAAGAAGACAAAACCAAAAACAAAATACTTACAATAAAAATGAATAATCAGGAAAAACAAATTCTTAAAATGTATGTCTCATTCCACACCTTGACTCCAGCACCTCCATTAGGAGGTGGGTAACAACAAGCTTTGTATCAGTCTGCAAGAATAACGGCTGGACATTTCATTGATCAGTTATTAAGCTTTTCAAAGTTTTTGTCTCCACAATGTTGTTGTCATAGCATCAGTTCTCTTAGTTCTGCTCACTTCACTCTCCTTTGGTACATATAAGTCTTCCCAGGTTTCAAAAACCATTTCTTTTGTCATTTCTTATGGCACAGATGTATTCCATTGCAATAATATATCAGAATTCCTTCAGTCATTCCCTAACTGAAGAGTGCCAGCTTATTCTCTATCTAGTTCCCTGACATGATAAAAAGAGCTGCTATAAATAATTTTGTACATGGATCCTTTTCACTTTTCTTCTATCTCCTTTCAGATTAGACCCAATAGTGTTATCACTCGGTCAAAATACATGCACAAAATATAACAAAAATATAACAAAATATAACAACAACTCAAAATTTTACAAAAATGGATATTAAAACTATTTTTACATGTAATTGCAAAAAAAAGAGAAAAGAAAAGAAAAAGAAACCTAAAAAAACCTTGAAAGCACAGCTTCATGTTCATGCATTGTGTCTGCTTTGGGAATAGTTCACTCTCTGAGAGATCATTTAGCTTAGTCTCACACCTTTATGGATGGGAAGATTTTCCTTAACCATAAGATCATAGATCTAGAGATGAAATGGATCCCCCCAAATCAGGAAAACAATATCCACACAATTGAAGTTATGGCTGAAGGTCACATAGGATGTAAGCTGCAGAGCTAGATGAAAAATAGGGTCTCCTGACTCCAAATCTGATATTCTTTCTCTTGTACTATGTTACCTGCCAGTATGATTTCAAAGTACTAGTTTTCACATGACTTCTCTCTGACTTAAAAACATTTAAACAATGAGTTCTATTAGGTCCTGGGCTGATGGGGTAGCTTTGATATCATTGCTGCTTAATTTTATGAATTGAGTATCATCAGCAAAGAGAAAAATTACTTACAGAAATTTATTGTCTCTATATATTTGTTTACATGTCTATCTTTATATCTTTATATACATACATATATATGTGTATATATATATATATTCAGTTCAATTTCCCCCTAAAATAAGATGATTTCAGTAGAGTATGAGCAGAGAAAGGAAAGAAATTTTGAAACCTGAAGCTTGGTGAAATCTATAAGAATTGAGTTCCTGGGATTTTGGCTCAATTTTCCTGTTTCTTGGAGAAGTAGGATATTTATCAGGAGAAACATTCACTGGGTCCAAAAGAACAACCCTGAGGATTGAAGGTATCTCTGTCAGCATGAAATAGAGTTAGCTCCTCCTCTAGCAGTTTGTCTAAAGTATTTTCTGCCAGTATTTCCATGACCTGTACAATCTGACAGCTGGGGCTTTGAATGCCCTATGCACCCTTTCCTCTGCCCACATCTGCTCTTGCCTCTTACAGAATCTCAGAGGTGAAAAGGGTCTACCTTGGAAACCATTCAATCCAATTCATATTTAGCATCAATAATGATAGATAACGTTTAAAGACTTTACAAAATCTATGTCATTTGATCCTCACCAAAGTACTATCATTATTCTTTTTTTCTGATTTTACAGATTGGGAAACTGAGTCAGGAAGAAATTAAGTGCTGCTCAGGGTCACACTGCTAGCAAACATTTGAGGTAGTATTTGAACTTAGCATTCTAAATTCTATACCACCCAACTATTTAACAAAGAATCCCCTCTGCTTTGCCCCCAACAAGCAGTCATCCAATCATTGCTTAAAGCCCTCAAGTGGAAAAGAACTTCTGAGTTCCACATACAGCAGTATTTTCACCTTTTGGAGAGTTCTCATTGTCAGGGCTTATACTGGATCTAAATCAACCTTCTCAACTTGTGCCTAAGGTTGTAGTTTGCCTCTAGAGTAAAGCAAAACAAGATCAATCTTTCTATATGTGACAACTGTAGATTTTCCTTCCTTTCCATGTGTGACAACCCTTGGCCAACTCCTCTGCCAAATTATTTCCTTTTTGATTGTATTATTTCTACTAAGTAGAGTTCTAAAAATCTGGGAGATCCAAGGCTCACTGCCAAGAAGAACAAAGATTTTCTATGTCTTCAAGTGTTTTACATTGCAATCTTTTCCCAACTTACCCTTCTCCTGCCCTATCCCCCAAGGTCTCTTTCAGTAAACAAAAAAATCAAGACAAAATGACCAATGTGGTGCACATTTTTCTTTGTATAACAACATTATCTATAGCTCCTCTACCCCACTTCTCTACCAAGTAAAAGGAGGCATATTTCATCTACTCAAGAATAGTAACAACTAGTATTTTACATAGCCCCTTATTATTTTCAAAGTGCTTTACAAATGTTATTTCACTTACAAAATGAAATCCAACAAATAAGGAAACTGAAGCAGACACAGGCTAAGTGACTTGCTCAGAGTCATACAGCTAATAAGGTCTGAGGCTGAATTTGGACTCAGGTCTCTTTGGCCTCAGGCCCAATGTTTTCTCCACTCGTCCATCTAGCTATCTATCTCTATCTTCAGGAATAAGCATTGCATTTAATCTGAGTTCAGCTGCCTTTCTGTCTTAATGTTGCTTACAATCTCCTTGATGTTTTCTATACTGCTCTCTCAGTTTTGTTTATTTCTCTCTTCATCAGCTCATAAAAGTCTTGCCATGTTTCCCTGAAATTCTCAAAGTCATCATTTCTTGCAAGTACAATAATATTGTGTTATATTCATATATCATAGTTTAAGAACAAGAAATTCTGAGGCTTCATTTTAGCTTCCTCTTGTTTTTAGATCATCCATAGCAATTTTTTTATTCCCACATTAACTTCCTCCCCAGCATCTGCCAACTAGCAATTAGAATGAGATCAGGAAACACAAACTCAATTTAATATTAGCTCAAGTCAAGCATAATTAGGAAGGTTAACTCTACCATCAGGAAATTATATATAATGTACGCAGATGCCAGATATAAATGATTTTTTGTATTATCCTCTGTCTCAAAATAGACACACCACTACTCCCCACTCCCCTCCATTAGTCCAGATAATTGAGAATTGACTCTATTCATGAACTCTCTGTGGGATGATCCAAGCTTTAGACAAATGACAGCATAGTGGGTACCCAAGAAAGAGAAAAAAGATCTTTCTTAACAGGTTTTGCCAGCAGAAAAAGGATTTTGTTGGTATTCAACTGATTATATTATTCCTGGGTACATTAAGAGTTTTATCTATTTATAAAATTACTTGGAGCCAAGGATTAAACAGGAAAATTTAATGCAGGAAAGCTGATTTAAGACCCAGAATCTTTTTGTTTCTCCTTCTTAGCAATATCCACTTAAAGTAAAGCTTTGATCAACTGCAAACAGATTTCCTAATATATATATGACTTCTGAAAATTGTCTTGGGTTTATTAGATAACTACAGAAGATATTTCATAGCATTGTTTAGTCAATCCATCTATCTTTCATAGCCAATTATAAGATTCCCTAATTAATGGTGTTCAGAAATGTGGTATGAAAATTCATTTAGCATTTTGTACTTAAAAAATATAATGGAACACTGTTCTAATTAATATTGTAATTGTTTATCCATTTCACAGTGTAAAGGTAAATCATCTCATCTTTCCCAATTTTAGCAAAACTTTATTCTATATAAATGCTAGCTACTAAATTTTTACTTATTTATCTAATACTTATTTTATCTAATATATGTACAAAACATAGAAAAAATCTTCCCCTGTTGTATATGGTAGATTCCTAACATGGTTAATTGATGCCCTAATATTCACTTGCCAGACCTGGGGCTGGAAATGCTGCTTGCCACAATAGTTTATCAAAATCGCGGAACAGAAAAAAGAGGAAGTTTGCTGACATCTAGGAGTGTTTAAAGATTGGATGAAAGATCTGATCGTTGGCAGGCTATACATTTTACAGCTGTTCTGGTCCATTGCAGCTGCTTCAGGGATTTAAGAGACTTTCTCAAAAGAATTGGTCTAGCCAGTGATGCTAAGAGTAAGATGGCTTTATTTGGTGTATTTCAACCCTCACAAGGGTTGGTTCAAGACTTAGGAGTATACCAAGGACACAGAGGAGAGGCAGGGACAACCAAGGGAGTACCAGCTATCAAATCTTATTATGGTTTCTGGACCACAACAAGAGGAGGAAGATGATTCAATGAAGATAGTATATGGCGTTTATTCCTTGACTTCAATGCCAAGTCAAGCTTTAGCTCTCTAGTTACTCTTATTTGAGCTTATTACTACTACCTAACCCCTCCTTTCAGCCCTAACCCCCACACATACCCAGAGCATCACAGAACCCTTTCAAACTAGAGCTAGCAACCAATATTTTCAAAATGGAAGCCTTGGTGGTGGTAAGACAGCTCATCTGCTGAGGTAGGAATGAAAGAGGACCACACTGTGACTTTCATTGTTAGTAAGACTGGTAGGCTTACTAAGGCTGGTTTGACACATCTCTGACACCAAAGCAAGAGAAATGTCAGGGATTAGTTAGACAAGGAAGGAGTTTCTAGTCACTCATACAGTCAATAAATACTTATTAAGTGCCTATTATACATCAGACAGTCTGTAAGTGCAGAGAAGATTCCAGATGTGAATCTGGAGGGAGGCAAAGGAGAGTAGAAGGATGGGAATCTAGAGCAAAGACACCTAAGATCCTGGAGGGAACCTTAGAGACTTTTTCATATGAGGAAACTGAGGCTCCAAAAGGTAACCTAAAGAGGAAATGGAAGAGAGCAAAGAGAGCAAGATAGCAAGGATTCCACCCAGATCCTTTGAATCCAGTCCATCACTCTGAGTACAGAATGGTTTTACTCTAACAGTTCAATTAAACAGTTATATTTAAATTATTATGACTATATTAGAAATTATCTCAATATTGTATTATATTATATGCTATTATGTGATATCAAATTATATTATATTTTATATTATATTGTTTCACTTCACAGCATATATCATATTATATTTTTACAACATAAATGGTTTTGCTCATTCTGTCACCTTCTTTCTCCCTTTCATCTCATACCTTCCTCCATTTCCTTTCTCCATCATCTTTTTCTCTTCTTACTATCTTCATCTTCTTTCTTCTCAATCTTCCTTCTCTTTCTTCTCCCACTCTTCTTTCTTATCAGAAGAATTCTACCTTCTCAGGCATTCCTTCATTACACTCTTCTGCTTGCTGTTTCTCTCCTATACAAAGCAGACTGGATAGACATTTAAATGTAATATAGGAGCAGAGACCAACATGTTAAAGGCAGTTGTATGGTACAGTGAAAAGATCCCTGGATTTGGCATTAGGAAGACTTAAATTCAGACTTGTTTATATGTAGTTGTATGACCCTGAGCAGGTCACTTAATCTCTGTTGGTCTCAGTCATTTCATATGAAAAATGAGATTAATAATAGTACCTACATCCCAATGTTGCTGTTAGGATCAAATGAGGTATTTGTAAAATGATTCACAAGTTGTATAACTCTATGTAAAGGCTAACTCTCATTTGTTAACTAGGGGAAATCTTGGTCTCAAAATCCAAACCCAAGGGTTTATTTTCTTCCCATATAAGAAACAGAGAAGGCTGTGATTATTTATTCTTTAATGCTGTTTGTTAAGATATTGAGTAACTTCAGACATGAAGGAAGAGTAGTAGTTATGCTTTATTTATCATCCATCACATTTAAAGCTGAGGGGAAAAAATTAAGAAAATTCAGTAAATCTGGGAGTAGCTAGGGTAACCCAATGGATAGAGAGAGAGAGAGAGAGAGCACTGGACCTGGAGGAAAAACTGAGTTCAAAAATGGTGAACTTGGGCAAGTCTTTTAACCACTTCCTGCTCCATTTTCTTCTATTGTAAAATGTGAATAATAATTAGGGCCTACATCTAAGGGTTGTTGTGAGAATTAAATGAGATACTCATAAAGCACTTAGTACAGTACCTACCACAAAGTAGGCATGCTATTTCCTTCCTTCCTCCTTTCTTTCTTTCTTTCTTCCTTCCTTCCTTCCTTCCTTCCTTCCTTCCTTCCTTCCTTCCTTCTTTCCTTCCTTCCTTCCTTCCTTCCTTCCTTCCTTCCTTCCTTCCTTCCTTCTTTCCTTCCTTCCTTCCTCCCTCCCTCCCATCTTTCTTTCCTTCTTTCCAGCCTTTCTTTCTCTTTATTATTTTCATTTTTTTCTGATTAAATGCAAAAATAGTTTTCAATATTCATCCATTTGCAAGTTTATGAGTTCTACATTTTTCTACCACCCTCCCTCTCCTCCCCTTCCCCATGGCAGCAAACAATCTACTTAAAGTTGTACATGTAAGTCATGTTTAACACATATTAATGACTTCTTGTAAGATATGACACTTAAGGGGAGACTGGAAGGGAGTTGAAGCTTCTCTGAGGCAGGAATGAACAGTCAGACCATTCTAGTCATGGTAGTCCTTACCTTATACAAAGGTACAGAGGTGGGAGATTAAATCTTGAGTATGGGGAAGAATAAATAGTCCACTTCAGCTGGAATGTGTAGTGTGTGAATGAGAATAATAGAAAATCATTCCAGAAAAAATATATTGTTGCCAGATTGTGAAGGACTTAAAATACCCAAGAAAAGAAGCTATAATGTTAATGTTATTTTATCTTAGAGGCAATAGGAAAGCTATTAGAATCATAATATGTGGAAGGACTAAAAAAGAGGAATTTTAAGAATTCATTAATACAGCTGTGAAGAAAGAAAATCTTTATTCTGATAAAAGAGGAATTTGAATTGATCCAGATCTTAGATCCATGAAAGATCAGTAGAGAGAAAGGAGATAAAGAAATAAAAGAGTGAAAACCTAGCTCCGTGAACTGAGCACCAGCTCTGGAGTCAGAAAACCTGAGTTCAAATTCTGTCTATGACATATCTATATATGTGCATGCATGTGTTCAGTGATTGCCACCATGGCATTTGGTATTGTTTTCTCCTTGTGCACTCATCATAGATATCTACTATACAGATAGATAGGTAGACAGATAGATAGGTAGATAGATATAGTACATGTGAAGCTTATGCCTATTCACTTGTCTCCAGAGAAAATAGCAGCATCACTAGACAGCCAATAACATCAAGGAGTTTATAATTTATAATCAAGGAGATAAGGGAGAGAAATAGCAACTACCTACTGGATTTGAACTTGTGTCTTCCTGATGAGAAGAGTAGCACTCTAACCACCAGGCTATCTAACTGCCTGGGTTAGACTGAAAACAATCTTGGAGTCCTGTTATAGATAATGTGGAATGCTGGGTTGGAAAGTTTGTGTTTTACTTGATCGACTATTGGGAACCATGGATAGTTTTTAGCAGAAAAATGACATGATCAGTTATGGGTTAAGAAGGTAGTAGGTGAGTACATAATAGGTTGAGAAAGAGATAGACCAGAAGGAGAAAAATAGGAAGAAGGAGACTCTTAAAATAAACCTCCGGGGTAAGAGGCTATATAGGCTATATTCTTAAATAGAATACATTCTCTGGCAAAGGAAATAATGTGATATAAAACGGTTATCCAACAAATACAGTAACTCAGAGTCTTACCCTCACCACATTAAAGTGTTACTGGGAAATATATAACAAAATAAATAAAAACACAATATAACATAGGGAATGTTAAGTTGTTGTTTTCTAACTCAATATGCACCAGCAAGAATACATTCCTATTTGAGTTTTTCATCACTTATAAGTGAATAAAGAACCAACTTTGAAGCTGAGAAGATCTGAGTTTAAGGCCTGTATCTGACATGTATTGGCTCTGTAACTATGGGCAGATCATTCAACTTCTATAGGGGTTCTAGGGATCTCCCTAAAGCTATAAAGAAAAAAGGAGTTTTCTCTCCAGAAAGGTTTTTATCCTAATGAAATCAGAGCCAGTGCTTATTTCCTCCCAACTAACAGTATTCTGAGCCATTATAACCAATTTTTTATTTCAGGTGATCTGGAAAAGTGCAAACTCTGTTATTGAGGTTCTTTAAGAAGAGAAAATAAACACCTTTTTTGGACAGTTTGGATATAGACTTGGTTAGAGACAGAAAACCAGACTGAATAAGCCTTAAAGTATGTTCTTATTTCTGTGATTGTAACAGAAGGCCTATTCGGCAAAATTCAGGAAATTTGCTGAGGCTGGGCCCTGAGGATATATGATTCTATGAACTGTCATGCCTCTCTAAGTCAAATGCTTACAGTTTTATTATTTATTTTTCTATTGACATATAAATTTTCTTGAAGGCAAAAGCAATTTCACCTGAATGAAAAAAATGTAGATACAATTATATGTTTCTCTGTGTATCTATATGTATTTCATCACTGTCAAGAAATGCCAGATTTTTTGCAAGAAATTTTTTTGTATTATCAACAAGTAACAGAGAAGAATTTTGAAATTGTTACTTCCTTAAAATAGATAGATTTGGATAGTGAATGCCTTTTCTTTCAGGGAAGGTACCCAGTTATATTAGTGTTATGTTTAAATGTTTTATGTTTCTGTAACTCCCATTGCATTGTAAAGTTATTTTCAACTTAATTATCCTTTATGAAGGACCCTGTATATTAAGAGCCATTATTATGAAAATCAAGGCAATCTCCCCAGTTCCTGAGTAAATATTCGCTATAGCACAATTATGTTTTTCTCAAAACAAGATTCTGGAAGGAAAGGGTACCTTTTCACTGCTCTCTATTTCTTTTTTTTCCATTTTTTAAAATTTCCATTTTTATTTCTTTATACATTTCAAAAATAGTCTTGTTGTAAGTGTTAGCATAAGCCCCCCTCCCACAATTAAAAAAAACCTCAAGAGAAATAAAGTGAAAGAAAGAGAAAAAAATGTGTTTCAGTCTGTGTTCTGATACCATCAGCTCTGTCTCTGAGGTGATTGCATCTTTATCATAAGTCCATCAGAGAAGTTGTTTCCACATGTTGCTGGTTCCATGATGTTGCTGATTGCAATTCCCTTCATCCATTCCTCCCCACTACCAATTATTATTATGTTTTCTCTCTCCTTTAACTCTGTCCCTCTTCAAATGTGTGCTATGGGTCAGCAGAGTGGCATAGAGGACAGAGCACCAGCCCTGGGGCCAAGAGGCCCCAAGCCTACACCCCACCCCAGAGACCCAGCACCCATCCATCCCCATGGTCCCATCAGGCCACCTAATCCCACCACTCCCTCCCACCCTCACTACAATTGCTCAGCAAGGCAGGTAATGTTTATTGAATATATTGATCAATGAGCACATTTCCTCATAGTTTATTTCCAGAAACCATATTACTAGCAGTAAATAATAAAAAAAAAGACAGGGATACATCCCAGTACATCAAAAAAAGAAGGGAAAGCATTGTATAAAAATATAATTCAATATCTTAAAAATTCAAATATTATACTAAATATTCTATATGTGTTTATATATAACCTGCATATGCATTTGTATACATATACACATATGCTTATACATGCACATGTATGCATATTGTCTGTACACAAATGATATGTGTATGTTTATGAATGTGTGTATATATGCAATAGGTAGTCTATATGTGGTTTATATGTATATGTTTTTATATTCATACAGCATGGTGTCTATGTATGTGCATGTCGCATATGGAGGGCTGCTAGGTAGCATAGTGTTTGGAGTACCAGGCCTAGAGTCAGGAAGACTCATGTTTATGAGTTCAAATTTGACCTCAGACATTTACTAGCTGGGTGACCAGGGCAACTAACTCACTTTATCTTTGCTTCAGCTTCATCATCTTTAAAATGAACTGGAGAAGGGAATGGCAAACCATTCCAATATCTCTGCAGAGAAAACCCCAAATGATATCACAAAGAGTTGGGCATGTCTGAACAACAACATGCTACATATGCATATTTATATCTATATCACTATATAGCCTAACCTGTGCTCAGATAAAGCAGGATAAACAATATCATTAAAAATCAGCAAAAAAAATCAGATAGAATAGAATAGACAATGTCATTTAAATTTAGCCAGGAACAATGTAATCACCAACATATTTATGAATAGAAGGTAGATGTAGGTTGTACTGAATGGAGTTGGGGATGGGAGGCAAAAAAAGAAAGATATACTGAAATTTAGAACTCAAAGAAGAAAAACACATGGTAGTCAGAATCTAGACCAAAAGTCAAATTAAGTATTAGAGAATTTATGATCAACATCCCAAGGAAGTTAGCAAAAATACAAGAGAAAAATTGTAAGTCAAGCCAATGTACAGAAGGTAGCAATAGAATAAGTGAAAAATGTGACAAAATGTGACAAAAATTCAGTAATGTAGAAGTAATTCAGATAATCCAAACTAGAAATTAAATGGCATATTGCTGTGCTCAACATACGTATTTTGAATCTTCTTTTATAGCTGGTGTAAGAATAAAAGTAGATTCCATTTCTACTTCTCAAATAATTATATTCATAGGTCAGAAAATTCATAGATAGTGATTGAGGAGAAGACTTCTGTTGAAGTAAAATGGGCTTTATTTTGTTGCTGACAATAGGACACACACACACACACACACACACACACACACACACACACACACACACACAGACACTTCTCCACATCCACTGGTCTGTCAAAATCTAATTTATCCTTCATTGGGGGAAAAGAACTCTTTTAAGTGAGAGATTAAGTGCAATTTCCTTGTTAACTAATCTTTTTATATCCAGAAGAATAAGTCAAGTCAAATACTAAACTCAATCATTCCAAGGGAAATAAATCAATTTGTTTTCTCTTTTCAAGGATTTCAGGAATATTCCCTTCTTCAAACAGCATTATCCAGTAAAACTGGTCTTTCTGTACTGCACACATAATACTCCATCCCTCAATTCTATGACATCTCAGTGGTGCACAGATAGTTTGTAAGTTTCCTTCCTTTTACAACTCTACTACCACAAATTGTGTTCTTTACATGTTCCAACTTTTGTGCTGTATTTGTTTAGAATTTTTAGGAAGAATCTGAATACTTGATTATAATGATACCTTTTTAGAAGTATGTATCCTTGGAATTCCTAGTCATTGTCTAAGAGTGGCACCGTTGTTGTTCTCAATTCTAAAACTTTTATTAATATCTGATATGTGTAAAGAGCCACATTGGATGCTAAGGATACAAATAAAAGATGCAATATAGACCTGATTTCACAGAACTTGTGAATTAATAAGAAGACAAGAGTATTTACACAAATAACAAATAAGAACAGTGGGGAAAATACAAAGAAGAGATCTAAAAATGTGGTGTCAATCAGTCCACAAGCATTTTTTAAATTCATCTGCTATATGCTAGACACTAGGTAAAGACCAAAAATGAAATGGGGCAAATTGCCCTATTCAGAAGGAGCTTTACATTCTAACCAGAAATCTTTTTATAGAATAAATATGAAGAGAAACATGAGTAAATATAAATATTTAAATACAGAGAAGTCAGGAAGGGAGGGCATTAACAACTGAGGGAATCAAGAAAATATCCCCAGAGAAGGTGGTTTGAGTCATGTCTTAATGTTAAGTGAGGAATTCTATGAATCAAGGGAGAGAAATCTGGGATAAGAGAGATGATTTTTATTGGTAGATGGGGTTAGGTAAAAGAAGCTTCTTAGATGCCTGAATTGAGTCCTGAGAAGGAAAGGGGATACTTCAGCAAGAAGGGTGGGGAAGTGTTTGTGTACTCCCAATGGTATAGGGGGAAAAGTGCTGACTTTGCATCCAGAGATCAAGAGTTCAGCTCTTAGTTTTGGGCACTAATGGACTATAGGACCTCAAGCAAGACGTTTAGCATTTTCGGTCTTAATCTCCTCCATAACATGAAGTAGAACTAGTTAAGTTCTATCCTTGATTGCAACTGTGAAGAAATTCCTATTGATAATGAGGACAAAAGAATCATCATTGTCATTATTTGTTGTTCAATTGTTTCAGTAATATATGAATTTCCATGAACCCATTGTTCAATTGTTTCAGTAATATATGAATTTCCATGAACCCATTTCTAATTTTCTTGACAACGATACTGAAGTACTTTGCCATTTGCTTCTCCAGTTTATTTTACAGAAGAGGAAACTGAGGTAAACAGGGTTAAGTGACTTGTCTGGGGTCACACAGTTGTTTTAAATTGGCTGCTTTAAATTCTTAAAAATGAGTCTTCCTAACTCCAGACCCCACACACTATACACTGTGCCATCTAGATGTCTATTGTTAATATTAATTAGTATTTATTAAAAGCTTACTATATAATGGGGCAGCTAGGTGGCCTTGGAGTCAGGAGTACCTGAGTTCAAATCCGGCCTCAGACACTTAATAATTACCTAGCTGTGTGGCCTTGGACAAGCAACTTAACCCCATTTGCCTTGCAAAAAAACTGTTTACTATGTAATAAATGGACAATTAGGTGGCACAATGGATAGAGTGCTGAGTCTGGAATCAGAAAGACTATTTTCATGAGTTCAAATCTATCATCAGAGACTTACTAACTATATGACCCTGGACTAGCCACTTAACCCTGTTTGTCTTACTTCCCTCATCTGTAAAATGAGCTGAAGAAGAAATAGCAAACTATTTCAGTATCTTTGCCAAGAGAATGCCAAATGATACAAAATCAGATACAATTGAAAAATAAATAAATTTGATAAAGGCTAAAGATACCAAAAACAAGAAAGAGACTTTCTAACTTTTAGAAGATTACATCATAATAGAAGCGATAATGTACAAACAATTATGTACATGAAAAATACAGTATAAAAGGAAGTCATCTAAGTGGACAGAAATTAGCCTGGGAGATGGACAAACACTGGGAAAGGCATTTTAAAGAAGGTGATATTTTGTTTGATACTTTAAGCCAGGGAAGCCAGTTAAGTGGAGAGGAAAATGAAAGGCATTCGAGCCTTGAGAAATAACCACTGAGATGTCATAGAGTTGAGGGATGGAGTATTATGTGTGCAGAACAGAAAAAAGACCAGTTTACTGAATGATGCTGTTTGAAGAAGGAAATATGCCTGAAATTCTTGAAAAGAGAAAACAATTTCATTGTACAATGGAAAATAGTTTGATTATGTTAACATGGTGATTGAAACTCATTCACACTAAGTTATTAATTAACAAATTGGTTTTAAAAAGGAATAAAATTGATTATCAGCTCATTTCCTGTTTTTGATCATGTGAAAGGGAATGATATTCTGGTGGCAGAATCAAGATGACTGGAGTACAAATCAAGACCCAAAAGAACATTCCCAATATTCCCCTTCAAGCAACTTTAAAATCATACCTCAAATCAAATTCTGGAGCAACAGAGTGACTAAAAGATCAGAAGGACATAATTATCTGGTCAAAGACAACTTAGAAGTTCAACTTTAGTGGTCTGTAACACTGGGGTGGGCACAAGTCCAGAGTGAGACAGAAACACCTTTGGTGAGCATTGGAGATGGTCACTAGCTAAAATTTCAGTGACTCAGCAAAGATCACACAATTATAAGGGAGTCAGAAAACTGGTTAGAGAAAACATAGAGTATAAATTGCTGGCACTAGGTGCAGTTAAAACTAATTGGCAACTGCCCAAAAATAGCTTTAGGTCAAAATTCTAGGGAGGAGAGGAACATTTGTGATTGGTGACAAGGAAGCAGGGACCCTGTTTATAGTTTTAGGGCTAAGAGGAGTGCTAGCACTTTGTAGCTACAGTAGAACAGAAATCCCATTCACAAATCCAGGTCCAAAAGGAGCCTTAGTACTTGAAATTGTAGGGGAGCAAAGGTCTTTCCTGGGTAAAGACCAGAATGAAAATCAGGAGAATAGTGATCATACTTCTCCTAGGCAAACACCACCTTGGAAGCACCAAAAATTTTAGAGACCTCCAGAACTACCTCTGAAAACAGCAGCATGAGAATGACTAAAGTTTGACACAATCTTTTCTACCCCCAAGTGAGAACAGTCCAACTTTAACATAAGTTCAAAGGGAAGAAATAGAAACAAACAAAAATGGAACTTGACCATAAACAGCTACAACTGTGGCAGGAAAGACTAAATCATAAACTCTGAAGACAATAAGAAGAAAACAACTACAAAAAAGCTTCAAAGAAAAATGCTAATTTGATCTAAGGCCAGCAGTAATTCCAAGAAGAATTAAAGAAAGAGACGAGTGGTAGAGAAAAATTTCAAGAAAAAAAATGAAAGCAATGCAAGAAAACTATGAAAAGAGAGTTAACAGTTTTTTAAATGAATATAAAAATAATGAAGAAAATATCATCTTAAAAACAGAATTGGTCTAATAATAAAAGAGGCACAAAAATTTATGGAAGAAAAGAATTCCTTTAAAAGTAGAATTGACCAAATGGAAAAAGAGGTACTAAAGTTACTGAAAAAAATTCCTAACATTTGATTATGGGAAGGTTGTCCCTTAAAAGAAAATGGTTCACTGGAAGGGAATCATTGGATCATTGATAGAGCCTTAAAGTATATCTAATCCTTTTCTCCATTTTAATGATGAAAAAACTGAGACCCAAAGAAATCAAAATATTTTCCCAGAGCTACATAGAAAATAAGTCACAAACATGGGTCTTGAGATTCAGTGTACTTTCTACAGCACCATGCAGGAAGAAAGGAAGATGAACTAAATGGCTGGCAATACAAAAGAAGGAATTCTCCAACCCTGCAAATTTGTCATAGGTTGACCTTCAACTCTTCATGAAAGAAATTGACCTTCTTGCAAATCTTGAATAATCAAATCAGAGATTTAGAGCTGAAAAAGACATTAGAGGTCATTGAACCCAATCTCTTCACTTTATAGATGAAAAACTTGAGGACAAGAGATATTAAGTACCTTGGGCAAGATTTGAACCCATGTATTCCTGACTTTAAGTTAACAACTTGATACTCTATGGTGAATACTTGATTAGCTTGACTTGCCTGAAACTTTGCTTCTGAAGTATGTGATATATTTCAGGATATCTTGTCCTATTCTATGCATGTATATATGTATATAGATATATATGTGTGTGTGTATGTATAAAATATCATGATAGAGAAATTCTCTTCTGAGAGGATTCATTAAGATACCTCTCTCCCAGATGCTATGATTATCCCCATTTTATAGATGAGAAAATGAAGGCAGAGGTTAAGTGACTCAGCCAAGATCACACAATAAGTATCTGATGGTAGTTTTGAACTCAAATCTTCCTGAATGCAGGACCAACATTCTATCTATTGTGCTACCTAAATACCTTAAGTAAAATAAGGTGATATGTGAATTCATTCAGGTTTTCCTGAATCCAAATCCAGCATTGCAAACAAATTATTCTTTATACTTCTGTTTAATGTGATATTGTAAATAAGGCCAACATCATTGATTTCAGTTCCTAGGTAGACCAATGAGTCTCCTTGTGGTTTTTTTTAGCTATTCATCATTCATATCACACTGGCTTAAGATATCCAAAATGTTTGTAGGGAATTTTTTTCATGTAGTAGTTGGACTAGGCTTATGCTGAATACCTTCTAAGTCTCAGATTCTATGATTTTCTGATTCTGAGATTTTATGTAATAAAATATTCTATTTTATGTGAAAATAGTACAGACATTATACCTAATTTATAGAGTGGAAACCTAAGTAATGGGTAGCCTATGGATACAAGATGAAGAACAGAAATTGAACTGAAATGCAGGTTTTCTTTGATTTCCAGGTCAGGCAAATTGTCTTGGTGGGAAATATGTGCTGTACTTGGGGGGAAAGGGGGGGGATAATTCTTATCTACTAACAACTACAATGAATATATATGGAAAGTCTTCTCAAGATTTTTTTAAAATAAACACTTTATTTCTGAGTGTCTCATTGAATTTCTGTGGGTATTTTAGTAATACATCAAGAAAATAATCGTTAAGTCCTCACAGAAAGTAAGAAACATGATTCTTTCACTTTGACTAATAACTGCTTTTTGAGCAATCCAAAGGATGCAATTCAACTCCTCAAAGCAATTAACCAGTGTCATCCCCTATA
Source organism: Macrotis lagotis (assembly GCF_037893015.1). Taxonomy (NCBI): domain Eukaryota; kingdom Metazoa; phylum Chordata; class Mammalia; order Peramelemorphia; family Peramelidae; genus Macrotis; species Macrotis lagotis. Next base: position 182,793,744 of record NC_133659.1, read on the forward strand.
ATTGAGTTAACACACCACCCTCCTCCTCATACATTTCTCAGTATTTCTGAGACTGTAATACAAATAGCCAAATTCCTGCAACAGTTTGAATGCAAATATAGGACTCATTTTGAAAATACACTTCCTATCATGAGTTTCCTGATATTGGAAGAAAATATTTCATTTTAGATTCTAGAAATGATCTGTTTAAAAATGAGATTAATACAGAGTTTAAGTAAAGAAGAGACAGTGATGGTGTTCTAGAAGACCTAGAGATGGGAGGAATAAGGTTTGAATTCCATCTCTGATACTTTCTAGGTGTATTATTTAATCTCTCCAAGGTTCTGCTTTCTCATCTATAAAGTGGGCATAATGGTCATTGTATGACCTACATTGTTGTGAGGAGAGTGCTTTATAAACTTCACAATATTGAACAACTATGATTTGGATTCTTGTTGTTATTCGTCTAGTTGAGAGGTATTGTGATTTTACATTCATGCATGTCTTATACATTTAAAAGCCTACTGTATGCAGATCACTGTTCAAAGTGACTGGGAAGATACAAATTTATGAATCTATCATTTCCCTTTTAGAGTTTGCATTCTAATACCAATACAAAGCCAACACAACTAACTATAATATGCAATATTGCATGATAAATGAATTAGAGATTTGCAAAATAAAGAGCTATCATGGGGTATGAAAGAGAACATCATTGTCCGCTAAAGAGTCAGGAAAGATTTCATGGGAGCAGTGTTATTTGAATTGTACTTGAAAGAATAGATTGTTATTCAACAAATGAAGAGGCAATCTTTCAGGAAGCATGCCAGATATAGGAAACAAATTTGGCCTAAGCAGTTTGAATCTCACTAAAGAAGCAACCAGGAGCCACTGAAAATTTCAAAAGAAAAGATCAACAAGACTAATTTTTGCATAAGAAAGATTCTTCTGGTGGTAGTAAGAATATATCAGAGTCATGGGTGGTGGGGGAAATGGTGGAAATAAATAGAGGCTAGAAGAATCATTTAGAAGTTACTACTATAATCTAGATCAGTGACCCACAACACTCCCGAGGTTAGCCAAAACAAGATTAAAAACTAATTGAGAAATATTTAACAAAATAAATAAAAATCCAATGAAACATAGACAATATTAAATTTTAAAACTAAGTCAATATGCAGCCTGTAGGGATTCTTATATCTGGTTTAGTGGTTCTTTTTTTCTATTTGAATTTGACACCATTGATCTAGGTGGTTGGTAATAAGGATCTATACTAAAATAATGACAATGGGAATTGAGAAGAAGATGCCAGAAATGTTAGGCAGTTTCCTTGATTCATATGGTTATAGATTTAGAACTGGAAGGAACTTTAAAGGTTATCTGGTCCAATACCCAAATTCTATAGAAAATGAAGCTGAAGCCCAGACAGTTTAAATGAAGTTCCCAAGGCCATGCCAGTAATTATGGTAATTGACATTTATATCATAATTTAAAATATGCAAATCATATTAAATGTATTACCTTATTTGAACTTTTTAGTAGCTTTCTGAATTAGGTGCTACAGTTACTATTATTCCTTATTTAACAGGTGAGCAAATAGAAGATCAGGGAGTCTAGTGAGCTGTCCATGGTCATGCAACTAGTAAATGATGGACCTAGGATTTGCACCCAGGTTCTTTGCATTTATTGTTTTTCCACCACACAGCACTGCTTCCTAAAATCACAAAGGATTTTCTTTTTCTCAGAGAATTTTTTTCTCTAAACTGGCATAAATCCATTTTTATGAGGTTATGTTTATTTAAAAATATTTAATTTTACTATCAAAATACATACATTTATATATCATATTTACTTATCTATGTAAATAATGTCCTCCTCCCAATATAAACTCCTTAATGTTTTAGATTGTTTCTATTTGTTCTTATATCCCAAGTGTCAATATAGAGCTTGTAAAATTGAATAGCAAATGAAATTTTTACTACACTTTTCTCAAAGTTCTCCCTCTTTCTCTTTTCTACTTCATCCTTTTTTCACCTGCTATTTATGTAAAGGAAAGTGTGAAAATTGGTAAAATAGCTTTACTATATATTGATAATTGATAAAAAAGACAAACTTATTTTCCCCTTGCTCAAGTTCATGATGTTTTCTTGTGTATGTTATTGAAGAAATAGCTTAACAGAATACAACTTAATTATTGCACAGGCAACCAGAAGACCAGATTTCTATGTTTTTCTGCTGATATTGGTAGGATTTTATCAACATGAGTTATCTCAATCTGACCATCTGTGTCTCTGAAAATAACAAAGTTGGCTTCTTTGCAATAATCATAATGCTTTGCACTTATAGGATACTTCTAAAGTTTTTTCAGTGTTATCACTTACATCATTTCATATTAGCTGTTATGAGAAATGTTTCTGGGATTAATAATGACATTCTTCATTAGAATGCTTTCCATATCTGACCAATAGAGAAGTAGAAATAGCATGCAGAATAGCCCAATTGACAAATCTTAGAGTTGGATGAGTTATATAGTTAAAGTTAAAGCATATCTAGTTAAGCCAAAGCATACCTGATAAGAAACAACCCAGTTAACCACTATGACTAAGTTGAACCAGACTACCTCTAAGATTCCCTCTAGCTCTACCTCTAAGATGCCCTGACATTACTTCTAATTCTAGAATTCTGTGACCTGGTCCAGGGCTTAGGTTTTTCTCTCATGATATATGATGTTGAACTCGACATTTCATACTTTTGCATGAATTGTGTAGTTCTAACTCTGAGGGTTCTAGAAGATGAATATTTGTCAGATAGTGAGTCTCTATGGAGCTCCAATAGTTTGTTCTGTTTTCTTTTGCTTTTTCTCATTGACATGACTTATAGAAATTGCCTAAAAGATAACAGTTGATTATTATCATTCAGGCTCAAACTCTTATGAGATTTGACCCTGGTCTTGCTAACATACCTGAATAGAAATATAAAAACATGAAATTGATGTAGACAAGGAAGGCACATTAGAGACTATCTACTCCAGTCCTCTTTCAACAAGTGATGGGCAGGCATGTGCTACAGTATCTAGAATGCCAACTCTGGGATCAAGGAAAACCTGAGTTCAAATCTGACATTTATTAGCTATGTGACTTTGTACACGTTATTTAACCCTGCTTTCTTCAATTTCCTCATCTGTAAAATGAGTTTGAGAAGAAAATGGCAAATCACTCCAGTATCTTTGCCAAGAAAACCCCAAATAGGGTAATGGGGACATGACTGGAATGACTCAATAACATTTAACAAATACATACACTGAGGCCTCACAAATTTAAGTACTTGGTCTTGATGAAGAAATTCTCCTCCTCATAGTGATGATAGAATAGTAGGGACAAGTAGCATACAATATCCCCTTTGAGAATAAATGAACTAATGTAGGTACATTAAAACTGAGAGAACATATTGCTTACAAAATAATATAGATAGCATTATAAAAGTAACATATAATATATATATATATATATATGTAGAAACTATTATCCCACTCCCTTTTGTTTTCTATTTTTAGGCTAAATACCTTCAGAGATAATTACTTTATATAAACAATTATTTTAAGAGTATGGCAAAATAGGAGAAAAGAAATAAGAAAAGTCTCAAATGGAGAGGAGAGAGGAGAATGAAGTTGTTATTATTAAATTAATTTTTCCTAAGTAAAATGAAAGGTCATTAATGAAATTTGATCATTTTTGAATATGTGTAAAATTGACAGTTTATCATATATTAATATCATATTATATTCAATATAATATAATATCATATTATATTTATAATAACATTGTAGGGGTTGTGTGGTATAATGAATAGAGAGCTAGCTAAGCAAGAACACCTAGATGCTGGGTCTTTGAGCTGTTGCTAGGAGATTCCACCTCATGCTGATGATGGGAAAACAGGGTGTCCTCTGAGAGAAAGATGGTTTGTTCTAAGTGAAAAACTCACAGACAGATAATTTGACCCCCAAAAGGCTTAGATTTAATTCACAGGTTACTGCAAAGTTCACATGTTATTATCAAAAGTTCACAAATTACTACATAAAGTTCATAAGTGACTGCAAACAGTTCATAGGTTATGCTCTCTAGAGAGGCAGCAAGAGAGCAAGCTACTTAAAGGACAGACTGAATAACAAAAGTTGAAGCTAAAGTTCTTATGAGAAAAAGAGAAAAGGAAAGAAAACAGCCACAGATGTGACTGTTCAGTGACTGTTAGATTCACATGGATCAGCCTAGAACTGGAGCCATATTATTAAAGAAAAGAGACTTAGAAGAGAGAAGAGAAAAAGGGAGAAAGGGAAAGAAGCTTAAATCAACAAAGATTCAGCCATATATAGTTGGGACCATCTTGTTCCAGCCAGACTATGAGAGACAAAGAGACAGAGATAGAAAGAGACAACAGCTTGCATCTAGCAGAGGGAACAGAAAGGAAAAGAAAGGAGCCCTCAGCTTGTCTACTCAAACACCTTTCTGGTAGGTGGTACAAGAGTGGTGCTTGAGGAGTGATTTAGCACTTGGCTCCAGGTAATCTTCATTGCATATACCACAGGGAGCTGTCCCCAAAAAGGAACAGTACTCATTCTGCATGAGTGGCATTCTATGTACTATGTACTATGTGCTAAGCTAAAGGACATGACCTTTGAGTCCAATGGAGAACACCCTCCCCAGTATACAAAAAAAAATCAAAAGATTATAACATTTTCTCTGTACCCTGCTTGAATTCTAGCTTTGTGGCCCTGCATAAATCACTTCATTTCTTAATGCATTAGGACATTTTCTAAGACTATAAGTTATGGAGTATTTGTTGAGCCATATTGACAGTAGACATTTTTTACATAGAGTCTCCTGTACCAATAAAAACACAGGTCTATTCCAAAAATAAAAATAAATGAAACAAAATGATTACATAACAAATGTCAGGGGCATAGGTATTTTAGAAGTGAATGTGAGGGAAGACGGGGAACATCTAAGTACATAACTAGGATAACAACACTAATAATAATAGCTTATGTATAAATATATACATACATAGATAAACATACAACATATATGACTAAGATTTGTAAAGTCCTTTATATACATTATTTCATATTCAAAAAATGAGTTCTTTTATATATCATAGAGGTTCCATCTTCACTCATAGAATATTAGCTAATTAGGAGATCATAGGATCATTAAATTGAATCATGAAAGAATCATAAAGATTTTCTATTTTAGAAAGTTAGAGTTGGGTATCAGAGACTTTCAGATAACCCATATGTCAACAGAAATCCCTTCTATGACACCCTTATTTGTGGCCACCCAGCTTCTATTTAAATATTCTACTTTGTAAAGGGAAACCCCCTACTGAGTCAGCACTTTTCACTTTTGGATAATTCTAACCAATTCATTCTTTTTGTTATTGTTCAGTCATTCACTAATGTCCAACTCTTCATGATCCCATTTAGGATTTTCTTTCTAAAGATAGTGGAGTAGTTTGCCATTTCCTTCTCCAATTCATTTTACAAATGAGGAAACTGAAGCAAATAGGATTAAGTGACTTACTCAAGCTCATAGAGATAGAAAGTATCTGAGGTCGGATTTGAATTCAGGGTCTTCTTGACTACAGGCCCAGTACTCTCTCCATTCTACACTTAGTCATCCATTCATTCCTTTACTTCAAGCCTAAATCTAACTCCTTGACACATTGCCTACATTATTTCTAGTTTTGCCCTCTGGGTCTTAACTAAACAACTCTGAATTTTCTTTTATGTGGCAGATTCTCTAATACTTAAATGACAACTATCATGTCTCCCTGTGTCTTCTCTTCTCTGCCTAAATACCTCCTCCCTGACTCCAGCAAACTCAAAAAACTGTAACATCAAACTTTGGAGAGGGAAAAGAAGGATCAGATTACATTTCTACTAGCAATTTTTCCCCTTAAATTAAACTTAGTCTTAGGCAATGATGATATAATAAGGCCACATACTACTACTAGTAAATGAAAATAATTTCTGATATCAGTACCAAGGAAAAATGAGATTCAAAGATAAAAAAGAGATTCCAAAGTCACAAGAGTTGTAAGTAGAAGAGGAAAGTTTTGAATCCAGGATATCTGTCTCTGAATATAATTCCATTATTATTATAGTTGTTCATCCATTATTTTCAAATAGCACCAAAGACAACATGGGGGTAATATCTTTCCTTGTGAGTTAACTGGATTTAAGTAAGGCAGGGCTATGCAAAGTCAGCAGCTTCAGTCTCTCTTCCAGAGTCATCAGAATCCAGTGATAAGACAAAAGTCAGACCAACTGATGATGACCCAGGATTTATAGATGACCTTCACCTTTCCCAAGTTCAATTTTCCTAAGGCAGTGCCCATTCAGTGATTAAAGATTGTCAGAATTTAGAGAAAAGATGGACTAATTTGCCATCACAAAAGGATCAATCTGGGAGGGGGAAGACACCCCCCCCCCCATAAGAGTTAAAGCAGAAAAGAAAAAATTTGTTATTTTCATTCTGAACCATCAAAATCTAAGCAATGAGCAAGAAAAGCTAAGGCTGGGATTATATTGGCCACACAATGAAAGCAAGAGTAATTTAGGTTTAAAGTCATTGTCAAGTAGCTTCATTTAAATCACAATGGGTTTTTACAGAGCCTGTTTTTCAGAGATATATTTCAAGAGATCATAAATGAAAACTTCCCAAGACAAAGAGTTAATTGTTCCAGCTCTTTGAAAAAAAATAAAAAATAAATAAGTAGAAAAATTAAAAAGAATCTTAGTCTCCAAACCCCAAGATATCTTACAAATGCAAGCAACCAAAAATTATATTCCTTTGGACAGAGTACCTACATATAAGAGTATGACACTCCATGTGGACAGACAGACCTCATGCAATAATGGGAAAAAAAGGAAAGAGAAAGAGCAGGAGGAATAAGAGAGAAGGAGAAAAAAATAGCACTATTGTCCAACTTGAACTGCCAGGTTGGGTCTCAAAAAGCAGCTGCTACTCCTCACAGATTGCTATTCCACCTTTTTTTCATTGATGTCTTGACTTGCCTGTGAATTAGATTTAAGTGAGACAGAGCTGTGCAGTCATCAGCCTTAATCTCTCCTCCAGATATAGTGGATGAGAATTGGGGCCTCCAATAGAGATTGAAAAGCCTTGAATAGTGAATGAATTCACATACATCCTGGGATTTAAAAACTGCTCAGGATTTATTTATTATAGAAGGTTCACAAAATATACAGATTAAAAACTTTTCTTTCCTACAAAAGTGGCAAGAACTTTGAGGACAGACTTGGAAAGGTGAGGGGAGAGAGAGAGAGAGAGAGAGAGAGAGAGAGAGAGAGAGAGAGAGAGAGAGAGAGAGAGAGAGAGAGAACAGAGAGCCTTAATAGTCCAATCACATGGCATAGGGGCCCATGGTGTTCCATCAGGGCCTATGCTGGGGGAGCATGTGGCCTAAGAAAGAGAGAGATAGAGCCATCCTTGCAAAGTGGAAGGTAGAGTCAAGAAAGAGCAAGAAGGGGCAGCACTTCTTAAATGTACTTCTCTAGTGGGTTGGACAAAGAGTGGTACTTGAGAAGTGGACTAGCACTTTTTTTCAGGTATTCTCCAATAGGCAAGCTATGTACTGGTCCTTTCTGTCCCAAGGTGGGTGAACTCTAAGTTCAACATGTCATTTCCTGTCACACCAGCATCAATTGGCAAGGTCGGGTAGCTGGAAACCAGAAGTTGGGAGAAGAGAAAGCTATAGGAAAGGTAATCAATCCAAGGCCACTCCAATCCTGGAATGGAGTCACTTTGAACAACAGAATTCCCCAGAGAGGTCACAGCATGTTCCCTGCATCACTGAGTCATCAGAGTACAGTGGCAGGAAAAAACTCAAGACAATTGGAAATGGCCCCATAATGTCAATAAACTTTTGTATATCCTTCAAATTAGGGGAAGGTAGAAGAGATAGAAGGGAGAGGAAATGCATTTATTAGGCATCCACTGTACAGTGGAAACTGTGCTAAGCATTTTTTCCTTTTAAATTTATTTTTTATTCTCATTTTGTACAAATGTTTTTTTACATTAATAAAATATTCTTGTTTACAAGTAAACAAAATACCCCTCCTCCCCCATGAATATAGATAGACTTGTTTGGGCGAAAAAAGTAAAGGGGAGAGAAAAAAATTAAAATAAAAAATAATAATAGTAATAATTGTAGGTATGGCCAGGTGGTGCAATGGACGAAGCACCAGCCCTGGAGCCACGAGCACCTGAGTCCATATCCAACCTGTAAACCCAACAATCACCCAGCCATGTGACATGCAAGCCCCCAATCCCCACTGCCCTGCAAAAACCAAAAAGAAGAAAAAAAAAAGACCCAAAATAAAATAAAATAGTAATAATAGTAGGGGTGGCTGGGTGGCAGACAGAGCATTGGCCCTTGAGCCAGGAGCACCTGGGTCCAAATCCAGCCCCAGACACCCAAAGATCACCCTGCTATGTGGCCCCAGGCAGGCCATCCAGCCCCACTTGCCCTGCACCCTCCCCCAAATAATAATAACAAAAAATGTGCTTGAGTCTTTGTTCCAACACCAACAACTCTGTCATGGGTGGATCTCATTCTTTATGATAAGTCCATCACAAAAGTTATTTCCATATTTTTCCACCATTGCCATTGCTGATCACAACTCCCTCCTTTCTTATTTCTCCACTACCATGTACTCTAGTTTCTCTCTCCTTTCACTATGACTCTGCTGTAGGGTTGCTGAGTGGCGCAGCAGACAGATCCCTGGTCCCGGGGCCAAGAAGCCCTGAGCCCCCATACCACCCCTTAGGCCCAGAATCCACCTGGCCCTGTGGTCCTGGGCAGGCCTTCCATTCCCAGCCCCTTGCAAGAAGTAAGAAAGAAAATGTGTTATATCTGGCCACTCTCCCTCCATGGTCCATCCTCTCCTCCTTTATTCACATCCCCACCCCTTCCCCCTGCTCCCCCCTCCTTCTTACTCCAGATGTCTATACCCCATTGAGTATATTTACTGTTTCCTCTCCTAGCCATCTCTGATGAGAGCAAAGTTTCCCTCATTCCCCCTTGCCTCCCCCCTTCCATATCATTGCAATAGCTCATTGTAATAAAAAAATCTTATGTGAAATATCTTGGACTATTCCCCCTCTCCTTTTTCTTTCTCCCATTCCATTTCCCTTTTTTTCTATTGACTCCATTTTTACACCATATTTTATCTTTGAATTCAGCATTCTCCTGTGCTTCAACTATAAAAGCTCTCTCTACCTGCTCTATTAACTGAGAAGGTTCATATGAGTATTATCAGTGTCATTTTTCTATGCAGGAATACATGCAGTTCATCCTCATTAAGTCCCTCATATTTCCCCCCTCTCCTCCAATCTCCATGCTTCACCTGAGTCCTGTATCTGAAGATCAAACCTTCTGTTCAGCTCTGGCCATTCCAAAAGGAACATTTGAAATTCCCCTGGTTCATTGAAAGTCCATCTTTTTCTCTGGAAGAGGACATTCAGCCTTGCTGGGCAGTTCATTCTTGGCTGCATTCTAAGCTCTCTTGCCTTCCGGTATATTGTATTCCAAGCCCTATGAGCTTCCAATGTAGCTGCTGCTAAGTCCTGTGTGATCCTGACTGCAGCTCCACAATATTTGAACTGTGTCCTTCTGGCTGCTTATATTTTCTCTTTGACTTGGGAGTTCTGGAACTTGGCTATAATATTCCTAGGGGTTGGTTTTTTGGAATCTCTTTCTCTGGGGGATCGGTGGATTCTCTCCATTTCTATTTTGCCCTCTGCTTCTAGAATATCAGGGCAATTTTCCTGTAGTAATTCTTTGAAAATGATGTCAAGGCTCTTTTCCTGATCATGACTTTCAGGTATTCCAATAATTTTTAAATTATCTTTCCTAAGTCTGTTTTCCATATCAGTTGTTTTTTCAATGAGATATTTCACATTTTCTTCTAATTTTTCATTTTTTTGGTTTTGAAGTATTGATTCCTGATTTCTGGTAAATTCATCAATCTCCCTGAATTCTATTCTTTGTCTGAAGGATTTGTTCTCCTCAGAGAGTTTTCTTATCTCTTTTTCCATCTGGCCAATTTTGCTTTTTAAAACATTCTTCTCCTCAATAACTTTTTGAACTGTTTTATCCATTTGACCTAAGCTGGTTTTTAGCATGCTATTTTCTTCAGCATTTTTTTGGATTTCCTTGACTAAGCTGCTGACTTCATTTTCATGTTTTTCCTGCATCTCTCTCCTTTCTTTTCCCAGTTTTTCTTCCAACTCCATCATTTGATTTTCAAAGTCTTTTTTGAGCTCTGTCATAGCCTGAGCCCAATTTCTGTTTTTCTTGGAGTCTTTACATACAGGAGCTTGTGCTTCCTCATCTTCAGACTGAGTATTTTGATCCTTCTTGGTCTCATTTGCAAAATATTTCTCAATAGTCTTCTTTTTGTTTCTCTGCTTGCTCATTTTCCCAGCCTGGGCCTGGTTTGGGGTGTTTCTTGAGCTTTTGGGACACTCCCACAAGGGTCTCAGTGTGTGAAGCTCTGTCCTCCCTCCTGGTCTGTGAATGACCATAAGCACCTCCCTCTGCTACGGGCTGATGTGGGGGGGGGGACCTGCTGTTTTATGGGGGGGCCTAGACTGCTATCAGGATCTGAATGTGGTCAGAGCCCCAGAGTCCTGTTCCAGAGGCAAAGGACAGAGCTAGGCAGTCTCTCTTCACTCTCCTCCCTCAGGTCAATGGGCTCATGCCCTGAGGGCTCCTGCTTACCAGATCCGCCTGCTTCTGTTTCCTGGATCAGGGCTGGGGAAAGATCATGCTGCTGGCTGTGTGCCCTGAGGGCTGGGCTCCAGGTGCTCACTCTGGCAGAGGTCCCCTGCTGTTACCCCACTTTGTGCCCGGTGCTCCTCAGGGTGCAGCTCAGGAGACTCCCCCCGCTGCTGTGAGCTGAGACTCCCAGCACCCTGGGGCTGCCTCCAGGAGGCTTAGGTTCTTTGGCTCTGGCGGGCCACCCCTCTGGTGGGCTGCCTCTCCAGTCCCGGGGAGCAGAGTCTTTCTGCTCTTTTCCAGGTTACCTTGAGTAGGAGAACTGCCTCACTGGGACCCTTTGTGGGTTCTGTCTCTCGAAAGTTTAGTTAGAGTCCTTAGCTGATGAATTTTATCAGAGAGCTCCTAAGACTCGATCCCTTCTTGTGGCCATCTTGGCTCCATCCCCTCCTGTGCTAAGCATTTTAAAAATATCTAATTTGATCCTCAAAACAATCATAAAAGTTAATTCCCTCGTTTCCTTCCATGAAGAATCCCCTAAGCATTGGGGTATGGATATGAATATGATTTCTTTCTATAGGTAGTACTTAAAAATAATTTGAAATGGTACCAGTTGTATATTTCCCTGTCCTTACATCTGTGGCAGTGAAATGGTCCTTTCAGGGAAAGGGAGACACTATATGAAGAAGGAAATGGAAGGGAATAAGCATTTATTCATCTACTACTATGTGCTAGGCATGATGCTAACAAATTTTTTCCCCAAAGATCTCATGTAATCCTCACAGCAATCCTCTGAGGTAGGTGCTTTAATTATTATCTATTTACAGTTGGAGAAACTGAGGCAAATAGAGGATAGATGGCTTAAAGATGAAAAGGCAAGTCTAGTGAAGGACTTCTATTGTCCCTGTTTGCTGATGAGACTCCAGAAAGGTCTCCATACAATTTCACTTTATGAAGTTAAAGCCTCAAATTACATATAAATCATTCTCATGGATCATATGCTCCTTTTTAAGGGAAAAATATGCATTAAAATGATTTGCTCAATCTTAAACCTGCCTCCTAGCATCAGAGATCAATGTGGAGTCTGATTAAGTTGTGCTCTATAGATTTCTGCAGTCAAGTTCATCAAAGAACCCATTTCTCTTCCTCTAATGATGCTGAACCTAAAGTTCTTCTCCAAAGTACTTTAATTTTCACTTGGTCATTACAAGAAGACAGTGACTTAATGAACTGCAAATATGAGAAGAAAGTCACATAAATCATCTTTGCATCCTTTTGGCACTATTAGTATAGCTGTTCCTTCATCATTACCATGCCTCCAGTGATTTCTCTGTGTATGACGGTGAAAATTAAATTATAAACCACATTTGGGGAGGATGTAGCTCACCAATAAAAACATAAAAATCATTAAGATAAATAACAAAGATAAATTAATGCCAGTGCCATGGAATATTATTTTACCCTGTGCTAAAATAATATTTGTGCCACTGATTCTGGCTAGGATGACCCAGTAGACAGTGATCCTTTACAATAAAACCAAAAAATCAACATAAGATTCACTAAATCCTCTTCCTGGATGTCAATGTTAGTCAAGTATCTTTTTTATTCTTTGGGAGATAGTTGCCTTTCAAAATGATAAGATAATGAGTTCATGACTTGAACACAAGCATATATCTTAAAGTCAAAATTGGAAATTAAAGTGAAATATTAAATAAAGATTAACCAAAAGTGCTAGACACCATCAAATTTATTGCTTTTCTTTGCTTAGTTTGAGCACCCTATTTTTGAAATGCTATATTTTATTCTAACTGGAATTTTTAATCACCTGAATAGAAATTGGGACAGAGGTAGAAGAGAGAAAGTGAGGAAGGAAGTGATCCTGAGGGTAAAACTTAAAAACACATCAAAGGATGATGTAAAGGGAACTCTTAATCTGTCATTTTGAAGGGAAAGAGAGCTGACAAAAAGAAGACTGGAATGCACTGATTTTTCCTAGACTCAATGGAGTAGTATTATTGTGGCCTGCCAGTGATAACATACAGCTGACTCTCCTTTCAGGACCCATATGTCAATCAAAAAATTCCAAGAGAAAAGTCTGGGAGGAGGGTACAATTGGCTTTGCAAGTGTTCTAACTGTTGAATTTCTTACAGGAGCTCTGGAGCTGCACTAAAAGACGACTATAGTTCATAATAACTCTTGCTATGTGCTTCAAGATTGGGGAAGTCATTACTATGATTCTTCCCTATTTTGGTCAATCCATTTTCTTATGAGATCTGATCAAAAGCTGAAAAGGACCTTGGAGGTCATCTGGTATACTTCTCTCATTTTATAGAAAAGGAAATGAACCCAGAGAGATGCAGTGGATTATCCAAAGTCATCTAAGTAGTAAAAGGCAGAACTGGGACATAAGTATAGATACAATGACTCTAAGATCAGTGTTCTCTCTATTATGCTACATCAAATAAATGTTTATGAAGCAATCTTGAAATAATTCCTATACTCAAGATGCTTGCATTTTAATGGAGGAGTCAATATATTTACATGAATATACATATATATATATATATATATATATATATATATACATATAAACAGAGTAAAAAGAAAACAATTTTGAAGTGTGGGATACTATAAAATTTAGAGATCATACAATCCATACACTTCATTTTACAGAGGAGGAAACTAAGGCCTAGAAAGATTGAATTGATTTGCCCACAATACCCTAAAAATGATTCCCAGTATTTTAGCCCCTTTCCTAACTCTCAAAAATAATAATATTCCCCTATTCCTTCACCCAGTTTTCACCAAGGTAAAGATTTGATTATATAAGCAAGAATTGGCACTATTAGAAAACTCATTAACTCCTTCAGCAACAGTAATTCAGACTTTGCTTTAAAAATATACAACTTAAGACTTGATATCCTAAAAGCAATATGCACATTTTAAGCTTAAACTAATCATCAGTATCATCAGTAAACTTTTATTAGATGTCTACCATGTTTTAGGTACTATGTTAAGCACCAGGGCACTATGTTAAGCTTAGTTGAAAAGTGAGGGATTTAGGAATTTGAAGCTTGAAAATGATAAAAAAAAAATGGTGCACCAGCTCAATATGATTAAGAAGGTCAAAGAAAAACAGAAGTCCCTATATCCATTCCAAGACTAGATGAGAAGACAGCCTAGAAGCCTGTGGGTGCTGGATTATTGGATATTAGTAAAGGAGGCAGAAATCAGTCAGTTGGAGATGAGGTAGAAACCTTATAACATTCTGGGTATGGATGCTCCAGGACAGCCAGAAGCCTGCTGGGGTTGTGAGTACAAATTTTACTAGGGAGCCAAAAGCTTAACCAGTGTTCTGAGCTAAGAAAGACCAGGGGATTGGGAAGCCACCAGGAACATCAACAGTAACACTAATAATCAAGCCTGCAGGCGGTGACATCTACTTCTGACCTCCCACAAGAGAAATGGAAATAGAGCCAACCCTCATAGGTCACTGCACAGGAAGACAAGGCTGAACTGTACATTTCTCAGGATCAAAGAAAACCATAGGAGGAAATAAACCAGGTACTACTGAAGGGCCTTAGTGGAGTCCTGAGACCAGTAGGTATCCTACATACAATTAAGACTTGTCAGGATCAAACTTACTCTCCACACTTTACTGTACAAGGAGGAAACAAAGAAGGATCTTTGTACCGGGCTACCAGGAGACTGAGATAAAAGTTAGAAATTGATACAGAAAGTTAGGTGGCACAGTAGATAAACTGTCAGCCCTAGAGTTCAGAATGAGTTCAAATGTAGCTGTGTGACCCTGGAAAATCACTTAATCCTGCTTAGACTCAGTTTCCTCATTTGTAAAATGAGCTAGAAAAGGAAATGGCAAACCACTCTAGTATCTTTGCTGAGCAAATAGAATCCCACAAATGAACAACAAAGGTCAAAGTCATCCTATTCAGAACTACAGCAACATCTACACAACAGAGGGAATAGGACCAAATTGAATCTGCACCCCGCTTCCAATAATACAGAAGAGGGCAGAGCCCACTCTCATGTAAAGTCCAAATGCAATAACAGAAGATACAGATTTTAGTATACAGGTACTAAAGACAACAAAGAAATTTTATAGGTTCTGAGCCCCTTAAAAGACAAATCCAAAAAATAACTCTACAACAAGTGTGAGAGACTTGTGGGGGGGGGGGATGTTCTTGGCTGCGAAGACTAAAGTAGATGGAAATAAATAAGGTGAAAGATGAAAAAAATGAAATGATAAGTAAAATATGACGTCTTCTGAAAAAATTAGAAGAATAAATAGCTTGGAACATAAGGTGGAAAGTCTTATCCAAGGAGAAAACTCTCTAAAAAACAGAGAAAATAGAATAATTATTCCTTGAGATAATAAAAATATTATTTTTTCAAAGTAAAATTAGGAAGAAAAGAAGGAAGGAAGGAAGGAAGGAAGGAAGGAAGGAAGGAAGGAAGGAAGGAAGGAAGGGAGGGAGGGAGGGAGGGAAGAAGAGAGGGAGGGAGGAAAAAAGGAAGAAGGGAGGGAGGAGGAGAGGAAGGAAGGAAGGAAAGAAAACAGTTCAATGAAACATTTTAATGTAAAAAAGAGAGAAGAAACAAAGGGATTGAGGTATAATGAGATATATTGTGTTAATTTAACACATTAAATTTTAAACAATAATCTATATACTATAAAAATCACAATATCATAATTATACTCTTTCTGTCCTTTATATATGGAAATTTTCAAATTGTTGATGTCAAACTCATGCTCTAAAGGAAACAAATAAAACCTCTCCCTCATATCTTGCCCTTCCCACTCATAAGCAGCCACACAGAAGTCAGTTAAAATGAAAAGAAAATTATGCAAAGTGTTAGATTTATATTCCTGGAGCATATCACTGTACTTACCCCTATTTGTGTGTGTGTGTGAATTAACTTTTTTCTCCTCCTATTAGGTAGTAATGTTCTTGAGGACATTGAGTAAATCACTTCTTAGTATATGTTCCCAAGGGCCTGATACATACTGAGGGAATTCAATAAATATCCTGTTTTTAAACTTCACCTGCCAAATATTTAGTTCTGCTACATTTTTTTTTATTTTCAGTAGACAGTGTTTAAAACTGTTTCATATCCAACCAATGACTCATTTCGAAAGTCTTCAACCTAAACTCACTTAAAAAATAAATGTTTTGTTTTGTTTTCCTAAGCATGAGTGACTCTGAAATGTTATCCTCCATTTAACTTTTTACACGAGCTGTAGTCTTGAACTTGCCTCTGTTGTCAAGTTCAGGAGACCATATTTCCAAGCTCCAAGTGATCTCCCTTGTTTGTAGTCTTGAGTTGCACTCATGTCATTTCAAGTATTGCCTAGAGATAGTTTAATGTGGGAACTGTCCGAAGATATTTGACAGCAGGCAGGAAAAGTCCTGTTGTCTGCAGTTATGTATAATGGTTGTTTACAGTCACCAAGGGCTATAAACATGGTTAAAAAATACAAAATCTTTAAAAATTAAAGGAGAAAACTGCAAGGGGCTGCAGTATGGGGCTCAGAGGATGCAGAATGCATTAAAGGGTGGCAATTTTTGAGTAATATCAATGTCTCCTATACTCACACTTCATTACTTCAAAATAGCTTAGACTAATAAACAGTGCTTTCAATGTGGCTGGGAGGAGATTTTGGAAAGCCTAGCAATCAGTTCTTGAAAGTGGTGTGATTAGGTTTCCAGTCCCTTTGTACACATCTATTTGTAACCCTTTAAACTTTCCTGCTGTTTCTGTAGAGGGAATTCTGGGAGCAGCAGGTGGCTGATACTGACACAAGTCTTGTTGGAAGCCCTGAAAATATAGCCTTAATCATTATAAGAGTTATTTGCCTTTATGTTAAAGAGAATGAGTGGTTTTCCCCAGCCACCAAAATACTATGAACTTGAAGAGATAAGCCTATTCTCTTTATGGGTAGTGAGCTATAAAACTTACATTAAAGAGAACTGCTCATCAGAAAGTTCTTTTTTTTAAGGTTTCCAAGTATAGTTATACATAGATTTCTTTTATGAGCAAATGATTAAGTCTAAAACGCTTGTTTCAGAAGTTTGTTGGTGGGATGTATTTTTTGCTTCAAATATTAATATTTTAGAATCTTCTGATTCTTTAAAATAAAGATTTTAGTATTACTGACAATTATTCTTTATTGCAATTCAATAAATCTTTATTGATTGCCGTCTATATTCAAGGTACCATAGACAAATCAAATTAACAAATATTTATCAGGCACTTACTACCAGTCTGGCACTGTGCTATACATGAATAATATAAAGATAAAAGTTAGACCAGTGCTGTCTTCAAGGAGTTTGCCTTCTATCAGGAGAGATGTACAAATGTAGGAATGATGAAAATAGATAAAACATGATAGAAAGGCAACTAGCAGTTAAAGGGATCAGGAAAAGTTTCTGACAGAAAGATGAGCTAAATCTTGAGGAGATTAGGACTTCATAGAGGGAGAAATAAAGAGGTAGACTATTTCAGGTATCAACTGGCAATATAAAGACAGAGTGATGAAAATAGCATAACTTGTATTAGGAATTGTGGGAGAAACAATGTCATAAAAATGAAAAAATCTCTATTTTCAAGAACCTTATATTTTATTGTATAACTATTTATACAGTGTTTCTATCACCTTGATAATTGGGGAACTTTGAGTAGTGAATTTTCTTTGTCGTTGTTATAGAACATTATCCATCTTTGACTTAGAAGACCAATCCTAGAGAATTGCCTGAGGCACATTAAGGTTATTTAATTTGCCTAGGATTCCAGAAATTATAATGATCAGAGGAAAAATATAAACACAGATCTTTATGTGTGTATATGTATGTCTATACAGAGATATATCTATACACACATTAATGTGTATATGTGCATGTATACATGTAAATACTCATGTATTATATATATATACCAATAACTATATATGTATATGTGTGTTTAAACATATACATACATATATATGTGTCTATTTGTATATATACAGATACACACACATATGGGGCATCTAGATGACAGAGTGGTTAAAGCACTAGACCTGGAGTCCAGCACAATCATCTTCCTGAGTTTAAATTTGACCTTAAACATTTATCAGCTGTGAGACCCTAGGCAAGTCACTGAACCTTGTTTGCTTCAGTTTCCTCATCTGTAAAATGAACTGGAGAAGGAAATAGCAAACTACTCCAGTATCTCAGTCAAGAAATATTTTTAAAAAACCCTACTGAACAATAACAGATGTGAATATATACACATGCATAAATACATATAATTATATATAGTATTTAATCATCAAGGATTCTTGTGAGCATATTATATATATATATATATATATATATAGAGAGAGAGAGAGAGAGAGAGAGAGAGAGAGAGACAAATATGTACATATGTGGATTATTTCATTGTCTCTGTCCACATGGATAGATAGATAGATAGATAGATAGATAGATAGATAGATAGATTGAAAGATTAAAAAGATGGAAAGACAGGTAGATATGTAGCTATAACGGAGGGCTGCATAAGTTTCTAAGGAAAGCTTGAGATTCCCTGTTAAAAAAAAAGTCAATCAGAGAAAAGATTCTTCATCCTCAAGTCTCACCCCCTCCCCAAAGGAACTATACAGTTTTTCAGATTTATAGTGGAGTAAAAACTAGTAAATATAACTCATGTTTATATGATGCTTCAAAGTTTGCAGTTTGCCTTCCTCAGAGCAGTCCATCTTGAGAGTCTTGTGTATTATGTGCCTTTGTGTACTCTCTTAGTGCCTTCTAAATATTAGGAATTCAATTTATTTTAGAGGGAAAGTTTTATATTACTTTGGGGTATGCTTTTAAATGCTTGAGCAGTCTGAAAGTGGTTAAGGGCCAGTAGAAGAGTCTTTCTCCCATTCTTGCATTTCTTTTGCCTCTCCTAAAATCCTGTATTGCCCAAATCCTATTAGGGCATCTAGGAGGCATCAGTCCTTTTCTGCTTGCAGTCTAGGTCTCTAGCTCCCCCCCCCAATACTTTTTGGGACATCCTAGTGGGAAAAACATAGCTGTTCACACCAATCACATAAGCTGGGAGTCACCAATTACTGTCCTTCCAGTGAGATGGAGATCCCTCAGGTCTGATAGTTTTCTCTAATCTTACCCCTTTCAGATTTCCAGGTATTGTTATTTGCCCAAATAATGTATCCTAAAGACCCCTGGATTTTGCCATTCTCACTACTCCACTCTTATAAATTTTTTATCCTTCTATCCACCTTGTAAATAAACTTTCTCATATGTTATCTCTCCCAATTCAAGTGTGAGTTCATTGAAAGAATGGACGATGTGTTTTTTCGTATTTGTATCCTGATCTTTTGACAAAATGGTTGATACTTAATAATTCCTATATCTTAACAGCTTTTAAGAGATATTTAACTTAATTATATAGTAAAAGTCTTAGGCATATCTAAAAGTTCCATCAATATAGATTCTACCCATAACCTTCTCATCCTTTGTACTTTGCTCATGACTTCTCAAAGGTCCTTTAGAAAGATTTACTTGAATTATTGAAGACTTTCCTCTAGGTCTCTGAACATTGCATAGGTGCCAGAACAGATCTCAGTCTATCTGTCACCCATCACTTATCAACCTAATCTCATAATTATATATTTCCTAACATCCTTTATGAGACTTCTCAGACATGTCATTCAAGGTAATATGCTGTAACTTACTCTCACCCATCATATGTTTCTCCATTTCTCTCACTTTTTTGATGTTTCAGAGATTAAACTGTTCTAAGACTCAGATCCATCCAAGTAGTATAGCAGAAGGAATACTGAATTTGAAGTAAGAAATCTAAGATAAAATTCTAGATCTTCTAATTAGTTTTTTTTACTTTGGGCAGGGTTATATCACCCCTTTTGGTATCAACTTCTCTTATCTATAAGACAAAACTTGAACTATATAATAGGTATCTTCTAGATAGAGGGAATCTATACTTGGAACCATAACAACCTTGAATTCAAGTCTCAACCCTGATACTTACTGACCATATGGCTATGTAGTTTAACTTCTTTAAACCTCCATTTCTTCCTATGTAAAAAAATGGTTATAATAATACTTGGTGTACCCACGTCATGGAGTTGTTTTTGGTGTTGATGTTTGCCTGATATGAAGAGTTCATCTCTTTATAAAACAAGAAAACACCTTCTAGCAATGTAGATTTATAATTGTTCTGTAACTTGTCATAGAGAGAATTACTTGGTATACTGATATTTACCCAGGTTATGACCAGTTTGAACTATGGCCTTTCCAACTCTAAGACTGATCCTCTATCTATTAAACCCTGTTATCTACAGATGTAAAATGCTGTATAAATGCTAGATTTTGTTATTATAGCACTAAGTTCTCTGGGTGTCAGAGCTAGAGAGAATGGAAAGGAACACAGAAGAAACAATTAAGGTGTTATAATAATAATAATAATAACAATAACTATCATTTATATAGAGTTTACTATATGCTAAACACTATTCAAGGTGTTTTGCAATTGTTATCTCCTTTGATCCTCACAACAATTTTGGGAGGTAAGTGCTACTCTTATCCCTATTTTACAGATGAGGAAACTGAGGCAAACCGAGACCCAGTCTCTCTCACACAATAAAATGCAAGGAACTCCATTTTTTTTAATTTCAAAGCTATTGCTCTTTCCTCTATAGCAAGAGGACTCTCCTTATGCAGTTGACAGCTTTGTTCCTCAATACTTCCATGTCTGGAATGAAAACAATCATATCATTTATCAGAAATCATCCAAATCAGAAAAATTACTGAATTTTGAATGGAAATGGTTCATGCAATTTAATTTTAGTTTTTTAGTAACAATAATTCCATATAATTGGTTTCCTTTGTAATTCTCTGTGTTTTATTTGATACTTTTAAAAACATAACTCAGACTAGAGGCTCCATATCGGACTTGCCGGACTCCTTAAGAGATCCATGATACAAGAAAAGCTAAGACTGTCTGTTTTAAAAGGATTCTCATGAGCATATGAAGTATAGGAGGAAAATCAAAATAACCAGATCAGTTGTGATTGTGAATTGTAAATGATGTTTAAAAAAAAAAAACTAGCATGCATTCCACTTGGGAAACCCACTGCCCTACTGACGAGCAATAGGTGGGCTATTTCAGATTTGGGAGCCACAGTGGACCACATATGATATCATACCATTTTCTGTTAGTCAGATGTTGTGATTTAGAAACTAGGGCAAACTTTCTGCTGGGGAGGTAGCCCTTTTACAAGTAGTTCGAAGTTAATGGATTAACATTTCCCCAGCTTATTTCACAGTATTTTGTTTCCTGCAAAGCAAATGCATGAAGCAAAAGAAGTAAAAGCCTGAGGTATTCTGTACTTTGTAGACCTTTCTGTTCTTGGAGAGAAAGAAAGGAAAATGACACAAAATAAACAATGTTAGAAACAGCTGCGCTTGAGAAAAGGATTTTCAAAACTTCAAAGTTTACTCTTAAGTAACAGGTTGCGACTATTTCTCCAAAGCTAAAACAGAATAATTAGTTTGCTGCCTAAACTCAGGATGGAGTGGATCAAACATTCTATTTTTTTTGTATTTTAAGTTTCCCTAATTACATGCAAAAACAAGTTTCAACATTCATTTTCAAAACTTTGAGTTTTGAATTCTCTCCCTTCCTCATCACAATCCCCATCATTGAGAAAGAAAGTTATTTGATACAGGTTAAAAATGTACAATGAAATGTACAAATGAAAAATATTGCCATAAAAAAACAGAAACCTTAAGATAAATAAAACAAAAAAGTAATCTTCATTCTGTATTCAGAGGCCATCAGCTCTGTCTTTGGGATGGATTATAATCCTTATCATAAGTCCTTTAGAGTTCTTTTGGATCATTCATAGTTGATCATTCTTCAGTAATGTTGCTATCACTTTGTACACAATACATTTTTCCATTGCATCTTTCCATGTAAGTTTTTTATTGAGAGCATCCTGTTCATCATTTCCTATAACAGAATAGCATCTCATCTTAATCACATACTACAATTTACTCAGTCATTCCCCAGCTGATGGACATCCATCCCCTCAAATTCCACTTCCTTGACGCCAGAAAAGAACTGCTAAAAATATACTTATACATATAGATTCTTTTCCTTCCTGTTTTTCTTCTTTGGGGAATATAGGCCTGGTAGTGGCATTGCTAGTTCAAAGGGTAGGTGTGGTTTATAACCCTTTGAACATCATTCCAAATTGCTCTACAGAATTGTTGAATCCTTTCACAACACTTCCAACAATACAGTAATATCTCATTTTTCTTACATCCCCTCCAACATTTGCTTTTTTATGTTTCTGTCCTATTAGCCAATGCAGTAGGTATAAGGAAGTGCCTCAGAATTGTCGCAATCCTCATTTCTCCTGTTAATAGTGAGTTAACGATATTTTTAAAATGATTTAAATGATGGCAAAGCCAAGATGGCTGCATGAAGGTAATATTTCCTGGGAACTCTCACCCCGCAAATTCCAAAAGCCATCAAATTATGACTCTAGCCAAAATTTAGAGGGGCAAAACCCACAGAGAGACTGAGTGATACATTTTCCCAGTCCAAGATAACTTAGAAGTTCCATGGGAAAGGTGTGTTTTACCAGGACCGGGAGTTGAAAAAAGTCCCGGTCACAGCACAGCCTAGGAACAGCTTGAAGGGGCAAGGAGAGAATTCTGCTACACCAGAATGAGTGTGAAGTGAGGAACACCAACTGCAGTGAGAATCAGGTGAAATCAGCCTGCACCTCCATAACACAGCCCACAGATCATAAGGGGGTCAGGGAAGACTGCAGAAATCTCTCTGCTCTCCTTGGGGGAAGGACTCTGCTGTTTGCCCACATTCGGATCCAGGTTGCAGTTTGGGCTTCCATACTAAGCAGAGCAGGGCTCCTCAAGGGCAGAGGGGAGGGCTATGGTCATCTATATATCAAAGCACAGGCTAGAGAGCATGAGACCTTGGAGGAATAAAGGGCCCAGTGGGGTGTCCCCCAAAAAACTCCAAAGCCTTGGAAGTGCTGTAAATTAGCCTTGAGCTGAGGAAATGAGTAAAAAAGAGAAAAAGAAGAATCTGATCATAGAAAATTATTTTAGTCCCATGGAAGATCAAAACACATACTCACATGATGACAAAAATCAAAACTTATGTATCCAAAACCTCCAAGAGAAATAGAAAATGGTCTCAGACTATGGATGAGCTCAAAAAAGACTTTGAAAAGCAATTAAGAGTGGTGGAGGAAAAACTGGGAGGAGAAATGAGAGCAATGAAGAAAAACCATGAAAACCAAATCAGCAGCTTGGTGAAATAAATATAAAAATAAATACTGAAGAAAATAATATGTTAAAAAAAACCAGTTAAGGCCAAATGGAAAAAGCAAAACAAAAGGCAAATGAGGAGAAGAATGCCTTAAAAAGCAGAATTGGCCAGCTGGAAAAGGAGATAAAAAAGCTCCCTGAAGAAAATAATTCCTTCAAATGCAGAATGGACCTAAAGGAAGCTGATGGCTTTGCAAGAAATCAACAAATAAAATTCTTCCCCAAAAGCCAAAACTTAGAAAAAAAATGTGAAATATCACATTGGAAAAGCAACAGGCCTTGAAAACAGATCCAGAAGAAATAATTTAAAAGATTATTGGACTATCTGAAAGCCATGATCAGGAGCAGTCTAGACTTCATTTTTTAAAGAAATAATCCAGCAAAATTGGCCTGCGATCCTAGAAGCAGAAGGTAAAATAGAAATTGAGAAGATTCACCAGTCACCTGAAAGAGATCCCAAAAGAAAAACTTCCAGAAATATTACAGCCAAATTCTAAAACTCCCAAATCAAAGAGCAAATTTTAAAAGTTTCCAGAAACAAACAACTCAACTATCAAGGCTCCATAGTCAGGATTACACATGATCTGGCAGCATCTACATTAAGGGCTCATAGGGCTTGGAATATGATATTCTGGAAGGCAAAAGATCTTGGTTTACAACTGAGAATAAACTACCCAGCAAAACTGAACACCCTCTTTCAGGGGAAAAGATGGACTTTCAATGAAACAGAGGACTTTCAGACTTTCCTATTGAAACAACCAAAGCTGAACAGAAAGTTTGATCTCCAAGTACAGGACTCTGCTGAACCATAGAGGGGGTGGACAAGAAGGACTAACTATGAGGAACTTAATGATATTGAACTGTTTGTATTCCTGCATGGGAAGAAGATACTGATAACTCATATGAACTTTCTCATTTATAAAAGCTGTTAGAAGGAGCATATATAGACAGGGCACAGGAAGGAGCAGAATATAATGGTATAATATAGTAAAAAGATGTAGTCAATAAAGGAAAGTTCTGGGAGGAAGGGAAAGGAGATGAAGAAGAAGCTAAGAAATTTCACATAAGAGTCAAGAAAAAGCTTTTTCAATGGAGTGGAATGGGGGAAGGTAAGGGGGAATGAGTGAGTCTCTGTTCTCATCAGAAATGGCTCAGAGAGGAAATAACATACACATTTAATAGGGTATAGAAATCTATCTTACCCTAGAGAAAAATGAGAAGGAAAGGGATGGAGTTGGGGGGAATGGGGGAGGGAAGAGGGGTAATAGGTGTTAGAAGAGATGGAAGATTGTGGGAGAGGGTCTCAGATATAGCACACTTTTGGACAAATCCAGGATGAAAGGAGAGAGAGAGAGAGAGAACAGAATAAATGAGAGAGGGGAGGAATAGAGTGCAGGGAAATACAACTAGTAATAGCAACTATGGGAAAAAGTCCAACTCTGGTGGACATACGGTAAAGAAAGCAACTCACCCCAGAGAGAGTCATTGGAATTTGAACACAGACTGAAATACATTTTTTCTCTCTCTCACTATTCTTGAGGTTTCTCATCTTCTTGGGGGGGGAGGGGGGTTTATGTTTACTCTTATAACAAAATTATTGTAATAATATAAAAAAATAAATCTAGATCCTTCACTGAAACAAAAAATAATAATTTTGTTCAGAAAAAAAGTGCTACATACAGAAAAGATGAAAGGTAGACTTAGAAGGGAAAGTCTAGGAACTAAAAGGGTCCCAAGAGAAAGCATAAATATTTTACTATTATATTTTTTCAGTCTGAACAAAACATAGGGAGATGTAGAATAGAAATTAAAAAGCATTATGAAATGATATCTGCAAATGAAAAAGAGCAACCAAATGGGTATTTATAGAAAGCCACATTTGATTGTTTTTGGATGTTTTATCACATCTTTATGTATCCTTCTCTGAAGTCATACATTTGCCACAAGTTGTACAAAACAGCTATCAAACACTGCTGTATAATAGCTGATTTTATATACATGTATGTGTGTAAATGGACATATAGGTATATACACATGTATTCACATTTTATGTGTGTACATTCATATATACATTTATCTATGTCTATATGCATATGTGCATTTGCATGTGCATGTGTGTCCATAGTTATATAATACATTATAATACATATATTATATAATAAAAGATTACAAACTCCTTGGGGTCAGGGATACATCTTTGTATCCCCTACTCCATGACACTTAACAGATGTAATACAGCTCCTTCAACATTGTAGTCATTTAATAAAATATATTTTTAATTTGTCAAAAAATGATTTAAATAGATAGCATTGATTACTTATCAAAAAGTGTTTATATCTTTTGATCATTGGAGAATGGCTCTTGTTTTTAATAAATTTGACTCAGTTCTCTATGTTTGCGAAATTATATTTTTATCAGAAAAACTAGTTTTAATATTTTTCCCTACAGTTGCTATTGCTAACTGTATTTCCCTCCATTCTAGTCCCCCCACTCCCTCAATAGTTCTCTATTGACAAGACAATGTGATTTCAGAAGTGAATCCTTTCAGATACTACTGATTTCATAACCATGTAAATAAGTACTTTTTCACCTCAAATCAGGCAAATTGGCAGAGAATGAAAAATACAGGGAGTCCACACTACAAGAGTTCTAAGTGGAAAAGTATTTTAATACAATGTCCACACTACAAGAGTTCTGAGTGGAAAAGTACTTTAATACAATGTCAGTGGATCTGAGAACTTGCATAACCCTTTTGCTTGTTTTTTTTTAGGTTTTTTGCAAGGCAATGGGGTTTAAGTGGCTTGCCCAAGGCCATACAGCTAGGTAATTATTAAATGTCTGAGGTCAGATTTGAACTCAGGTACTCCTGACTCCAGGGCCGGTGCTCTATTCACTGTGCAACCTAGCCACCCCACAGCCCTTTTGGAAAGCAATTTGGCATTGTATTAGGATAAAGTAGCCTTCTTATAATTCTACTTCTAGGAATAGCTATAGAGGTCAAAAAATAGAATAACAGCTCCAAATACATTTACATTTATATCTTTCTATTTATTTATAGTAGCAACAAATTGAAAATAAAGTTGATGCTCATAGCTTGGAGAATAACGAAACAAATTTTGGTACATGAATATAGTGCAATACAACAATGCCACTGAGCTTTCCTCTTAATTCACACACTTGTAAGTTTGGTCTCCTAAGGAAACAATCTCTTATTTAATGTGCAATTAAAACTATAGATTTCAATTCCCATCATTAGTCATCAAAAAGAAATCAAGTAAAGTCACATACTGAAATTATAGAGTAAGAGAGGGAGGGAGGGAGAGAGAGAGAGAGAGAGAGAGAGAGAGAGAGAGAGAGAGAGAGAGAGAGAGAGAGAGATGTCTCCTCCCTCCCCCTGGGCTCTACTGGGGATATTGCTAGATGGTCCTCCTTGTCTTAACCTTCTCCATATCTTGACCAAATTCCACAGCTAGATTCTCTGATCCTACTCTCTACTAGGTTGCATTTATTGAGCAAGCCATTCCCACTATTACCCCATTGCTAATGGGGAGGTAAAAAGAGAAAAAAATCTTCTGAACCTCCAGTATGGAAGTGGCCTCATAGAAATAAAATTTCACCTGCTTATCAAGAATGATCATTCTTTAATTTTTGAAGGTCACCAAAAACTTAGTCAATCCTTCCTCTGGCCCATGGCTAGCTATCTTATAATTCTTTCATGGTTCATTGAGAAGTGTATTTATACCTCCTAAGGAGCAAAAAAATTTAAGTACTTCTTTAAGTATTTTCCTTATAAGCTTATAGGTGCATCATTTCCATTTTCATGTCCTTTCTAATCTTAGAATAAATCAGTCATGAAATGAATCACTCAAGTTTTCATTTTCTGTACTAGCTGGCTGGGAAAAAAAAGTTTCAAAGTTTAGAAGAGCTAAGACTTAAGTACCTCATTGTCTCTTATTGGAGGGGGAGGGACTCTACTAATTTGGCATTCTCTTTGCAACCACTTCATTACTAAAATGCTATTGTGCTATAAGATATCACAAGGCAATGGAAGATACATTTAAACTGAAGCAGCATGAAGTAAGCAGTACAAAGAAAGAAATATGCTCAATGATTTCAACAATGGTAACAGAAAGAAAAGAAATTAAAAAGAAATTAAACAATATTTAATTATAATAACCAAGCCTATCTCCAAAAAAACCTCATTTCATAGTGTTTTGCTTAATGAAAAGCAGTTATATGGAGCAAAAACAGATTCACTTTTCTTAAAGTATACCACTCTCCTATAATTGGAGAGGCAGAGGATTATGGGTGTACATACTATCAGTTTCAAATATTGAACATACTATAAGTTTCAAATGATGGATTGATTAGTTGTAAAAAGTTATCCAGAAGGAAAATTTCTCCCAAATCTATGTGAGGACTAATCAATAAGTATTAGTTTAAAACCAATCATGTGCCTGGCCTTGTACCAAGAAGATACAACACAATGGGACATGTATATTTTTCCTTTCAATTGAATGTAATTGAGGTAGAAGACTATTTTACTTTGGGCTATAACAATGATAAATCCTTGATAGGTGCTTGTTGATTGAATCACTGAGTCATGAGCCATGCTATATGTTCTCTAGTTCCTTACAATTAACTGAGAGAATAAAAGGAATATGTATAAAATAGAAATCAATTTAAGACAGTACATAATAAGGTGTTAAGTTATATGAAATGGTTTATACAGCTGCTCTGGTAGATCAGAGGAGAGGGAAGATACTGTGAACTGGGAATAATCAGGGATGATTTGGGAGAAGGGGAGAACTTATTGAGTAGTAAAGAAAAATAGGATGATAGAGATGGAAAACTATAGTAATTTGTCTTTAGCAACAACTTCATTTTAAGATGAGTGATCTGAAGTCTGAAAATTTTAAGAAACTTGATCAGATTACTTAAGACCTAAATACCAGAGCAGAGATTTGGACCCAAGTCCATCTGGCTCCAAATCTAGTATTCACTCTGATAGCTTCATAAGCAAAGGGAATAGTGAGGATTTCTGAAAGAAGGAAAAATATAAGTCAGTAAGCTAATCCAAGGATTTTATGAATTCTTTATCCCTAGGGTACTTTAAAAATAAGTGAAACAATTTTTTGGGTTGGATTAAATGTGTTCTCAGAGGAAGAAGACTGGACTAAAAATTTGCTACAGATCCTTCCAGCCCAAGTTCTCTGTATTTCAAAGAGAAAAAACAAATAAATATATCTCAACCTCTCTTATTAAATTTATTTTATGAAGGTTACAAAATGAGATCTCATCTAGTGTCTTATAGTTGAGGCAGCATGATGTAGAGAGAACATTGGACTTGAAATCAAGAAAACCTAGATTTGAGTCCCACTTATCATTTCCCAAGGGTTTGATTAGCATATTTTTCCCCAATGATCTCAATGGTCATTTCACCTTCCTTGATCTTGCCACATATTCTACTTTTGTGCTCATAAATTTGAATCATAGAGCCATCTAATCCTTCATTTTACAGATGATTGGAACTAAGACTCAGAGAATTTAAGTTAATTGTCCAGAGAAGGTCAACTAATTTCTGAATTCAGATTCAAATTCAGGTCTTTATGACTCCATCTGGCAATCAATCTGCTACATCCTGTGACTTTCTAAAACAGAACATCTTTTGTCTTATTATAGCCTCTTACCCTTCCAACTCTTCCTGTGCTTCACTACTAAACCCATCCTTCATTCTCACTATGACTTCCAATTCCCTCCATCTCTTAATATTCCTAGCCATTTCCCCAACTCTGACTTCAGTTTTGACCCGCTAGCTTTGAACACTACACTATCCTCTTCTTCAGAAAGTCATTACTTGTTCAATCACCACTGCCTTGCCAAACTCCAACTCAGATTTACCCCAACAATCTACCTCCTTCACTCCTTCTCACATATGACTGAAGACAGTTAGAGGAAGACTGTAACACTATAGCAACTACAAATTTATGTCTACTGCAAATTGATGTTATCCAGTATCATCAACCAGGCTTTCATTTAGGAAAAAATCTTTTTTATTCCTCTATAAATGATTCTCTTATTCTATTCCCCATAATCACTATTTCACATCTCTTCTCTATTCTAGTCTTCCAAGCCATCTTCTACTCCCCCATCCTTTTAGCTGAGAACCTTAGATCTTAATTTAGTGAGAAAATAAAGGCCATTCTCCAGGAGCTCCTTCTTTTTCCCATTTCTATATCTCAGTCACTTAATATCATGCCAGTCTCTGATAGTAGTAAAGTAGTGCTATGGTAAGGTCAATCTCTTCTTTCATCCTGGATATTATCCATTCCCATCTTCTCAACTAAATCTGACTTCCAAATTATGTTGACTTCCATTGAGAAGCTCCAATTTTGCTAAAGAAAATATTTTTTAAATATGCAAAAGCATTTTGTTGTCTTCCTAGAATCCTATTAGAACCAAATTAAGAGGGTTATCTTCACAACTTGGAAGTTTTAAAAAATAATAATAATTAGATCTCTCTCATGAATCTTAAATTATTTGTTGATGACTTCCTCTGGTGGAAAGTTGACCGAAAAGAAAAAAGTATATGTTAAAATATCATTTAATAATGATCTCCAAGAGATTCCTGGTGGCAATAATTTTCCAGCATGCCATTTTTTAACATCCTCAACCTGGGCAGATAGCCACCACTGTATTATTAGGAAGTATTTGCTTCCTTAGTTGTTTGTTACTGAAATGTCTTTTAATGAAATTGTATTAAAGTCAGTTCTTCACAGCTTGAGGAGGGCCTTCTGTCACAATTTGGTATTAGCATTTTAATGTTGGTTGTGTTTCAATTATTTTTTTGGTTACTATTGCCAATGGCTATGGTTTTTAGAATAGAGAAAACATTTAATTCCTTACAAAGGCCACCAGTTTTGATCACTTGTTCATCTGAAGGCATTGTACTGTGTTTGAACTTCTACCATATCCTAGTTCATTCATCTACCTAGTAATTTACAAGTATATTTTTTGTAATATCTTAGCCTTCCAAATCTTAATATTAGTTTCTTTGCAACTTATCTCCTACCTTTCTTTTCAGTTTTTATTAAATCAATTAATCAAGAAACATTTATTAAGTTCCTACCATGTGCCAGTCATTGTGCTGAGAATTGGGGATACAAAAATAGGCCAAAAAAAACCAGTCCTTGCCCAGAAGAAGATCTAATGGGAAGATAACATGCGAATTTATACAAAGTAAGATGTATATATGATAAATGGGAAATAATTACTTCCTTTAGAAGGTGGAATTTAAGGTGGAACATAAAGGATGTCAGTGCAGAAACAGGAGAACATTCCAGGCAAGAGGGACAGCCAGAGAAATGCCTGGAGTCAATGGAGTGTTTTATTTGAGAGACAGCCAGGAGTCAAGTAACACTGGATCTAAGAGGATATGTCTGAGAATAAGGTGCTAAATAAGCCTGAAAAATTGGAGGGGATTGGATATGAAGAGTTTTGAATGGCACACGTAGCATTTTGTATGTGCTCCTTCAGACATTTGGAAGCCACTGGAATTTACTGAGTAGGGGGAAAGGTCTGATACAAATAAATTTGGAGGATGGAGGATGACTTGTAGTGGGGAGAAACTTGAAGCAGGCAGACCTACCAAAAGACTATTGCAATAACTGAAATAGGAAATGATGAGGTCTATACTAGAGTGGTGGTAGTGTCAGAAGAGAGAAATGGTTATTTATGAGGAAATGTTAAAAAGATGAAACTGACAGACTTTGGCAACAAATTGGACATAGTTGGTGGGGGGGGGGAATAAAAGTTGGCTGAGGAAGTCAAATATGACTCCTGCTTTTGGGAATTGAAGGCCTGGGAGAGTGGTGTTAACTTTCATAGTAATAAGGAAAGTGGAGGGGTGGAGGTAAAGTTAGGGAGAAAGAAAATGAGTTCTGCTTTGGACATAATGAATTTGACAAGTCTACCAAATAACCAGTTCAAGATTTCTGAAAGAAAGCTAGAAATATGAGACTGATGATCAGCAAAGAGTTCTAGGCAGAGCAGGTAGATTTAAGAATCATCTTCATAGAGTGGGTAATTAAATCCATGGAAAATGATAAGATCATCAAATGAAATAGAATAAAGGGAGAAGAGAATTTGGCCTAGGACAGATCCCAGAGGGTTCCTTACAGTTAGAGAAAATTTGAGCTGGAAGAGAAGGATGGACAAATAGGTAGAAGGAGAATCAATAGAGAGTGGGTTTCCCAAAATCCCAGAAAGAAGAAAGTATTAAAAGAGAAAGAGTGATCACTGGTATCAAAGGCCAAAGAGAAGATTTCATATCTTAGTGGGGAGATTGGGCCAGTAGCAAGGGCTGGAAGTTTACTTTTTCTAGCAACATAGAGGAGTCTTTGCTTTGAAACAAATGAAAGATGCCTTGGGTTTGGCATGAATTCCACTCATTCTAATTAATAGTATAGATACACATACACAAATATTTATGTAAATACATATATATGTATATAGACATTCCTATATAATCTAGAAATTAGATATAATGTATAGTGTCATAGTGTTCTGAAGCATGTATATATTGTGTGCACATGTGTGATTATGCATTATTTCTATATATATGTATGTCCATGCATATGCCAATGTGCATATACAATTATGTGCATGTGCATATATCTCTCTATATAATTGTATAGATACATAGATTTATTCATCTCAAGGCTACTAATGTTATTTACATATTAAAATTTCAGATATAATTAAATGGACATTTTAAAGTATAAAGAGTCATGTTAGATATTTCTTCAAATGCAGCAAAACATCTTTATTTTATAACCTGCTTACATAGAATTTATTTGAATTAGAGAAGGATCTGAGCTGTAGAATATAGGCAAAATTCCCTTCCTTGTGGACAGGAATTTTTTTGAATTCCTAGTGCTTTGTGCTGCAAGAAATTAATAAATATTTACCAAAATGAATTGAATAAGAGCTTCCCTGATAGTGGGAAATAGGCATTTTTACCACCTATAGGGTTGCCTTTTCTAAGCTGATTAATAATGAAAGCAGGATTGAAGGGTGTGATTATACTTAAAATAATAAATTAATTGAGAAGCATCTGAATAGCTAGTAAATTTGAGACCCTGAGTAACCAAGTAATAGATTAACTTTTCAAGTGTCCTTGACTTTCAAAGAAGCCATTTTTTTCCAAACAAATGATATGCTACAATAATTACAAATGATTTTTAAATCATCAAATGACTCCTTAACCAAACATGCTACTGCTAGGTATATAATTAACTCCAAAACAAGTAAAAAAATATGAAGAAAATGATGTATATAAAAATATTATAGCAATATTTTGTAGTAGGTAAAAATATATATTTCTTCTATTGGCCAAAGATTTTGTGTTACACAATTGCTAAGCAAATGTAAGAAATATGAGATGTTAAGCATAACACCCCAAGTATACCAAGTGAGGGTACAGTGGACCAGATGACACTCACTCCTTTCTCCTCCCTCCTTATTTCTGGAAAGGGACAGAGTTCAATCCTCCCAGGCTTTATTATTTCTAACTGTGCTGGTTCAGGGTGTAACCTTCCCACTGAACTGTTCTTTTCTATTTCCCCTGTTCTTTTGAAGGGCAGACACTAGAAATTTAACAAACCTGACCTGGTTCCAAAGATTAGTGCACTTTTAGCCTAAGAGAAATAAAGTGACAATTTTATAGAATTTTATTGATGAAAAAAAACTAATAAAATCACAATAGCTCAGATACACACAAGAGTTAGAAAAATTTCTAACATTTGGACAGAAGTTTGATCATTCCCCTCTAGATTTTGTATACATACTAAATATACAGATAAGCAATGCAACCCTTAATGACCTTGGATCTATATATGAAGTAAAATCAGATTAAGGGAAGTTACTTTGATAAAAAGGAAAAAAAGGAAAAAATATATCTGGCTGTTTTTGAACAGGCACAGAGATGGAAAGAAGAAGAATGAACAGCCCTTTTAGAATTTTCCTCTCTTCTTTAAGAGACTATTATCACCAACAGCTTTAGCAGGGCATTGGGTTTCCTAGCTGTTTTCAAGGACTAACGGCCCACCATAGTCTTCAGCACTCTTTGGTAGTTAATTCTCCTCTATTCTGGGTCTTGTTTCTATAACTCAGTTTATTAAATCTTGCACAGGAACTAAGGATGCTGAATCATCTACTGGCATTGTACTTAGTTCATGTAATCCCAGATCTTTTCTCACACTCAACTATCTAGTATACTCTGTATCTTTTTCAGAACTCCTCAGCATGACTCAAATGTTTAGATAATCTGAATTTCTTCCTAGTGAAGCATTAACAGCTAATGGATCCAGGAAAGGCTTCATGTCAAAGCTGATACTTGAATATGATCTTTCAGAAATGGGGAAGAAATAGCTCCATTTTCTTGCCTTCATCAAATCTCTTGGAGATCTTTACAACAAACCACGGAAGTACCAAAGTTTTATAGAAAAATGATGTATGTGTAAATGTGTAAAAATGTGTAAAAAAGGATGCATCTATATAAAATGGTAAGTCATACATTTAAAGTGACTACGTTTGCCAAAACATTATAAAAATAATTATATATATATGTATATATATATATATATATATGATCCAGTACAGAACATAGAAGGATACATGATCAAAAAAGCAATTATATCATCTTCCTTTACTCACTAAATTCTATTGATTCATCTTTATCTCTAAGATTATATGAAAGCTCCTTTATTGGATAACTAAAACATTTTACAATCTAGTCCCTTCCTACCTTTCCACTCTATAATCTAACCATTTTGGTATCTTTGTTGCTTTTCTCACACAGTGTTATATTTCATGTTTCTGTTCCTTTGCACAAACTATTTTCTTTGCTTGGAATGAACACTCTCCTTCCTTCTATTGCTCTATATCCCTGGTTTCCTTCAAGATATAGCACATGTAATTTTCTGCATGAGTCCTTTCTTTGTTCTCCCAAATTGCCAGTATCTTGTCCTCTAATGCTATCTTCTATTTACTCCAAATGTATCTGATATAAAATGTGTATTATATATATATATATATATATATATTTGTAATGTGTGTGCATATATATGCATATATATGTGTATATATGTATGTATATATACATATATAAAATTCATTTTATTTTCCTCATTAGAAAGTAAACATTTTGAAGATAGGAACTGTTTTGCTTTTTCTTTAGCTTGATGTCTAGCACATACATGGTTAATAAGCATTTGAGTATCAATGAATGATTGAGTAAGAAAAATGAAGAGCTAGAAAATGAGATAGAAAGTATGATCAAAAAGTATGAGGAAAGTTGGATCATAGAAGCAGAAGGAAGAGAATACTGAGAAAATGGTCAAAGCTAGAGGTTAAGGATGAAATACTAAAAAGAGAAAATATTATTTCCCAAAGTGCTAAAGGAATTGGTGATATGGTAGCCATAAGCAATACTGGATAAGGCAGATTCATTAGATGGTTTTCCAAAAATTAAGGAGTTAATGGGTGGTGAGAAGTGACAACAGCACTAAAAGTTCAACAGTTAAATAGAGAAGGTCAAGACCTTGAAGGAATAACACAATCTTAGGAAAATATTTTAAATGTAGAAGAAATTTGAGTATGTTTGCAAGATTAGGGGAAAGATCACATACATATGAAGGTTCCTTTCCCCCTTTGTCTCCTCTGTAAAATGAAAGGATTGAACCAGACAATCTCTAAGGTCCTTTTTAACTCTAATACCTATGCTCCTATGATAAATAAGTTTGGAATATTTAGTAAAAGTTAAGATCCAGGGTAGCAAGGTGTCATAGTGGATAGAGCCCTGGAGTCAGGAGTACCTGAATTCAAATTTGGCCTCAGACACTTACTAATTACCTGTCTGTGTGACCTTGGGCAAGGCACTTAACCCCATTGCCTTGCAAAAAAAACCCTAAAATTAAAAAAGTTAAGATCCTTGAGGATAGAGTAATTGTTGACTTTGTCTTTGTATCATCAGCACCTAGTACAAGCATCTAGCAAATAGTAGATATTTAAGAAATGCTTTTTTAATTAAATTGTGAAAGGAAGAAGCAGTCAGGAAAGACTCAAGGATGGAGAATCTTCCCCATCCATATGCTAATAGAGGCATTCCTTTTGGTGTGTATCTGGCTGATAACCTGGCAACAGTAGGCATGGATCTACATAAACTCATACCAGAAAGAATATACATGTGTAAATTAATATTTCAGGTGGGGGCATTCAAATTTCTACCAGAAGCACAGAAGCCATATTGCCCATTTGCAAAATCCCTCTGGATGTATGTATGTATGTGATGAAGCTGTCCATGTTGATATAACAACATAATTATTTTTTTAACATTGATACAATGCTTTATGTTTTTTCAAGTGTTTTACAACCATTAATTACCTAGGCCATTAATGCACCCAGATATCATCACTGGAGGAAGTAACATCCTTTAACACAAAAATTGCTCTTTTGCCTTTCCCAGTGGTATAATTTTTAATCTGTTATATATAACTGTCTTTTTAATCTTTTCTCTCTGTCTTTGTGTTTTCCTGTTATCTGATTTAGTCCTAGTGAAATTTTAAAGCAGATTGGAAATTTTAAGAAAGAAAGTAAAACTTTGCACATCTTTATTCTAAATAGTCCCTGAAGCAAAAACAAAACAGTTAAAATCATCCCATTATTAGTTCTGGATGATGAACTGTTTAGGAAAGCGAAATGAGCCCTTCCTTGATAGAGCATACAGAAGATTACTGAGTTGAATTCTTCAGAAGCTAACTGATAGTCAGTGGCTTTTCCATGAAGTTTATTGAACTTCCTCATAGTGTTTCATTCTTTAGTTTATGGACTAGGTGATGCAGTGGATAGAACATTGGACCTGGAGTCAAGAAGACTGAAGTTCAAATTCAATCTCGGATATTTTCTGTCCTTGTTGCTTTAAACGACATTTAAATCTCTGCCACAGTTTCCTCATCTGTGAGGATAAAAATAAGTTAATATTTATAAAATATTTCACAAACTTTAAGGTATTAAATAAATGCTTACTATTATAGCAAGAATAAGTCATCAAGCTGAGGACCAATTGATGATTTTCTAATCTGTAATCTTCAGGTTAGAAAGAATCACAGAATCAGATGATTTGGAATTTAGAAGAAACCTAAACAGGCTTCTAATCCAAGCCCTGCTTGAAAAAAAACTAAACAGAAAATTGGGCTTTGGAGCAAGATTGGCTTCAAATTCTGCCTCAAACATTTCTTACAAGAGATCCTGGGAAAGTCACTTACTTCCTCCAGGTCTCAGTTTCCTTACTTGAAAAATTAAAGGACTAGAATTGGTAGTCTCTAAGATCCATTCATTCTAATTCTAAATCTATGATGCAAGGATCCTTCTATAAGATAACCAATAAAGGTCATCCAGTCTGTGTTCTGATACCCCCCAAAAAGGGAAAGCTTATTATCTCCCAAAATAGTCTACTCTACCATTGGAGAGCCCTGATTTAGGTAACCAAAAATCGAGAAAGTCTAATTCTTTTTTTACAAGTTAGTTCTTTAGATATTGAATATACCCATCATGTCCAACTGAGACTTCACCAACACTCAAGGATTTCCTCAAGAAGTACTATAATTCAGCCCTCTTGTTGATGATACTACTGCACCTTCTCATGAAAAAAAAAATTGAAACATAAAATAATGATAACAAATGAGCAGAGGTAATTCATCAGTTTGGGGTGGTGGCAATAATATTCAAAATTTCCATAAGCTTCTGAATTGAACCTAAGCTCACTTGGAATCTAGACAAACATAGGAATAGATATATACCATTGAGAAAGATGTGACCAGCTAGTCTGACCCTTGGATCTCAGACCAGCAGGTGACTTAAGGCCATTTTGACCTTAGAAACTATTGGGACTATATTTTTTAAAATTTGGACCTTTTTACTCTTATTTTCCTCTATTAATTTGAAGTACATTTTAGATCCATAGAACTAAGCATAAGTGATTTTGCTCACTGAAGTTTGATATTGGTTTGACTGTCTTCCTCTCTATTCTCCTATACCACAACTATTTCCCTCCTCTTGTTGCTTTGAACAAGACATTTAAACCTCTGTCTACCACAGTTTCCTCATCTGTGAGGATAAAAATAAGTTAAAATTTATAAAATAATTC
The DNA here is from genome assembly GCF_037893015.1 of Macrotis lagotis. Lineage (NCBI taxonomy): Eukaryota > Metazoa > Chordata > Mammalia > Peramelemorphia > Peramelidae > Macrotis > Macrotis lagotis. The sequence goes on from NC_133659.1 coordinate 182,831,110, forward strand.
ACAAACCTTAAGATATTAAATAAATGCTTACTATTATAGCAAGAAGGCAATAGTGTATAGTATAGAAGGGCTATTTTTGCTCCAAAATTGAGAATGAAAATGTCACATGCGTGGTTATTTCCTCCCCTTTTAAAGACACCTGTTTATCATCTTGTTCAAATGTAAGTGTTCCCCTATGCTTTTGGAATAAATTCATTTTGTAATTTTGAAAAAAGTGCCATAATTCATATATCATAGAATTTATAGTTAGAGGGGACTTTAGAGATCTAATCATGGGCACCTAGACTAAGAGATTTAAACCTTTAGGAACTTAAAAGCTTATCTAGTCCATGTCTCTCATTTTACAGATTAAAAAAATCCAGAGAGGTTAACTGACCTGTCCTGGGTCAACAGGGGTACTCAATGGAAAATACATTCATTTTATAGATGAGAAAAATTGACATCTAGAGATTAAAATGTCTTGTCCAAGGTCTTCTAAGTAGTAAATGGAAAAAGCCAAAAAACTGAATAATGGGCCTCAGACTACAAATTCAATATTCTTTTCATGATACCACTCTGGCCCTCATCTTAAAGTAAAGAAAACTAAATCCCTCAAATGTTCAGGTAGCAAGGAAATGAAGAGGTAGTTCCTATGATTTCTCCAGGATTTTCACACAACTCCACAAGGGCCTCTTCTAAGAATAGATATTCCCCAAGAGTTCTGCTGACAGATACATGGAATCCTTGCAACTAAGTTTGATATTTAGCTTGGATTTTAGTTTATTAATCCTTTTTTGTAATATTTCCCCCAGAAAATTCCCTCACTGTTAGGTAGGAGGATATAAAGATCCCTCCAGATTAGTCCATGGGATGTCAGTATTTTCAGTGTCATAACCTCAGCACCAGAGATAATTTTTCCCTCTTTCTGGAGAGGCTAATAGACTGCTTTCTAGTTCTTGGTTTCTTCATCTGTAAAATGAAGTGCACTAGATCTTAGATTTAGAACTAAAAGGGACCTTGTGGTCATCCAGTCCAACCCCTTCATTTTATGGATGAGGAAACTAAGCCTCAGAGGAGTGAAGTGATTTGTGTAAGGTTAATTCAAGCCTGAAGTCTGAAATCCTGTGATCATCAACAGGGACATAAACTTATGTGAGTTGCTCAGAAAGCAGTCATGTTTGCACTGAACCAAGAGCAAAGTCTAACATCATGATTTTCCTGAAATACAATTTTTACCATGTCACAGTCTTCCTCAAGATCTCATAATCATTTATTATCTCCCATTTAGTTAAAGATAAATGCCATTGACTGGCAACTAATAATGTCTTCCATTATTTCACTCTACCCTAATCAATCTTATCTCTCACCATGTAATAAGAGCTTCCACTAATCTAACCCTCTCTCCATCCCCATCCATATACTGGCAACTACTTCATACATTTACATTATGCTATCATGCTCATTCCCACTTCTATGACTTTCCTTCTGCCTAGAAACATTTAATTCTCATCCTAACTTATCCAAATATTACCCACCATTTAAAATCTCTCTCAAGTTCTCTACCTTCTCTGTTTATAATTGTTTATAAATCAATGAAAGAAAAAATAATTCAAGTACTTATTATTTTCCAGGAACTGTATTGAGATGGGAAAATAAAGACAAGCAAGCAAGATCACCCCTGGCCTCAAAGACTTTTTATTTTAATTGAGGAGAACATCACATATAACTGAGTAATGGCCAGGGAAATGTGGTTTGAACAAAGAATTCTGAGGGATGATGAATGAAGTCACAAGGCAATTTATTGAGATGGTCTCACAGAGAATGACAGTATTTATTTGGTTACTTTCCTTAAAGTTAGTTCATATTGATTTCTCCTTTCATGTTAGTAACCATTTACTGAGCAACTGCTATGTATGGAACAGTAAGTTAAGGACAATGGAAGAAAGAATATTCAATCCAATATGGAAATACTGGATAATAAATGATAACACATGATAAATACATGAAAAAGCTACAGATAACATGCTCTGTAAAATCTGATGGAGAATAGGATGGAGTGGGATGAGGTCAATCCAGAGGAAAGGGGCAATCAAATGAGATTTTCTGAAGGAGGCAGTGTTTGATTACCATTATGGAGAACAGATGGAAATTAAGGAAGTAAAGAGAGGCAGGAAAAATATACTAAACTTTCAGAACAATGAGCAAAAGTACAAATGTCGGAATTCACAGTACATTTATGAGGAATAGTCAGTATATTCCAACTTAACTAGAACATAGAAACATATGAGATACAATTGTAAAAATGTAAAGGAAGGATGTGGTGACACTAATTTTCTTTTGCTTCCTAAGTTTCTATCAAAATTACCTTAAATTTAATTTTTTTGTATCTTGTATGTATTATACATTTACATTTTCTACTCAGGTAGAATATAAGCTTCTCAAGGATAAGGACTATTTAATTTTTGCCTTTGTATTTCTAGTGGCTAGCAAAGTGATAACAGGTAGCAGGTATTTAATAAATACTTTTTGATTGATGAATCATATGTATATAAAATAGGAAACTTGATTATCTACTTTCTATTTTGAAATTTCATTGTCTTTTTTCAATAGATATCTGTTCCACTACTTTAATTCCATTATAATTCCCTATATTTTACTTTTCTTTCATTCCCCTCAGGTTTAGCCTAATTCTGGCCTCAAAGGAAATATTCAAGAGATAGCTTGTTAATTATTGAAGAAAAACCAGAAATGACATTTAAATGACTTGTTATAAACATAACATTAAACATCTCTCCAACTACTTAAACATGGTTTGCAACTATTTATCCTTCCGTGAATTTATTTTGATGTGTAGAATGTCATAATTCTTTACTTTTTCCTCATTTAAGTTTTTAAGAGGATTATTTATCTATTCATTCTCCTTCATTTGACCTCTTATGTTGTCATTGTTAGTTATATACTTTTTAAAAATTCTTCTTATTCAATGCTTTATTTTATTGACTCATTACTTAGAATTGTAGATAACTAACCTCTGAATCAGGAAACTCTGGATCCAAGTCATATCTCTATTACTCACTAGCCATATGGTCTTCCATTAGCTAGTTATCTGATTATTAATGCTATTTCTGACTCTGTGGCAGGACAGTTGTAGTGGGAGCTTCTTCTCTAGGAATTCTCAATACCTATAAAACCACAAGTCCAAATCAATATGTATCTTTGCAAGGGAGCTATCTAACTAATAGGAGACACTACCTCCAGCAGGGAATAGGAATATAGTTAAGGAGAGACAGTCATGGGGCCAGAAGCATCTTCAAGGAGAAAGGCTTTTTATCAACATAAAAGTAGTCTGGTTATAGACTCAAGAGGGGAACCTACCCTGGCACTCAAGAGTCAAAATGTGGGAAGAAGTAGTCTCTGGAAGTTTAGATGAGTTGTCCTCCCAACAAAGATGATGAATTAGTAAGGTAATTTTTTGAGGACTCAATTAGAAGAGAAAGTACATTGGACACTGAAGTTCCAACACTATAAGTCTTCATAATCACACATGTTCTCTATATGTGTACTCCACTATATAACATTAAGTTTTACTTTTTCCATGACCACTAAGTATATTTTGTGTCAAAGTACGTGGAAAGAATGTTTTGTAGCTATTGTCCTCATTTTTACTAAGAGCTAATCATGTCTACTGACTGACACCAGTTCAAGGGCACATGAATCAAGTATACAAGATTGGTCCCATGAGATAACCTAAGCGAGTAGTCACTCTTTTAGAACTCAACCAACAAAAATGAGTGGTGAGCTTAAAGGGTTGGGAGAATCCCAGAGAGGTTTCTGCATTTTATATTCCTCAACCTGTCATTCTTAATTTCTGTATGTTTTCCATTAATATGCTTTTATTAGAAATGTGAGGAGCCAAGTATGACTGGAATCTATTGAACTGACCATAAAGTACTAAATTTTAAAACAATATAATCCAAATAGTGTCTTCCCCACTCCAACTTCACCATCTCTTATCTAACGGGTAAAATATATCAACAGTCTAAATCCATTGATCAAAAACATTTTTTTAATATGTTGAAAATCCAGAAGTAACAAACTTCAAGGGTTATTGAGTAATGATAGCTAAATGAGTCAATAGTCTAACTGGCACCAAACTAGATAAGAAAGATTTCCTATTGCTTTCCCACAACTTTATCCTCTTCTATAAAGCAAGATGAATATATTTACTTCAATATTTATTTTCTCTACTTTTCCCCATGGCCATCTCATACACCCTGATGCAGCCCTTCTGTAACTTACTAGGTATTCTTTGAAAGCTGCTCTGTCTGAGAAAGTTATTATATATGACCAAGTTGGCAACGAGCTTCTATTAATTTAACCAAGTTGATCTCAGTTTGACAAATACAAAAGTCCACCTCTAAAGGCAAGCCAAAGCCTTTCCAAAACAGTGAAACCATCTAGCTCATTTAGGATCTACAGATATTGCCTCCAATTCTATTCAATCCAACATATATTTCTTAAATGTTTATTGTGTTAAGCATAGTGCCTGGGCACTTAAATATTGATTGATTGATTGATTGATTGACAAAGACAAAAACATAACAGGTCTGCCTGTCCTCAAGAAACTTACATTGTATGAAGGCTAAGGAGAAGAAGGACATTAATACAGATTAGGAAAGGAAGACAGCTAGAGAAAGAAGAAGAAAAAGAAGAAGAAGAAGAAGAAGGAAGGAAGGAAGGAAGGAAGGAAGGAAGGAAGGAAGGAAGGAAGGAAGGAAGGAAAGAAGGAAGGAGGGAGGGAAAAGAGAGAGAAAAGGAGTTTCTTCTCTGTTAATTATTTACTATTTATTCTTTTTTTAGGTTTTTGCAAGGCAATGGGTTGAGTGACTTGCCCAAGGTCACACAGATAGGTAATTATTAAGTATCTGAGACTGGATTTGAGCCCAGGTCCTCCTGACTCCAGGGCCCGTGCTCTATTCACTGTGCCACCTAGCTGCCCCATTTCCTATGTAATAATTTTTATTAATTTTCCTTGCTTTGAATATGTTTTCATGCTGTCTCCTCTATTAAATTATAAGCTTCTTGAAGTCAGGGATGGGCATTTGCCTCTTTTTGCATCTCCACAGCTTAGCACATAGTACACATACAATAAATGTTTATTGAAATAATGAAAGAATATGCATTAGCTGTCTATCATGTTTGTAGCTCTGAAAATCCAGGAGATAGATATAAAATGAATATAGGGAATATAAGAGGATAGAGAGCTGGCTCTGGAACTGAAAAGACCTAGGCTGACATCTTGCCTGTGATAGATGCTGTTCACGTGCCCTAGGCAAATCACTTAATGTCTTAGTGATCTGAGAAGCTCCTAAGTCTTTCACAAAAATGTCAACTTGCTTTAGTAGAGGATGTTAGTTCCCTTTTCCAATGAAATCATAGGACCAGTCCCTATCCTAAGCCTGAATGACATAGACCCTACCCTCTGAGATCTTGCAATCCATCACCAGTGAGAGAAGTCATGTATACCCATGACAGTCCATAGAATTTGAAAACTGAAGATACCTTAGTACTAAACATCTTAGCAATCATACAAAATATTACATATTAAATAATAAAATTAGTAGAATGTGAATAAAGTTTTAAAGGAATTCAGAAAAAGAGGAAAAGCAATGAGGACTAGAGGGGGAGGCAAAAGACTCATGGAAAATTCTGAATTGTTGTAGGCTGCCTAGACCATAGGTCGCTTACCTGACCAGCACTTCCTTCTCTATCATATTCACCTCTATCAGCCCCACCATCTTATTTGCCTTTCCTCCCCTTCACTGACCTTCCACTGTGCCCTTGGGAGTTCCTTTTAACAAATTGAGCTTCATATTAGACCTTATGCCCTTCCTCTCCCCTGAAATTACTTTTTTAATATTTTGTATTTATTTGAATGTGTACACAATGTTCCTCCAGTAGACTCAAAAGTCTACTTTTCTGCTCCTTGAAAGCAGGAATTTTTTTTTAATGTGTCTTAGTCTCCCCAGTGCCTAGCAAATAACCTGACATATATAAGGTACTTAATAAAGGTCTGATGTATAAAAGAAAAAAAGACTGAAGCTGAGGTCTGAATAATAATAATTCATGTTTCCAGGTTACATTAAGATTCAAAAGTCACTTTCCTCAAAACTATTCTTCAAAGGTAAGCTCTGAAAGCTACCTTATTCCTGCTTTAAAGATGTAAAACTGAAGGGAGATGAGGTAAAAACATTTATCCAAGGTCAAACAAACATTAAGTTTTATATGGAACAAGAAAGATCTGATTTCTAATCCTCTTTCAGACAATGATCAACTATTTATCCCTAGTCAAACTTCCTGAACCTTTTTTTCCCTCAGTCTGTAAAATGGGAATAACCATAGTGCCTATCTAATTTGCAGATTTATTGTGAGGATTAAATGAGTTAATATATGTAATAATCGCAAAACTTAAAGTGGAATAAAAAATTGTTAAGTACTGGATACTTATTTTACTTGCACACAAAGGAAGGAGGAAGGTGCAGGTGATAATAGAGGAGTAGCAATTTGTCAAAAGAAGGGGTTAAAGTCTTTTTTTTGGTGAGCCACTAGGTTAATCAGAATTAATAAAATAGGGACCAGGACCAGTAAGCCAATATTAGTAAAATAAAATCTGAAGTCAGATTCATTTTTAGAGATTTGAAGCCCTAGGTATTATTATAGCAAACAGAACACACACACACACGCACAAGCACACGCACGCACAAGCACACGCACACACACACACACACACATGCACATGCACACGCACACACACTCGCACTCGCACACACATACATACACATGCTCACTCAAACAAATAAAGGAAGAAGGCAGGGAGAAGTGCTTGGTTTCCCCCGATCCCACCAAAATTTCTAATTTGTTTATTAATTGGTTCCTTCTGCCTAGTGATAAAATGACAAATTCTTATTAATCTATTGATTTATAAGCTATATAACTTTGTTTCCCTAGGTTTTTTGGTTTTAATTTTTTTTAAATTCTCAATTGATTATATTTTAAGAATAATAAAAAAAACAAGAAGAGGAATTGTTCATTGTCTGCTAAACATCTTTTGCTCCCTAAGAACATTTTCTTAAAACCAGGAAATGGGAATTCATGGCATTTCATAATTCTCAACTATGCAAAAATCAACCAGAAGAATATTGGTATTAAAAAGACTGAATTTTATTTCACAGAGTTTAGAATCATAAAAAAGCCTTATGCTGTTTCCTGAAAGTGATCTACCTTGCCTTCCTCATCTCTCACAGTTCTGGTGAAAGTTCATTAGTAATTCCAGTCTAAGATGTATGTAATAATGAACCTACTTAATACAGTCACAAAACAGAGCAGTCCTTGGCTTGGAGCATAATATAGGGGAAAGAGAAATGCATTTCGAGTCAGAGTACCTAGGCTTGAATTTCACATCTATTGCTTACTTCCTGAGTGACCTTAGGTAGGTTAATGAACTTTTATGGACTTTTGGTTCCACATCTGTAAAAAGAAAGCACTGGACTTTTGGTTCCACATCTGTAAAAAGAAAGTATTGGACTAGAACAGACTGAAGCTACTGGCTTGTGTGGCCCATACCATTCTATAATGTGGCCAAATCAAATTAAAATGTAATTGGGAAATGCTTAACAAGATAAACATAAATTTAAAATAGATAATATTGTATTTTAAGACTGTCAAAAGGCAGCCTACAGGGATATTTATATTCATATAAGTTGTTATTTAATTGTTTCAGTCATGTCATGATCCCATTTGGAATTTTTTTGGCATAGCTACTGAGTGGTTTGCCATTTCCTTCTTATTTTATTTATTTTTAATTTTTTTTTAGTTTTGTTTTTTTTTACAAGGCAATATTGGGTTAAGTGGCTTGCCCAAGTCCACACAGCTAGGTAATTATTAAGTGTCTGAGGCCAGATTTGAACTCAGGGACTCCTGACTCCAGGGTCAGTGCTCTATCCACTGTGCCACCTAGCCACCCCTCCAGCTTATTGTATACATGAGGAAATCAAGGCAAACAGGATTAAGTGACTTGTCTAAGGTCACACAGCTAATAAGTACCTGAGGTCATATTTGAACTCAGATCTTCCTGACTCCAAGTCTGACTCTTTATCTGTCTAGGTGCCCCAACTTTACAAATAAATTATCCCCTTATTTGAGTTTGATATCAATGGCTGAAATATGTGCCTAAGACTCTTCTGGATCTATATCCTATGATTCTATAATCTGAATATATGCCAGCAAAGACTTAAAATTGGAAAAAATCTTAGACATTATCAAGTCCAATTTTCTTATTTAAAGAAACTGAGGTACAGAGGGGTTGTGATTTTTTCCCAAAATCACATTGTAGTCTGACTGAGATTCTAACTCAGCTCCTCTAACTCCAGATACAGAAATATTTCCCCTGTATCACATATTCATATGCAGTTTTCATATCCCTGCATATCTAAGCAACTCTCTCAACCTTTTAGTGCCTCCAGCATCCCTCTAAATCAGGATTAATCTATGTGTTGTCTTCTGACTTATTGGAATGATGATGAAATCACAGGGATGACGAAATCATACCATTGGAGACTACTGTAAACAGTAGTCTAATAAGACTTAGACTTTCAATGTTATAAGTTCCAACTTGTATTATTCAATAAGTATTTATTATAAGTTGTTATTCAGTCATTCATTCAGTTGTGTCTAACCCTTTTTTCCCTTTTTAAAAATCTTTTAATGGTTTATTTATTTTCCTATTATTACAATAATCTTGTTGTAAAAGTTGTGAAAAGTTTTAGACTGGTATTTGTGGAGTAAGCAAATGAGCTATCCATTCAACTGCAAGTCATAACCTAACCAAAAATGCATTCTTCATAAATTTTCTTTTTTTACATATTTTATTACTGAGAAAAAAACCTTAGAGGGTATCAAGTGAATACATTTCTAAAGTGGATATATTTCTAAAGAATCAAAACTGAAGATCAATTCAAAGGAAACACAAATGGTTAATGTAAATATACTGTAGCATATTACCAGTGATAGAATGCATACTAAAAGCAGTAGAACATATATTAGTGACATGTATGATATAATAAAAAAGGACATAGCCTGGCTAGAGAGAGAAAGAGAAGATAATAGTAATAATGATAATACTTAATATAGTAAGATGCAGCTGGTGATTCAGTGGATAGAGTGCTAGACCTGGAGTCAGAAAGATCTGAATTCAAATCCATCCTCATATACTTCTTAGCTGTGTGACCCTGGGCAAATCACTTAAAGTCTGTTTGATTGACAAAATAGATCTACCAGAGAAGGCAATGGAAATCCAGTACAGTATCTTTGCCAAGAAAATCTCAAATGGAATTACAGAAGGTAGGACACAATTGAAACAAGTGAGCAACTTACATAGTAGATTAAGGTTTGAAAAGTGTTTTGCATATATTATCTCACAGAATCCTCTCAACCCTTTGAGATAAATGCTATAAATTTAACTAGGTTTAATAATAACAGATTTAATAACCTTTAGGCTTAATAATCCAAAGAGGTTAAAGAACTTGTCCAGGATCACAAAGTTATTGTCTGACACAGAATTTGAACTCTCATCTTTCTGACTTCAAGTTCAGCCTTCTATCCACTTGTATGGTAGATTATTAGGCATAAAAATTTGTGATTTCAGTGCTATAAGGCAGTTCAAACTTGTATGATTAAATAAGCATTTATTAACTTATTGTTCAGTCATTCAACAGTGAATAACTTTTTTCCCTTTTTCCCTTTTTTAACATTTCAAGGGTTTATTTATTTTCATATTATTAAAATAATCTTGTTGTGAAAGTAAACATAATCCCCTCTCCCCCCACAAAAGATAGAGAAATCTTAAGAGAAATGAAGTGAGAGAAAGAGAAAAAAAGTGTACTTCAGTCTGTGTTCAGATTCCATCAGGTCTATCTCTGTGATGAGTTGCCTTCTTTATCTTATGTCCATCAGAGAAGTTACTTCAATATCTTTTCCCACAGTTGCTATTACTAGCTCTATTTCCCTCCATTCTATTCCTCCCCACTCCCATTTATTCTATCCTCTTTCTCCTTTTACCCTGTCCCTCCACAGAAGTGTGTTATATCTTACTATCCTCTCCCATGATCTCTCTCTTCTATCACCTACTCCCCACCTCCCCTGCCCCTGAACCCTTTCTTCCATCTCCTTCCTGTGGACAGACTTCTAACTTCTAACTAATTGATTTCTATACCCTATTGAATGTGTATGTTATTTCTTCACTGAGACATTTCTGATGAGAATTAAGGCTTACTCATTCTTCCTTGCCTTCCCCCATTTCAGTCCATTGCAAAAGCTTTTTCTTGACTCTTTTATGTGAAATATCTTAGCTCATTCTACCTCTCTTTTCCCTTTCTCCCAGTACTTTCCTTTATCATCCATTGACTCCATCTTTATACTATATTACATGGTTATATTCAACTTTCTCTTGTGCCTTGTCTACATATGCTCCTTATAACTGCTCTTATAAATGAAAAAGTTCATATGAGTTATCAGTATCTTCTTCCAATGCAGGAATATACACAGTTCAACAGCATCAAATTCCTCATAATTAGCCCTTCCTGTCCACTCTTTCTATGCTGAACCTGAGTCCTGTACTTGGAGATCAAACTTTCTGTTCAGCTCTGATCATCTGAAAGTTTCAGAGTACCCTGGTTCATTGAATGACCATCTTTTCCCCTGAAAGAAGATGTTCAGTTTTGCTGGATAGTTGATTCTCAGTTGTAAACCAAGCTCTTTTGTCTTTGGGAAAATCATATTCCAAGCCCTACGAGCCCTTAGTGTAACCATTGTCAGCTCCTGTATAATCCTGGCTGTAGAGCCATAGTAGTCAAATTGTTTCTTTCTGGCAGCTTGTAGTGTTTTCTCTTTGATTTGGGAGTTTTGAAATTTTGTTATAATATTCCTGGTTGTATGGGGGGAGGGTAATCTCTTTCAGGAGGTGATCAGTGGATTCCCTATATTTCTATTTTTATCTTCTGGGATCTCAGGGCAATTTTGCTGGATCATTTCTTGAAACATGAAGTCCAGGCTCTTTTCCTTGTCATGACTTTCAGGTAGCTCATTAATTTTTAAATTATTTCTCTTGGGTCTGTTCTCTAGGCCCATTGTTCTTCCAGTGAGATATTTTACATTCTCTTCTAGTTTTTCATTCTTTTGGGTCTGTTTTATTGTTTCTTGATTTCTTGCAAATTCATCAGCTTCCTTTAGCTCCATCCCACATTTGAAGGAGTCATTTTCTTCAGAGAACTTTTTTATCTCCTTTTCCAAATGGCCAATTATGCCTTTATAAGGCATTCTTCTCCTCATTGGCCTTGTGGATTTCTTTCTCCATTTGACATAAACTGGTTTTTAACATGTTATTTTCTTGAGCATTTTGGGGGATCTCTTTGACCAAGCTGCTCACTTGGTTTTCATAATTTACCTGCATCATTCACATTTCTCTTCCCAAGTTTCCCTCTACCTCACCTGAGTCCATTTCCTATTTCTCTTGGAGACTTTGGATATAGAAGCTTCAACTTTGTCATCTTCTGAGTGTGAATTTTGATCCTCCATGGAACCAAAATAATTTTCTTTGATCATGTTCTTCTTTTTCTGTTGTTTGTTCATTTCCTCAGCTCAAGACTGATTTACCCACTTCCAAAGTTTTAGAGGGTTTTTGGGACACCTCCCAGGGACCCTTAATTCCTCCAAAGCTCTGACTGTTCTCTTGCCTGCGCTCTGGTCTGGGGTTGACCACAAGCCCTTCCCTCTGCCCTGGAGTGTGAGGAGAGTCCCAGCTTCCCTATGGTAATATGGGGCCCCAGATTGTGACCTGTATCTGAGTGTGGGCAAAGCAGCAGAGTCCTACCCAAGGGATAGCAGCAAGACTTCTACAGCCTCTCCAGACCCCCTTACCATCTGTGAACTGAGTGCTCTGGAAGTGCTGGCTGGCTCCCACCACAGGTTCCTGCTGCAGGGATGCTCCAAGGTCAGGGCTGGCCCTGGCTCCATGCTCACTCTGGTGCCACAGAGTTCTCAAATTGCTCCTTCAAGCCATCCCCTGTGATCCCTGGGCCAGGAGGTCTGTAAATCTCTCCATTATTATGGACACAGGCAGGTCCCAGGGACCCAGGTGCCCCACAGGTTGTTCCTGGAAGGCTGGAGCTAGTTTGCTCCAGCTTGGCTTGGCTGCAGCTCTACTGACACCTGGCTGCACTGAGACTCTTTCCAACCCCTCAGACCTTTCCTGCAGAAGTTCTAAATTGTCTTGGAATGGGAAATTGTATCACTCAATCTTTCTGTGAATTCTGCCCCTCTTAATTGTAACTGGAGTCATAATTTTACAACTTTTCTAGGAATTCCTGCCCTCATGCTGCCATCTTGGCTCTGCCTGTCTCTAACACCTCATGATCCCATGGATCATAGCATATTAATATTATCCAGGGGTGTTATTGGCAAAGATACTAAAGTGGTTTGCTATTTCTTTCTCCACTTCATTTTACAGATGAGGAAATTGAGACAAACAGGATTAAATGACTTGCCCAGGGTCACACAGCTAGTAAGTCTCTGAGGTCATATTTAAATTCAGGTCTTTCTGACCCCAGGTTCAGGGCTCTAACCCCTGAACAATCTAGATTGCTCCTAATTATTAGTGCAAGTATCTATTATTAACTGAAGTTGATATTTTATCGATAAAAAAGGTCAGTCAATTTAAGGAACTTGAACACAGGTCACCTAGTTCGTGATGTGGACGGACTTCTAACTTGTGCCTTCTGACTTGAAGTTCAAACTCTTTATTACATAATATTCTGTTTCTGCCCAACTAGTTATATTAATGCTAGGCTCAGAAATATGGAGATCTGGGGAAATCCTATGTGACAACTGAAATATGAGATCAGGGAGCCCAGGAAACCAAGGTTTGCTAATTGAGTCACTGTAAGAAATAAAGGAGAGACTAGATAAGAGGGGTAAAACAAACACTACAGTTTGGATTCAAGGATTGAATTAATATTGGCCTATTAGGGGAAAAAAGGCTGATCATCAGCAAAGGGCCTGAGCATTATAAATACCTAAGTACTCTTAGAAGTGTCTCAGGATTCCTAGCTCATCAACCTTCCTGAATGACTGGAGAAGATACTTAATGGCCTGAAAGGAGCCTGGGGCTTAGTTGGAGCTGAAAGTTGGAATAAATATAAGTATGTGCTATTATTACTACTTATTGGCTTCCAGAATAGATAATGACAACAACCTTTACCAGTTTCCATATTTCAGTTCTGAGCATGACTATGAGAATTCTACATCTCAACACACTGTTATCAAAGATTTTATGTTATCACTGAATGAGGGACTATTTGTAAAATATTGGTCCTCATGCATCAAATGCTTGCTTTTTATCTTATTGTAAATGTCTTGAAGTTATAATATAAATCTTAAATCATCAAGTTAAAAACACCCCTGTTGAACTGCTATAATCTAAACATCAATGATGGTTCTCCAAGCACTATGTTTTAAATTTTATTTCTGAGAAATATAACTTTCAATAACTTTTTTCTTAATTGCATTCCCCCCCCCAAGAGTGTTCTGTACCTCATATAAAATTTATCTTTACTAAGGTAGGGCTAGAGGACCTGTTAGTTTTCCCCTAAAGCTGAAACTCAAATTCACATTTATTCCATTAGAAGAATAGAGAAGCAATTGTCTAAGATGAATCAGACCTGATCTCCCTTCTCATGGAAAAGGCTGGTGAATTGTCAACCAGAGAGAATAACTCATCTAAGGCAGTAGATTTAGTGACACTGGAAAGATGGATATATGGTGCTTTTATTCATTTTGTTGTCAGTCAGTCAATATTTACTGGACCTCACTTAGGCAGAAATGAACGTGTATGTGTTTTCTTATCTCATTCTCAAAGGAGTCATCCACAAGGGGCCAGATGTCTTTTGGCCACAGCAAAATATTTTCCACGTCCATCTAAGTCACAACACATTACCATGGAAGTGAAGGAGGCTTGAAGGACTTAGCAGAGAGTAGATGACTTTCATCCCTTGAGGAAAGAGCACTCTAATAATATTAGTGTGCTGTCCACTCTTATACAACAATCACAAATAAAGAATAGATGGTTAGGAGGGCAAGAAACTGGCTAGGGCAGGTGTCATGCAAAATATTTGGAAGAAACTATGACTTGATTTTTCTCATTCTTGTTTAACTATTAGATATTAGAGTTCATAGGTTTAGAGCTGGAAGCAATCTTGAAGATCATGTAGTCATTTTAAAGCTGAAGAAACTGAGATCCAAAGAGATTAAACAGAATATGAACTTCCAGAACGAGGCCTGTTTGTCTGATACCCCTCCCCCCTCAACTTGGACTTTGTACATAAAAGGTCCTTAAATATGAACTGGATTTCCTAAGTGGGAAGGTCATATCCAAGGTCCCAACATCATAGAGTAGGGAATTTAACCCAAGTGATCTTGCCTCCACTCCTCTGCTGCTCCATATTTTTTTGGCTTATTCTACGCCCTTGCATGATTGTGAATATTAATAGCTAATGATATCATGATTTCTGGTAGTAATTTCAGGAATGCCCATATTGGATAAGGGTCACAGCTAAGAGTATAAGCAAAACTATGGTAAAGATTGGAATTTAAAAGGTCTAAAAGATACTAGGACTCATTGCTCTATCTAAGGGTTAGGAAGAGACAAAGACAAGCATTCTAAAAGATCCCTACATTTTATGAATAAGAAAAGTCAGTCAGTTTAAGGAACATGACACATTAAAACAAAAACTTAAGCTAAAACAATAAAACAACAATGTTTTGATAGAGCTGTCAAGCATTCATCTATCTTTATCTTGCATTTGTCCATTTTGAAACTGAGGAGGCCTCATTAGCCAGGCAACAGAGAAAAAAAGGCAGGTTGGTGGGGCCTAGAATCAGAAAGACTCAGTTTCTGAGCTCAAGCACCGTTCTGGCCTCAAATACTATTGTATGACCCTGAGCAGTCACTTAACCATGTTTGCCTCAGTTTCCTCATCTGTAAAATGAGCAAGGAGAAGTAAAAGTCAAACCACTTCAGGATCTTTGCCAAGAAGACACCAAATAGGATCACAAAGGCTCAAATATTACTAAAAAGAATGAACAACAACAATAGAGCATAGTGAAAAAGAGATAGAGGCTCCTCCTAACTTCCAGTTTTCTCTTCAGCCCCTTCCATTTCCCCATTTCTCTTTATTGCTAAGAGATTTGGAGCTAATGAGTTATGATACACTCTTATCCATTCAGGATTTCCTTTCATGACACTAACTTTTTAAGTGTTGGGAATGAGGAGTCAATTGACTGGGAGGAAGATGGATGAAAGAAATCATTTCTACTACTCCTCACTATTAACCATCTACCTGGCCCAATTGTTATGCTCATTTCACCCTGGATATGACTTTCTTCTTCTCAATGGAACAGCACTGAAAAATCTGGTTTATCAAAAGTTTTGAGCCAAGAGGTGAGCTCAAGTTATGCTACTGCTACTCATGCCTCAGGTCCTGCCTTTCAATCTCCCTTTTGGAAAACCCAATGCCCTTTTTTTCAAAATGCCAAGATATGATACAAGTCCATTTCCTAACTCAGAGATCATAATAGCCTAAATTATGTCAGGACTGAGAAGAAAATGTGTCCCTCTGGACTATAGTCCCAGAATTCCAATTAATTTTTAATCTCCTTTTATACCACTTGAATGGAAATGAAAAGTTAAAGAAATTAATCAAATTGAAGAGTCAGAGTTCTGAATTTGGGTGACTGAAAAGATGATGGTACCCGTGATGGAAATAGAAAAGTTTGGAGGAGAGGTAGGCTTGAAGGCAAATTAATCAGGTAAATTTGTGAAGCAGTTCTCAATCCATTCAGGTGTTTATTCTTGTATAACTCATTTTGTCCCTTTCTAAAAGAAAAAAATTTGTTGTGAGTCTTACTCAGAAGTCACTATCCCAAGTACAGAACCCACCCTTGCCAGAGTTCCTACCCACATATGACAAGTGATCTGGAATTTGAAGGGAAGAAAGTAGATATGCATGAGTCAGAAGGAAGAAAAAGATGGAGATGATTTTTTCCTTTTTTATTACAAAGTATAGTTAAGTGAAAGAAATTGATTGGTCACAAATTATAATATATGCCTTCTTTATATCTATAATCATCCACCACACTGATAAAGAAGTTAACTATTTTTCACTGACAATTGTCTGAAGTCACAATTGTTCTCTGCCTTGAAAATGATAATTAATTTAAATTTTGTTTTTCCTTGCATTATTGCAGTCATTGTATAGTCATTGTCTTCTTGGTTCTTCTTCCTTTACTCTACATCAATTCATAGAAGTCTTCAATTCTTCTGAATTTTTATGACTATCATTTCTTACAATGCAATAGCATTCCATTGCATTCATATTACACAGTTTGTTCAGCCAAACCCCAGCTGATGGAAATCCACTTTAATTCCAGTTTCTGATATTAAACTATTTGACAGTGCTATAGACTTTTGTGTGAAGAACTCTCCTTTCTGGGTCTTAATAGGAATGAATAGCTTCAGAGGAAGCAAGAGCTATAGTAACTACAAATGCAGAAACAGTTACCAGATTTTAACTCCACAAAGGAGATGCTCACCTCAATAATATCTGGGGGAGGAAGGGTAACTATTAGGAATGGAATGGGAGGGGCCAAAATGCTATTCCCAGGCCTTTTGGCCTTACCTACAAATCTGTGCCAAATAGTGAGCACTTAGTGATGATGGTAGCAGAGATGATAGTCAATATTTAATAACCAGCTCTTTATGAAGAGGGGACATATGCAGAACATACTTTTAAGTTTAAACCAAAAATATTAACAATGTATGCATCATCATCTTAAATCTATACAATCAGCAATAAATCAAATCCTAATTTGTAGTGAAATAAATTTATACATTAAATATTTAACATTCAACTCTAGTCTGTAGCAGCACATTTCTGGTAGTAAGAATGGTGGGCCCCTTCTCAACAGGAGTTTTTCCCCTGAATGATAAACCTAGAGGCTAGACAGGAAGCTTATCTGGTAATTTGGAAGAAAGTAAAATGAGAGGAGATGGTGGTACTGTATTCAGGGCTCTTAAAGATCATAGGCATAAACTCAAAGCATTTCCTTAACAAAAAACTGGTTGCTGGAATCGTGTTTTAGAACTGGAAAGTATGTTACATTAACCTCTTTTTTAAAAATCTCTTCATTTTACAGAACAGGAAACTTGGAGCCTAAAAGACTTTCCCAAGGTCATAAAGGGAACAAATAATAAAGTGAAGATTAAAAATTATCCTCTGGTTACAAATCCAATATTCTTTTAATATATCATGACATTTGCCTTATTTGAGAGTTTGCACCTGAAATATACAATTGAGAAAAGCATACCCATGTAGATGCTATCCTTCACTTACCCAAGTTGTACTCCATACTAGCCAAATTCCCTTTGAAATTTCATGTTTCATGTAGAGAACATCTGGAGATTTGAAATTATTTAGGGTTCTTCCATTAGATACAAAATGGCCATTTTGCTATAGGGTATTCCCTAGGAGTAAGGCTTAATAGATGCCCAAGAAGTTTTTTGTTCACTCTGTTTTTGAGAGTCAGGAAGGAGAGTGATATTGAATTGCTCTAATTTTCTTCAGGATCAAACTCATGTTACCTGATACATGATATCTCCATTTATCTCTCCATCCCCAAAGTCATTTTTATTTATTTTGTATGTTTATTCTATTTGCTTGCCTTTACATTTATTTCTCCCTCCCCAACAACAA
Organism: Macrotis lagotis; assembly: GCF_037893015.1. Taxonomy (NCBI): domain Eukaryota; kingdom Metazoa; phylum Chordata; class Mammalia; order Peramelemorphia; family Peramelidae; genus Macrotis; species Macrotis lagotis. The sequence goes on from NC_133659.1 coordinate 182,848,950, forward strand.
ATGTAACAAAAGCTTGTTCAATGGATGGATGGATAGATGAACAGATAGATAAATGAACTTCTACAATGATAAAAAAAATGTTCAGGATAATTGTCCTTAGAAAAGATTAATTGGGTTTTCTCCAAAAAGCCTGGATTTGACTGGTGAATCTTGGACTAGAGAAAGGCAGACATCTTTGTATAATGTATTGTCAGTTCTAATGAAGTGATCTCCCTTGCATACCCAATCTTAAGGAATACTCACTTGTCTGGATATTAGTCTCAAGAACAGGAATAGGGGGAAAAAAGATGCAAGACATGCTCTCCAGTAGAGGCTACAGCCAATTTCTTCATCTCCTTACCTGTGAGATCCTGGGGACCTCCATTGCTGTCTAGGTTCTTTCCCTTGACCAGAGAAACCTTGGTTCATCATCCTTATTTATCTCAATCCAATGTTTTCCAATCATGACAAAAATGTTCACAATTGGGACTCATTTCGTACCAAAAATCAAACAAACAAACAAACAAAAAAAACCACTTTACCTATTTCTTGTGATACACACAATTCCTTGACAAACTTTCCCAGTTTCTGATAGGAACAAAAGCTCTGTCGCAAAGAGAACTGATTTAACTTTCCATAAACCCTATGCTTTCTGTAATCTAGATAGACTTCTCCAAAGCCTCCACCAAGCACCTGGTGACTTTGCAGAGGTGGGTCACATGGCTACTGGTTTTATGCCAGCTAAAAGGACTCTGAAGAGCCCATCCCCCATCAGGATATACAGATACCTAGGATCAGAGCAAACTAAGGCATTTGCAGGCAGATGGGAGCACAGCAGGTAGATAAATGATAACCTTGCACTCATTGAGCAGTTGACAAAGAAAGGTCAAAAATGAGATACTAAGGAAAGAGAGCACAAATAATGCAGAACATCTGTCCAAAGACACAGGGGAAAAAGAAATTTTCTTTACTCCACAAATACCATGTGGGACTGTATACTAATTTACCAATCAGCATCTGCTCAGTATTTCTTTTGACCAATGTATGAAAGACAAGTTTATTGCCAGTTTCTAAAGTTTAAGAATTAGCCCCAGTGTTTATAATTCTATCCCCCCAATCAATTATACTCTTTGTCTTGGCTTACTTGTTAGGTCAATGATTGTAATAGGCATAAAGTCTGCAAGTTCGCTTATGTAGCATATCCCTAAAAGAGAGAATGTGGCAAATCTGTCTGGAGTTCAAGATTTTCAAGAATTATGACTCCAGCCTTAGCCCATAACTCAGCCTTGTTGCACACATGTAGAATTTTTTTCTTCCTCTGCCCAGCAGTTACTTTTCAGCCTCAATATATTGTGCAATGTGGCCAGGTAATGGTTGTAGAGGGACTCATAACTTTGGAGTCCCCAACTCCAGTCGACCTGAAATCACAGCCATGATGTATCATTAATGTGGCATCTTTCTTTTCATCTCTTCAAAAAGGATTTTTTTAAACAGTGAGCTATCTTTCACCCAAAGAAAAGATGTACTTTCTAAGTGTACTTTTTGCAGAAGTAAGGAAACACCTAAAGTCTTTTCTGCGGAACAATTCCCTACAGTCAACTCAAAAATCACCTGTTTTGAAATTGAAGAAATGATGCATTCAATAAGACCTTTTATTACTTAAATTTTAGGAGAAAATATGATAGCTCTGAATCCATCTCTCTTCAAACTCACTTGAGTAAAGTTCAGCTTAAATATCCTATCTCAGAAGCTTTTAAGTGCCCAGGGAGCTAGTTAGACACTAGCAATAAAAAAGACAAAACAAAACAGAACCACTACTCTCTGATTAAAAGATGATTTCCTAAATACATATGGGATACGGATGATTACAAAATATATGATATATAATTTCAGTTATACAAATTTGAAAAGTTTTTGCATGAACAAAATTAATGCAACTGGATTAAACAGAGAAGAAGTTGCTTAGGGAAAATATACAAATCAAATCTCACTGATAACAATCTCAAAACCAAGATATATGGTCAACTAATAAAAATATATAAAACCAAAAACTACTTCCTAATAGATAAGTGGTTAAAGCAAATAATAATAATAATAATAATAGTTCTCATAATAATAATAATAGCTTTCAAAAGTTATAGTAGTAGTTCTCAAAATATTAAAGTTTTCAAAAGAATTCCAAACAATTAATAATCATATAAAATAATGGGCCAAATATTATTATTAAGAGAAATACAGATCAAATCAACTCAACCATCAATTGAAAAGGATTATTTAAAAGGGATTAAGCAATAGAAGTGCTGTAGAAAAATGGATACACTAATAAACTTATTGGTGGAGCTGTGATCTAGTCCAACAAATGTGCAATTTATTTCAGAATTCTTCAATGGCCTAGGGCAGTATACCTTCTTCTCATTGTTCTTGGTTATGCTCTATAAGGCCAAATCTTTCTAATCTTTCTTCTATTTGACAGCCTCTCAAATTCTTAAAGATAGGTGTCATATCCTTTGGAAGTCTACTCTTCTCTGGGTTAAACATCCTCACCTCCTTCAATTGATTCTCATATGCCAAAGCATCAAGGCCCTTTATGATCCTGGTCAACTCTCCTCAAGATAGATACTACTTCTTGGTGTCCATCCTGAATTATACTATCCAAAACTGAACACAGTACAACATAAGAGTTCTGGACAGGGTTGAATTTATTAGGAACTACCATTTTTTTCCTCCTAGAAGCTCTTCAAGCAGACTAAATCACATTACCTTTTGGGGTAACCATAACATACTTCTCATAAGATACTTCAGGACCTAAAGTCTAGTCTTTGCAGTTTCTTCATATGAAAAAAAATATTGAAAAGATTATGTCAATTCTTCAAAGCTATAATTGATGTCAAAAATCTCCACCTTACTTTTAATAAAAGTTTGGTTCCTCTGTCTCTTAACTTTGACTCTGATTTGTTTTTTGCCTTTTTGTTGATATTCTATGTAAAATGAAATCATTGATCCAAGATTTTCAGTCATTTGTCTGACCTTCTTTGCCATTACTCAGAAACATCTCCCTTCTCAGTGCCTTTGCATAGGCATTATCTGTCTTGGGTATATTCCATCCTTATCTCCACCTCTTAAAAATTCCTAATTTCCTTCAAAGGTTAACTCAATGTCACCTTATAAATAAATCTTTCCCTTTGATCCAAATGCCTATTTGATACAGAAATTACCATGTATTTAAGGGGGAAACAAGGGAATAAGCATTTATCAGACATCATGCTAAGTTCTTTACAAATATTATCTCAATGGATTTTATATTTATTTTATATATGTTTTGTACAGGATTAAATATATATTGTTTTATTACAAAGTAATTTAAACACCTTGAGGGCAAGAACTGTTTCATTTTTGTCCTTGTATTCCCAGAACAAAATCAGATCTTGGCACATATAAGATATTTTAAAAATCCTTGTTTATTAATTAAATGATTTGTGTAATACAGACCTTTCCTTTTGTTCTCTAGAAATGCTACTGCATCTGTCTCTACTTCTTTAAATATGAAGATGCATAATTAATAACCACCAATCAATTTGCTTTTTTTATTTGATCATAATTAACAAGCTTTGGTAATAGTATTGCATATATTTACAAAATTGGTTCACTGTTTCATTAATTCAATTTTTGCTTCTTCTATAAGTAAATTAAATTCCTGTAATGTGGTTATTCCTGTAAGCATATGTTGTCACTTACCTTCCACTGATGCAACTCTATGGGGCTATTAGAAATTATTTGATAGTGTTTGTATATTAACAAAATGTCCTCTCTTTCTTTGGGACTATTAGATAAATTGATAAAATTAAGAAACTCATTGCTCTAGGTAGATGGTAATTTCATAATATTTGACTGAAGATTTGATCTACCTCTCCTCAGTTCACCTAGTGAACTTTTTTGCTAATTATGTAGTAGACATGAGTTTCCATCCCTTTATAAGCCAATTAGTTTCTCTCTGTCACATGAAGAAATGATGTGTCTCTAACCGAGACCAGTCGTTTTCTTTTTTTACATCTTTTGTTCTTGCATCCTCTAAATTTCCCTCTGCTCTTCTTCCTTCCTTGTCCAGGAGATTCATTCCTTCTAACAAAGAAATTGAAATAAGGAGGAAGAAAAAAAATTCAATAAAATCAATTAGCCTATCAATAATTATTATGATAAATATACTTGTATACATACACATAAATACATATATGTATTCTACCCCCTTGGACTCTAACCTGATTCATTTATTTTGTACTTAGTTGTTCATGCAAGTAACGTTGTAGTCATTGGGTATATTGTTTTCCTGACTGTTTACTTCATCTTGCATCAATTCATGTAAGTCTTTTCAGTGTTTCTCTGAATTAACCATGCTCTTTGTTACAGTACAATAGTATTCTATCACATTCATGTACCACATCTTATTTAGCCAATGTATCAATTGATAGGCATTTACTTTTTCATTTTTGTCACCAAAAACCCCCCAGTAAAGTGCTGCTCTAAATTTTGTTGATGTGTGTATGTGCATGTATATGTATATGTGTGTGTGTGTGTGTGTGTGTGTGTGTGTGTGTATGTGCATAGCCAGAGACAGAGATAGAGATATAACCTATTTTTCAATGGCCTTGGAGTAAATGTTTTGTAGCATAATGCAAGGATCCAAAAGTATGGACATTTTGTAATACCTTATTCTGAATTACGTTCTAAAATGATAGCTATCTAGAATCATAGATAGATATGATACAGAATTCTAGATAGAATTGATATGATAGAATTCTAGAATCACAACTCTACCAAAAATACCCTAATGTTTGTCCTTCATTTTCAAAGAAGATCACATCAGGGAGATACCACCATGATAAGCGCATGATTGGATTTAAGTGAAGGAGAGCTGCGCTAAGTCACCAGCCTCACTTTTTCCTCCAGAGCCATCTGGTCCAGTGGCCAGATATGAATCAGAACAACTGGAGATGACCCTGGATGTACGACAATCAGGATTAAGTGACTTGGCCAAGGTCACACAGCCAGTAAAGTCACAAATATCTGAGATTGGATTCAAACTCCCGTGCTCCTAACTCCAAAGTCAGTGCTCTGTCCACTACATCAATTGACCAATCCTATATTTTGTCATATGTTTTGTTGTTCAGTCACTTCAGTTGTGTCTTACTCTTCAAGAACCTATTTGGGAGTTTTAGGTGGGGTTTTGGCAAAGGTACTGGAGTGGTTTGCCATTTCCTTCTCCAGCTCATTTTACAGATAAAGGAACTGAGGCAAACAAGATAAAGTGATTTGCCCAGGGTTACACAGTTAGTAAATGTCTGAGGTCAAATTTTTTGAATTCAGGAAGATGAATTTGTGAACCATAATACTACCTTACTACCCTTTTGTCATCTCTGGCAATTGCCAGTTCAAGGTGAAATCTCAAGGTTGTTTCTTATTATTATTAATGATTTAGAGCATTCTTTCACATGGTTGTTAATAGCTTGCAGTTTTTCTTTTTAGAACTATTTGTTCATGTCATCTGATGACTTCTCTGGTGGGGAATGTAGGTCAGTCATTTTCAGTTTCATTGTCATGGTCACAGAGGGGATGTCACAGTCTATTGCAGCTGCTTTTTGGAGGACTTAGATTTCCACAGAACAAGCCAGCTAATTACACTAAAAGCAAAAGGCCTTTATCATGACTGGCATTTACCTTGCTCAAGGGAAAGTGCTCAACTTTACACACTTGGTGAAGAATCAACAAGGGGATAAGAATACATAAGGATCAAAATACAAGGAAATGACAGGATCTCCAAATGTGCAGGATGAGGGAATATGAGGCTTAGATGATAGGAGCTCAGAGTCATGGTTGGAGAAGAGATTAATTAATGTTCATGTAAGAGGTGCCCTAATGACTAGATTTGCCATTGGCTAGTGTTCAATCATCCTCCAAGTTTTGTATGAGTATGCCCAAATTATTCCCTCTCAAAAGGATCACTTGGAATGAGAGAAGGAAAGGTATTTATTGACAAAGGGCAGGATCTTCCCCATCTCATTAGATTCTCACCCTTGATGTCACAGGCAGGAGGTATACATCAACAAGCATAGGAACTGAGCCTGGTGGCACACAGCTGGAGAATCATTTATCATGGGAATTTCCTAGAGAATTGCAGGAGAATAAGGATGAGAGACAAGAAACAAGAATGTAACTAAGACAAGTTAGATAGACTCTTGCAAAAATACTAGTCCCTACACCCAAAGGGCAACAAAAATGTGCATACTCTTTGATCCAGCAATACCACTGCTGGGTCTATACCCTAAAGACATGATGAAAAAGGGTAAAAACATCACTTGTGCAAAAATATTCATAGTAGCTCTGTTTGTGGTGGCAAAGAATTGGAAATCAAGTAAGTGTCCTTCAATTGGGGAATGGCTTAGCAAACTGTGGTATATGTATGTCATGGAACACTATTGTTCTATTAGAAACCAGGAGGGATGGGAATTCAGGGAAGCCTGGAGGGATTTGCCTGAACTGATGCTAACTGAGATGAGCAGAACCAGAAAAACACTGTATACCCTAACAGCAACATGGGGGCGATGATCAAACTTGATGGACTTGTTCATTCCATCAGTGCAATAATCAGGGACAATTTGGGACTATCTGCGATGGAGAATACCATATGTATCCAGAGAAAGTACTGTGGATTTTGAACAAAGACCAAGGACTATTACCTTTAATTTAGGAAAAAACCTGTATCTTATTGTCTGATCTTGCTATCTCTTATACTTTATGTTTCTTCCTTAAGGATATGATTTCACTCTCATCACATTCAATTTGGATCAATGTACACCATGGAAACAATGTAAAGACTGGCAAATTGCCTTCTGTTGGGGGGTGATGGGAGGGAAGTAAGATTAGGGGGAAATTGGAAAACTGAAAATAAATAAAATCTTTAATATATATATATATATAAAGTACTAGTCACTCAAAAATGAGGACTTTAACCAGTGAGAGAAGATGAGAGCATTGGAATGGAAAAATTACTCTGAGTTAATCATATAATTCAGGAGACGAGACTAGACTAATATCTAGGAAATGAACATGAAAAGGAGAACAATAAATTTCCATAAAAATGAATACAATTATAAGTTTACCTTAATCAGAAAGACAGAAATTGTTGCTAATAACCAGGCTATACTGGTAATTTTTTAGCAACAGGTTCTCTACATGACTTTTTAAAATTTGATATGCATTCTTAACATTTTCTCCATACTTTCTTAAGTCTTAACAATCAACAAAATAATAAATCCAGTCCTTTTCTATAGAATCTACTCATTTGCAAAGCAAAAATACTCGCACTGAAAACTTTTCGAGCAAGTGAGAACTGGTTATCAATGACTCTGGTAGGGACACCAGGCTTTCCCTAATCCTCAGAGGATGTATTTATCAAAGCACGATTGGTCCAGGCATCTAAAATATAGTTTTTATATGTCTTCTATATTACAGAAGTGATGATGTTATCAAGAGGCAAAAAACAAGAAGAGCAAGTAAGGCCTCTATGTGCTAAAGCAACATATTTCTTGGAAGACTGATATTTGGGTGGCTTTCCTTCCTTGTCTATATGTTTGTTTCTCTGTGTTATATATTTGCAAACAGGTTTAACACAGGTTGCTGAATATAATTCACAAACACTGTGTCCCAAAGTCAGTAATGGCTAGATCTTTGCCAGCATCTTTTGAGTTCATATTTATTTTCTTGGGAATGACTATAGCCCAGATCTCAGGACTCTAGCAGTTAGAAAGGTTTTATAGGTTTCAGCTATATGGAATACTAGACATGGAAAGTGCCCTAGAAATCTTTTATTCTAATACTCTTCATTTTATATATAAGATCCATGAAGGTTAATTGACTTACTCAAGGTTGTAGAATAGCAGATCAGTATCAGGGGTGAGACTTGAACCTGGGTTCTGTAGTTCCAAATTTAGTGTGTAGTTCAACTAGATCATAGAATCATAGATTTACAGGTAGATAGGATTTTAGGGGCTAAATCTTAACTCCTTAATTTTATCTATGACATACAGTATTCAATGCCTGGGCCAGGTTCATATAACCAATAAGTGATTGAGGTGGTTTTTGGATTCAAGTCTCCCTAACTTCGCTTCCAATGTTTCAGTCATCTTGCCAACCTGCATCTTACTGCTCAGTCACTGATAAAACACATAAAAATATAGATGAAAATGTAATTACATATTATTATGTGCTAAAATTGACTACATGTTAAGTAATAATAAATAACATTTAGATGGCATTTTCAGCTTGCTAAGAGCTTTACTTTATTTCACTTGAGCCTTATTATCTCAAGGAGTGTTAGTAGGGTATTCTTTGCACTGACTGGTATGGGTTTTGAAAAAAAAATGACTTTGAAAATAACCAATGTCTATCATTGAAACCCTGAAGCAGATTTTTAAACATTATGCTAAAAACTTTAAACTATGTTAGGGAAGACACAGGAGACAATACTTTTGCACATAGTAGGTGCCCCATAGCAGGTGCCCCTATTTAACTCATAAAAATCAAGGCAGAAATGTTCAACATCATAAATGCTATTAATAATGATCTATGCAGCAGAACGTTATTGATGAGTAAAGAACAGAAATTTACAGTCACCCAGATTTCAATAGGAAGAATGATGAAATCCTTTTGCTATATTTCCCATATGTTCACATGACAGTTAAGGGGACTTTAGAAGTTTAGAGTATCAAGTGTCCTGGAGTCAGTTTATTATGAAAAGAGATGATGAGTGGGTCACGTAGCAAGGATAGTAAATTTGGTACTGTATAATAAATAAAGTGGTTGATCAGTGGAATCAATTTAAGGGCACAACGTATAAAAGCAAATCAACATAGTAACCTTGTAGTTGATAAACTCAAAAAGAACATTTTGAAGAACAATTTGAAACTGTGATCAAAGAACTATAAAACTATGCATATCTTTTGATCCTGAAGCTGCTATTAGATCTCTATCCCAAGAAAATTAAGAAACAGGAAAAGGACCCATAAGTACAAAAATATTTATGGTAGTTCTTTTTGTGGTAGTAAAGAATTAGAGACTGAGGTCATAGCCATCAATTGGGAAATGGCTGAACAAGTTATGGTATATGAATGTGATAGAATATTATTGGGCTATAAGAAATGGTGAAGAAGTGATTTCACAAAAACTTGGAAAGACTAAAATGAAATGATGCAAAGTGAAGTGAACAGAAGTAGGAAAATAAAATATTTGGCAACAGCAATATTGTAAGGATAATTAACTGTGAAAGACTTAACTGTAATAAATACAATGATCCACTACATTACCAAAGGACTCGTGACGAAAAATGCTATCCACCACCTCCAGGTAGAGAACTAATGAACTCAGAGTGAAGATTGAAGAACATCTTTTCAATGTGGAAATATGGTTTGCATGACTTTATATGCATAATGAAAGTTATATTTCTTATCTTCTCAGTGAGTGTGAAAGAAGATGAAAGGAGGGAGAGAATTTGAAATTGAAAATGAAATTTATATTTAAAAATTAAAAACATTAGAGGCAGCTAGGTGGCACAGTAGATAGAACACCAACCCTGGAGTCAGCCTGAATTCAAATTCGGTCACAGACTCTTAATAATTACCTAGCTGTCTGACCTTGAGTAAGTCCCTTAACCCTATTGCCTTGCAAATTTTTTTTAAAAAATTAAAAACAACAAAACAAACATGGAGATAATATATGGTCCATTCTATTTAACTGATGAGAGCCTACCAACAGAGGTATAACTAGTGTAGGGTAACTAGAACCTCACTGTGGGGTGCTGAATTTAGAGCTTTGAAAACATTTGCAGCTCTTCAGCAGCATAGAAACAACAGAGTTGTTAATTAGCTAAAATAGGAAAGTTCCAGATGGATCTCATGAGTAAACTTTTTCCCTAGCACACACATCCTTCTCAGCAGTGCCCTTGTGTGTATGTCTCATGGCCTCTGCCTCTCCCACACAGCCTCATGTCCCTCCTCACCCCTATTTGTTTTAAACACATTTTGTACTACTTGCTTGCAATATCTTCCCTGGGCGCAATAATTCCCAGTTATAGCTTTATATTGCAAAGCCACAAATAGCCATCCAGAAAATTAAAAACTCAGTAGGGTTAGCCAGCTATCCAGCCATTCTTGGAGAAATGGAAATAGCAATCACGACATTGACAATTTAGATTTTCACTGTCAAACAAAACAGAAGCAAATGATTAAATACAATTTTGAAACCTACATACTAATGTTATATCTATGTGGTCAAATATACATATATATACATATTGCACACACACATATTATGATCATTTCAGGTTAAAAATAACTTTGAAATATAAATTATCCGTGTATTTATTTACCTGGAAAAAGTTGATGAAAATGGTATAGAAATTGATATATTCACATTTATCAGTAAGAATTATGGTCAACAGAATGAACCTTTGCTTTTATAAGCTGCATACTCTAATAGTATACTTATCATTTTTCATTACAAAATAAGCCTTGTGATTACTGACACATGCATAAATTGATGTTAAAATATTCTGAATTAGAGAGGGATGCTGGCATAATAGTTAGATTGCTGCTCTTGGAATCCAAAAGATCTAGGTTCAAATCCCAACCCTGTTTCTTACTTGCTTTGTGACCCTGGACAAATCAATTAATCTCTCTGAGTCTTTGGCAACTTTTTAAACCTATAAATTATCTTGAGTCATTCAATTAAAAGAGTACTAGAACTGACTAATCACAATTCCTTGAAATGCTGACTATGCTCAAAAATCAAATGTAAAATTGACTTGTGCAGACTATAGCCACTATAGGATTTTAGTGAAGAAGAATATTGAGTATCTGAGTAATCAAGGAAAGATTCAGAGATGAGACACTTCTTAAATACTTAACATTTTAACTTTCTTAAACATTTGGAGAAATTATTCTATCCTATATTTGGAACAAAAATTGTTTGGGTTTTTTTTTTCAAATGCTTAGGCCATTTTTAAATCAAGTTCCTACTGGTTACTATAATCACACAGCTGCCACCATTTTCCCTTTTCTTTCTATAAGTCATTAGATCCATGATGCCATCAATGGGCCCACTTTTCTTTTTTCCTCATGTATACCTTTGTCCATGTATACCTTTTTCAGAGGAGGTCCACCGATATTCTGTGAGCCAACTATCCCCTAGGTCTCTTGATAGTACAGAGATCATATCAGATTATACAAGCAATCCATCAATTATCTCTTGCTCATTATATGATGAACCTTTACAGAGCCATTGTACATTTCTTTGCTAATAAACTGTATGTTGCTTCTCCTGGGAAAAAAATATATGGTTATATGCTACAGATTATTTATCATCCTCAATGTTAAAATTGAATTTTTTTAAGCCTTAATAGTTTAAAAACACATTAATATTTTGGAACATCATGTATACTAAGTTTTAAAGTGTGCTTTAGGTACACTCAGTTTCTTTGAACATCATTCTGTGGAGTTTTACAAATATTATTATTCCTAACTAATTCCCCCCCCTTCCTTCACAGATATCAATCTGCCACCAGCATTAAATTTCTGCTATGTAATTATTATAGTATAGATACAAATAAAGGCAAAAATATTTTCAATCCTCAAGGAGCTTACATTCTAATGGGGGGGATAACATGAAAATAATTAGGGACATCCAAGCAGGGGACCATCTTTTATCATCTTGAAAGACAATTTTTAAAGTTTCAGTGTTAACATGTGTGCAAACATCCAAATCAGGTATGCTTTATTGTTTTGTTTTAATTAAATTGTGAGCTCATCCATTTGATTATGAGATTCTTGAGAAGGAATTGCCTCTTTTATCCTCAATACAGAGTGTGGGCCACATTATTGTTGAATTGTATCTGATTCTTCATGACCCTGTGAACTCTATCTCTCCAAAACGAGGTTTTCTTGGCAACCATACTGAAGTTGTTTGCCATTTCCTTCTCCAATGGATTGAGTTAGTGAAGGTTAAGTGACTTTCCCAAGTCCCATATCTAGTGAGTCACACAGCTAGTGAGTATCTGAGGCTGGATTTGAACTCAAGTCTTCCTAACTCCAGGTCCAGTTATTTATGCATGAAGCCATCAAGCTGTTTCTGTGTACCTAGCATATAGTGGGTGCTTAATAAAGGTTTATTGATTGATTGCTTGTCTAAACCTAGGAAAGTGATGAACAACATATTAATAATGCAGATAAACTTTAAAGTATCCTGTATCTCCCCCTCCCCCCCATTCCTTAGAGCCTAATGTTAGTTATTAAGCATTTGTCAGTATATTCCTGCATATAATATTATATAAAGAGGAAGTGGAGGGCAATTTAAAAGAGAGAGGTACTCTGGTGAAGGTGGAGGAACATGATCAAGAAAGCCTCCATGGAAGATGAGATTTCAGCTGAGTCTTGAAGGAAATCAAAGAGGCCAGAAAGCAGAGGAGGTGAGGAGGAGTATTCCAGGTATAAAAGTCAGAAATTAATAAGAGTCATACATTAGAATATCATGCACAAAGAGGAGTAAGTAGTACAGTGTCACTGGAAGAGTACCTGGCAAGTTATAAAAGGTAAGAAAGGAGTAGATCACTCAATTATCTTCTGAGTGAACAGCAACTTCACAACCATTTAGGATCATCTTCCCACTATTTGGGGGGACTAACTGATGCCATAGTGCACAGAGCACTTGGCCTAGAGTCAGGAAGCTTCATCTGCATCAAATCTGACTTATAATACTTAATAGCTGTGAGACCTTGGGTAAGTCTGACCTTTTTGCCTCAGTTGCCTCATCTGTTAAATGAGCTGGAGAAGGAAATAGCAACTACTTTAGTATCTTTGCCAAGAAAATCCCAAATGGGGTCATGAAAGTCTGACATGACTGAAATGACCAAATAACAACTATAAAAATTCCTGTTTTTTCATCTCTCTCTCCCCCCATGTCTTAGTTTTCTTTTAAAAGAGATACAGGCTATTTGCTTACAAGCTGAAGCCAAGGTTGTAACTGTATATCTAAATATCAAGATCAGGAAAATGGTATTACTCTTATGAGTGGAAATTTGACCCTTCCCCTGGCCATGAGCTAAGGATTATACATAGTGTACATTTGCCAGTACTGTGACATCTGCCCAATTTTTCAGAACCAATCCTTTCCAAGAACTGATCCTCAGTCTTGTAGATGCTATTGTATTCTACTAGATTGGTAAGAAGCACAGACCTAGAGAGGATCTCAGAGATCTTATAATTTAAAGCCCCAATTTTGCAGATAAAGAAATGAGATTAAAATCTATGTGATGAGACCAAAGTTATGTGACTTGTCTAATATCACAAAGATAGTAAAAATTGGGGGCAGAATTTAAACTGAGATTAGGCAACTCCAGAGAAATCTCTTTATGTAGATTTTTCTCTTGCCTAAAGGAATGACCAAAAGAATTATTTCTTCTCCACATTCAAATAAGAAAGAAATCAGTTTAACTGTTCAGTTTTGCTTTAGAGCTTGCCATCTCCAGTCATCCTGATCCTCAGTTAAATCCAATTCACTTGCCTGTCATGGCTTCACCTCCCTAATGTTTTGGTCCTCTTTGAGAATGAAGGACAAACAACTGCAAAGTCCATACCTCTAAAGTTGAATCTTCCTGAATTGGAATAATAAACTTGACCCTATTTAATACTTGAAGCCTGACTTCTTTCTGATACTATCTTTGACCTCAGTAAGTCACTTGGACTTCATCTATAAAATGAAGGGGTTAAACTAGAGGACCTTGAAGATTCCTTCTGACTCTAAAACTGTGATGCTATAATCCCACTGCTACAACCCTGGAATAATCCCTCATTAACACCATCTCTACCACTGCATTGACCTCTAATAAGTTGTCCTGAATCTATTCTCTTAATCACCAAATCATTCTTCAAATAGCCAGAATATTTTTTCTTATACACAACAATAAATGATGAATATATTGATATGGTCATATCTACTCAATCAACCTAAAAACCTTTGATTCTCTATCATCATCATCAATAGCAACATCATTATCAATATCATCATCATCATCATCATCAGTTATATAGGATTTACATTTTCCCATTGTGCTAAGTGCTTTACAGGTATTATCTCATTTGATACAACAACCCTGGGAGATAGGTGTCATTATTATCTATATTTTATAGTTGAGAAACCTGAGGCAAACAGGTTTCTATCTAAAGTTGGATTTGAACTCAGGTGCAAACTCCAGACCCAGTTTTTCATCCTTTATGCTCCCTTGCTGCCATCTATTCTTGCTTAATGATTCTTGAATGAAATCAAGAAAGATTGGAAGGGATCCACCCAGCACTTAAGGATTCCACTATCTGGCAATATTTCCACATAAAACAGAAATCTTCCTGAGACTCCCTAAATTTGTTACACATATGTGGAAAGGTAGGATGGATATGTAAAAAGGTAAGATTTATTGTAAATAGGTAAACTCAATTAATTAATGTCAATCACTGACTTTATAAGTGACTAAAGTACATTGAAGTGACATACACAGAAAGAGGATTGAGTTAAACTGAAGAATCTAGGGACTGACCTAGTGACCCTCAAAGGGCAAGAAGATTCATCTTTTTTAATTCAAATCTGGCCTCAAACACTTATTAGTTTGTGATCTTGGGAAGTCATTTAACCCTTTTGCCTCAGTTTCTTCATCTGTAAAATGAGCTGGAGAAGGAAATGGCAACACACTCCAATATCTCTGCCAAGAAAACCTTAAATGGGGTCATAAAATATTGGACATGACAAAAATGACAATAACAATAAAAAAGGGACATCTAGAAATTATCAACAAAGTTAAAGAGATTATTCAAGAGGTTGGATCATTTCATTCCAGTAAAACCACTGAGAAGGAACCACCTGGTTGGAGAGAATGGCCTTAGCTTTGACTTTGGGTTAGATTTCTTTTTCCTACTCCCTTTGGCCAAAGGAGATTTGCATTATTTGTATTATCTTTCTATTTTATTTTTTTAGGCATCTCAAACTAGGGACCTAGTTTGAATTCAAATCTGACCTCAAACACATATTAGTTTGTGATCTTGGGAAGTCATTTATCCTTTTTGCCTCAGTTTCCTCATCTGTAAAATGAGCTGGAGAAGGAAATGGCAAAACACTCCAATACCATTGTCAAGAGAACCTCAGGGGCTGCTAGGTGGCACAGTGGATACAGCACCAGCCCTGGAGTCAGGAGTACCTGAGTTCAAATCCAACCTCAAACACATAATAATTACCTAGCTTGTGTGGCCTTGGGCAAGCCAATTAACCCCATTGCCTTGCAAAAAAAAACCCTCAAATGGGGTCATAAAGTGCTGGACATGACAAAAATGACTCAACAGCAATAACAAGGGACATCTAGAAATTATCAACAAAATTGAGGAGATGATTCAAGAGGTTGGATTATTTCATTCCAGTAAAACCGCTAAGAAGGAACCACCTGGATGGAGAGAATGGCCTTAGCTTTGACCTTGGGTTAGATCTCCTTTCACTACTCCCTTAGGCCAAAGTGCTGGATCTGGTGTTAGAAAGACTTGAGTTCAAGTGACCTCACTATGTAAATATGCAAGGCACTTAATATCTCTCAGATTCAATTTTCTCATTTGTAGAATGGGATAATATCACTAAAGATAAAATGAGATAACATTTCTAAAGTTTTTTTAAGCCTTAAGTGTTTTATATAAGTTAGCTATTATTTATAAGGGCAGGAACAATGCCTTGCATAAACTGTATGTCTCTTATCACAGCATAATTACACACATTATTGGATTCAAAAACTGACAAATGTTTTCAACTTTTTTCCAAATTTTTATTTAAAATTTTGAATTCCAAATCTCCCCACCTCCTCCTTGGAATGGCAAGAAATCAGATATAGGTTATACATGTACAATTATGTAAAGCATGCTTCAATCTATATTCAATCAATATCAGTTTTTTCCTCTGGAATCATTTGATTTATCATTTGTCCTTTAGTATTGTTTTAGATCATTGTATTGCTTATAATAGCTAAGTCATTCACAGTTCTTATTTGAACTATAGTTCAGTTCACTTCAGTTCATGTGTTTCCAGATTTTTCTAAAATTATCCTGCTTGTTATTTCTTACAGCACAAAATTCTTCCATTATAATCATGTGCCACAGTTTATTTAATCATTCTTTTCTTTTTTGGGGAGGGGGGTTGCAAGATAATAGGGTTAAGTTGTTTAGTTCCACTTCTAGACTCCCTCAATCTTCCCCAGGAGGTGCTGGAGACAAGGATGACAAAGGAGACTCGTACTTCATCAAGATCTCCAAGTGCTCCATTTATTGAACCAAATACCAGTGCTTAAATATCCTTCCCAGACCCTAATCCACTCCCACTCCCGTGGTACTTTGTAAAACAAGACTCTTGTGCTCAAGGACACTAAGTGAAGATAATATACAGTATTCCCACACACAACAGTCCCTAACATTAAATGACTTGCCCAAGGCCACACAGGTAAGTATTGTGTCTGATATTTAGCCATTCCCAATTGATGAGTATCCCCTTGGTTTCTAATTCTTGACCACCTCAAAAAGGGCTATTATAAATACCTTTGTACAAATAGGTTGTTTTCCCTTTTCTTTGATATCTTTGAGACATACATGGTGGACAATCCAGCAGTGGTATTGCTGGATCAGAGAGTATGCACAGCTTTATAGTCCTTTGGACTTAGTTCCAAATTGATTTTCAGGATGATTGGATCAGTTCACAACTTCATCAATAATGCCTTCATGTCCCAGTTTTCCCATATCCCTTCCAAAATTCAACATTTTCCTTTGTTTCCCCTTTGTTTTTCAATTTTTTTATTTATTTGTTTTCTCAACTACATGCAACAGTAGTTTTTACAATCATTTTTGGCAAGGTTTTGGGTTTTACAGTTTTCTCCTTCCCTCCCCCTTCTCCCTGACATAAAGCAATCTGATATAGGTTCTACATTTATAACCATGCTACACATAGATCTATATTGATCATGTTATGAGAGAAGAATCAAATCCAAATGGAAGAAAGAAAATGCTAGAGAGGGGGAAATGACATAATATACAGGGCAACTTTTAAAAATGAAAGATAATAAACTTTGGTCTTCATTTAAACTCCACAGTTCCTTCTGTGGATATTGATGGTAATTTCCATCACAAGTTTTTTTTTAATTGTCTTTTATTATTGTACTACTGAAATGAACAAGTCTGTCATAGCTAATCATCACCCCATATTATTGTTAGTGTGGTTCTTCTGGTTCTGTTCAAATCTCTCTGCATCAATTCATGCAAATCTTTCCAGGCTTTTCTGAAATCCCATCTCTCATGATTTCTTATAGAATAGTGTTTCCATCACATACATATATCACAATTTGTTCGGCCATTCCCCAACTGATGAGCATCTCCTAATCTTTGCCATTACAAAAAAGAACTGCTATAAACATATTTGTACATGTGGGATTTTTGTTCTTTTTTTCATGATATCTTCAGGATTCAGACCCAGTAGTGGTATTGCTCGTTCAAAGTGTATACACTGCTTTATTGTCCTTTGGGCATAATTCCAAATTGCCCTGCAGAAAAGTTGGATCAGTTTACAACTCCACCAACAATGCATTTGTGCTGCAATTTTCCCACATCCCCTCCAACATTGATCAATTTCTTTTTTAGTTGTATTGACCAAGAACATTTTCCTTTTTTTGTCATATTGGCCACTCTACCTCAGAGTTGTTTTAATTTTCATTTTTCTGATAAATAGTAACTTAGAGCATTTTGTCATGACACTAGATTGCTTTGATTTCTTTGTCTGAAAACTTGCTGTTTATATCCTTTGATCATTGTTGAGTTATCCATATATTCATTCATTCAGCAACCATTTATTAATCACATGTGAGGCAGGGCTTGATACTTAGAGGCATGGGAGGAGATGTGGTCTTTATACATAAATAGTATAGTTTACTGGAAGAAATGAAATATACAGTAATAACTACTATAGCCTTATGGTTTATAAAATAAGTATATGAGGAAGAGGAAAATTAAGGAAGTATGGAGTTCAAAGGAGGAAAGATGGGGAGAATATTGTGGACATATGGGAAAGGCTTCATGGTGGAAGTGTCACTAGAACTGAATCTTCAACAATAGGTAGAAGTATTTCAACAAGCAAAGATCATCACCACTCTTCCCATGCCCCATTTTCATGAAGAATCCAGAAGTAACAGTCTGGTGATTTCTGCATCAGTGGTTTTATACAATAGGCCTAATGAAAGCATTATTCTCAACTTGGCTAAAAGTCTGATCCCAGACCAGTTGCAATGAATCAGGCACTGACCTCCCTGACTTTCCCCATGATTCAAAAGTAACATTCTCTGGGAAATTCTGTTGCATCAGGGTTACTCTGCAGAGAATCAGCATTCACTTTGGAACTGGTTTGATAAAAGAATCCAGCTGTTAGTATGATGAATGGTGGTGAGACATTTTAGGCAGCTGTTCCAACACTGCTTAGCATGGTTTTTTTGTTTTGTTTTGTTTTTAAGCATTTCTGACCTTCCTATATTTCAAAGGTGAGTTCACCTACCCAAAGGTTTTATGTGGAAGTACTCTGTTTGAAACTCCCTACTGAGTAGGAAGGAGAAAAAGCACCTTTCAGGTCAAGTCAGTAAGTATATATTTAGTACCTCCTGAGTATATATCACTATGCCTGATACTATAAGGGAGATGAAAAAGAAGTAATTCTAGGATCGTGTCAATGTCTTATAATCTTCCTAGGGAGAAAAGATGGCATTGCAGGAAGCCACTGTACATAATTATAGTGTTATTCTGTCCTTGGAATGGAAGAACATACACAGGTGTGTATAGAGTCTGAGTTAGGTGGGCTGGCTCAACTGATAGCAAGCATTATTATTGACCCTTCCCCTCAGAAGAAAGAGAAGGGCTGCTGGTAATGCCTGACTGTGTGTGTCTGTGTCTGTGTATCTGTGTGTGTGTGTGTGTGTGTGTGTGTGTGTGTGTGTGTGTGTGTGTGTGTGTGTGTGTGTGTGTATACAGTAACTAGGCATTTCAAAAGTAGCATGTCCTATACAAATAATAGCTTGCTCTGAAAGGATGCTTTCTCAGTAAACAATGGATAATATTTCTCTGGGAGTTCTGGGGAAAATGGGAATAAATTGTGGGAAGGAGAATGTTATTGGCAGGAACACAGTAAATTAGCAATATAGGAAATTGACATAGGAATTATTCAAAAATGGGGATACAGAATGGGAAGAAGAGTGTGGAAGATCTATAAAAATGCAAATTAAGCATTTTCATTCATTCACTCATTCATGCAGCAAACATTTATTATAAACTTTGTACCAGATAGAATGCTAGGATCTACAGGTACAAAGAAAAATACTAAAATAAAGCCAGGCTGAAAAAGATTTTATATTCCATTGTGCAAAATAGCTTGAAAACAGTTGTGAAATTATATTTATATAGCTATATATATATATACATATATATATGGTTTTGTGTATATATGGACATATGTATGTGTATATTTATATATATATATATATATATATATATACATATATATATATATATATATATATATAGTGGGGGCACTGTGCATGGGGTAATCAGGACAGGCCTCATTTAAAAGGTAGCATTTGAGTTGAGCCTTGAAGGATGCTGGTAATTCTAATAGGTGAGCATGAGAAAAGAGTGAAATCCATTCATAGGAAAAGCCTGTTCAAAGGCATGAAGATGGAAAATGAAATAACATGTACAGGGACCAATTAGCAAACCAGCTTGATTGGAATAGAAAGCACATGAAGGAGAAGCATTGCAATTAAATCTAGAAAAACAGGCCAAAGTCAGAGTAGGAAGAGCTTTAATTGACAGAGGAATTTTGGGGCAATTGTACCACCAGAGATTTTTAAGCAAGAGAATGATCCAGGAGTGATATTTTTCTGTATTTTTGTCACCTCTGAATCCACCAATGAGAAATTATAATAATTTCAAGTTTGCTAAGCTGGGTCACCCTGGGTTAAGTAAAAGAAAGCCAGTTAGTATGCTAAGATAAGTTATATCAGTCACCATGAAACTTGGTAACAAAAGGGTAAAGAGGCATAATGCTTAGTCCAATGAGCTAAAATAGTGTCTGGGAAGTCCACAGAACTGGACTGGGTTCAGAGATTTATCAGAACAGCATTGCTGGAGGCAATGTTAACAACATCCCCCAAGAGATCCATGGGCACAAGAATACTTGAGTATCCTTTGACTAGGTTCCCACATTGCCCAAAGTAAACTTTGGAAAGAACCCTGGTTCTATGTAGATGAAGATCTCCAAACTTCATGGAGGGTAAGAGTCAAGCCTCTAGAATATCTGCTATCACTGCACTCGACTTGTTTGTTGTTTTGGAAGAGGACCAAAGACATCTAGAGGATGATGTCTTGACTTGCAAGTAAATTGAATTTAAGTAAGGCAGAGTTTGGCAAAGTCATCAGCCTCACTCTCTTCTCCAGAGCCATCACTGTTCAGCGGCAAGATGTAGGTCAGGATAAATGGAGATGGCCCTTGTATTTTGATGTTGACTTGTATGTTGAGTAAGAAGTCCTGATGATGGGGGTCCTGCTAAATTTAATAATTTTGTTTCTAAATTTGTATGATTTACGTTTTGGGAAAATAGAACATTAATTATGAGTTTGGTGTGATAGAAAATACTCTGAAAGTAAAATAAGAAGACCAAGCTGAGTTCAGATGTCAACTCTGCTACATATAATATGATCTTGGGCAAATCAATTAAGCCTGTGTGTCTTGTTTCCTCATCTGCAAAATGGGGACAATCACAGTACCTATCTAATGGGACTATTGTGAAGCAATTGCTTCACAAACCTTAAAACATCATAGAAATGCAAATAATTACAACTGATTTCAAATCCTTCCTCAAGCACTTAGTTGGTATGTGACTCTGTAAAGTCATTTAATCTCAGTCTCAATTTACTCAGCTATAAAATGGGGATAATAATACCTACCTCACAGGGTTGTTGTAAGAATCAAATATGATAATATAGGTAGAACTTTTTGCACACCATGAAGTTAGCTATTATTAGAAGCAAGAAAACTGGTTGCTCTCAATTTTAAATTTTTGCTTGAGAGACCTAGCTATTTGGATCATGAAGGCCAGTACCAAGGGACCACCATCCATCTGGTGGCAACATATTCTGTGTGCAGGCAAAGTACCCTAAAGAGAAGAGACAGCTTTCAAATAATGATCTTAGGAAGGCAAACCTATGAAGTGATGGCAAAAACACCACACCCATTTCCTTGGCTTGCATTTTCACAGCCCTCAACTACATCCCCACTTTTTAGAAGATGATCACAAAACACCCCCACTCACACCCACACTCCACCCCTGCTCTTCTCCACCCTTGCACACATCTATTGCCAACCCACAGCAAAGACTGATTGTGTGAGAGCTCCAGCAATTGGCTTGGAGAACTTCCTCTAGGACTTAAGCACCCCCTAAGCCAAAGAAACTGTCCTAACTATCTTTTGAAATAGCAAGTTAATCAGTCACTGAGAGAACGATGGAAAGTTTGCTGGAGGGAAGGCATTTATTAAGTCCTGCTGCTCTGGCTTCAGGTAGGGCTCATTTGCACACCTGCCTATTTTTTCCCAATTTTCCAGCTTGCCCCTCTGTGAATAATTGCAATTTTGCTAATTGAATCTGAGAACACCTGTTTCTTAATCAATATTAATGCTTCTTATGGTCTTAGAATGCTTAATGATGTGCTTTGAAAACACACACACACACACACACACACACAGACACAGACACACCATTTGTAGCCTCCTGACTTCAGGGTCCAGAAACCCTTTCTGAGAAAAGGAACTCAGAAGGGCAAACAAGGCAGTAGTCAAAGGAAGTCCTGATCTAAGCCCGGTAGTCCAATCCTGAAGAGAATGTGCATCTTAGGAAGTCCGAGAAAATACCGTCTCTCTGACTAAATCATTCCCTTTCCTTTGGGACAGGGCAAACAAGGGCAGTATCTCCCAAGTCCCAATCCTGACCTCAAATTAATTAGAGGTATAGTGGTGACTTGGTAGTTTAGTGAAGACTTTTGGAGTGAGGAGGACCTGAGTTCAAATCTAACTTCAGATATTTGCTAGATTATGACCATGTCTATTCACAGTACCCACTTCCCTTTAACTTTGTGTTTATTTCAAATATAAATGTATGTATATATGCATATTTAACATATGTGTATTATGTATATATTATATATATATATATATATGCAGCATTTCACATCTGTTTTCATGTTATTTCACACAATAAAATATAAAGTCCTGGACAGGCTGAATTTAAAAAAACCTCAGTTTTCTCATTTGTAAAATGGTGTATAAGAATAGCTTATATTATACACCAATGTATACATAATGATGCAAAGTAATTCCAAGAGGGAGAGAATATTACTAACTTTGGGAATTAAAAAGGGATATTATATTGGAGATGGTACTTAAAATGAAGGTAGGATGGATTAGAGACAAGTGCTAAGGAGAGCATACTTTAGAGTATGGTAGAGTATTTATGCAAAGAAACAGAGACTATTGATTGAATGCTGTTGTTGAGTTTTTTGATTCTTTGTGACCCCATTTGGGATTTTCTCAGCAAAGATATAAAGTTGTTTGCCATTTCCTTTTCCAGCTTACTTTACAGATGAAGAAACCGAGGCAAACAGGGTTAAGTGATTTGCCCAGAATCACACAGCTACTGAGTGTCTGAGGTCAGATTTGAATCCTGGAAAATTAGTTTTTGTATGATAAATAACTAGATAGTTTGATTGGAATAAAGTGTGGAAAGAGAAATATCATGTAATGAAGCCAGAAAAATAGTCAGGAACTATATTCTGGAAAGCTTCCCATGTCAGTTGCGTGAGTTAGCTTTGGTCTTTTGTTTTGTTACCTACAGGTTACCTACAGGTAACAGGATCTTCAATAAATGTAAGGACACCAGATCTGAGGTTTAGAAATATTAATTCAGTAGCTGAGTAGAAAGGCTGGAAGTGCAGTGACTAATTAGGAGGCCATTGAGAGGGACCAGGCAAGTGAAGAGACCCTGAACTGAAGTGACAGCTGCATTAGTGGAAAGAGAAGTCAATTCCTAGAGATGATTCAAAATCAGCAAAAGGTTATGAAGATCAAATGAAATGATGCACAAAAAGTCACAAAGTAGTAGTATACAAAGTTAAGAAATTTGTCTGACTCTCTGTATTCTGTAATTCCTTTTGTCCTTTAAATAATTTTTTTTTACATTTGCACGCACTAAGAAATAAACACCCAAGTAATGCTAGTTAGCCATGAAAATGACCTTGGATTCTACAAGTCCTCCTTTATGTGCCTCTTTATGAGATACAGAATAATAGAAATGGAAAGGATTCCTTCTATTAAGGGTTGGAGGAGATGACCTCTACAATCCTTGCCAACTCTACCATTCTAAGTATTTTAGAATCAATGTAGTCAGGAAAAGTACTTTAGCTAGCAGGCTGATTCTCAAAATAGGAAGAGGAAAAAAAGTCCAATTAAAAATGTGCTAAAGTCCTTTGAAAATTCATAAAGAGTGGCTAGAGATCTTGTCTAGTTCTTGAATTCTGACAGCCTGGCAGCTTCATTTGGTGAACTCTTTTGAAAAAGTAACTAAAACTTGTAACAATGATCTCTTATATTCTGCATCTCCCTGACAAAACAACATGAGATTATTATTCATGACTTCCTGGGTCCTCCTTGACAAAGAAAACAGAGTAATTTGATTAGTTTTGGACCAAATTAAGGAGAAACTGGCAAATATCAAAAACAGAAGAAAAGGGAAATCAACCTCTCTTCTTCAAGAGAAGAAAATATGCTTTGAAATGTGCTGGGATCCAGGTTCCTCTTCTGAAAAGAATGACAAGTGCTCTGAGACTGACAATTGACACCTCTTCCTCAGATCCCTGAAGGAGACAGAGGAAAGGGCTGGTCTCTCTGTAAATATCCCTGAGATGACTTTGATTTCATCTGCTATTGTAAGAATATATTGGGCATCTAAGTTGAGAAGACAGGAAGATAAGGAGAAAAAAGAGACAGAGGAGAGGAGAGGGATAGAATGAGGAAGAGAAAACTTGGGCTTACAAATGAAAAACAAAGTATTAATTAAGACAAGGAAGGAAACGATAAAATTGCAACTTGCATAATCAAGAAGACACCATCTTTTCCACTTATGGAAACTTGGGCAAGAAATTTCTCTTTCAGACATGTTTTCTTCCTAATAAAATGAGGGTGGACTCTACTGAGGTCATTAACCTGGGGTTTGGCAACTTTTTAATATTTTGATAACTATATTTAAATATTATTTGTTTCTTTAGTAATCCTATGTGGTCTATGCATTTAAAACACTGAGAAGGAATCCATAGGCTTCACTACACTGTTTAAATGGTCCAGGACACAAAAAATGCTGAAGTAAGTATACTTATACTAGATGACCTCTAATATCTCATCCATATATAAATCCTTGGATTCTAAGAACAAAATGCTCTTTTACTCAAATGCTCAAAATACTCAAGGAAAATACGCTCTTTACCTTGATTATAAATTCCTTGTAAGCAAGAATCATATCTTCTATGTCTGACTCTCCTTATCTAACTAGCATAATGCCTAGAATGAAAACAGGTGCTTAATATGTGTTTCTTAATTGATGGCTGATGTTAGTGTTAGGTCAAAATAGTTCAAACTATAGTAAAACATGATCTTTAATGGATTTGTTCCACTGCAGAGCCATAACTAGGAAGGTATCATAGGGAAGGCATCATAAATCATGCCTGAGAAAAGTTTCTAGAAGCAAACCTTTCATTGAGAGAGGGAGCAAGAGAAGATGGGGAAGAACTCACCTAGACTACTATATGGTAGCTTCTTTTTTTTAACAAATTAATCTTACTATATAAATAACAATCTGTAAAGGGCTTCATATCCCATATAGAGACAAATTCATTTATCCTCATGTTAGAAAGGAGCCATGAGAATTTCTTGAGCAGGGGAGTAATGTGGTCAGACTTATAATTTTAGAATATCACTTTAGCATCTGAATTGAGGCTCACTAGAATGGGGAGAGATGTTATAATAGTATAAGTGAAAACTGATGAGGGTCTTAAATTAGGAACTTTAGAATAGTGGAGGTCCTTAGTAGTTGGGTGAATGAGCTTGTAGAGAAGCTAATGGATTCAGGATATGTTCATAGGTTTGTGAATTTGGAATGAGAAGAGATCTTACAAATCATCAAGTTCAATCATTTCATTTTACCGATGAAGAACCTAGTGTCTGAGGCAAAATCAAACCCAGGTTTTCTTGGTTCCAATTGCAATTGACTATACCTAATTCTAAACCATGAAAGCAGACTTGATAGATCTTGGCAATATATATATATATATATATATGTGTGTGTGTGTATACATATATATATATATATATATATACATATATATATATATGTATATATATGTGTGTGTGTGTGTATACATATATATATATATATATATATATATATATATATATAGTGTATATAAAATGGGAGAACAAAGGGAAAGGAAAAGTCACAATAACTTTGAGGACTTAAAACCAAGTGACCAAAGAGATAATGGCACCCTCCTCAGAAATGGAGAATTAGGAAGAGAAATTCCTTTAGTAACTTAAGTGGGTTTAGAATCTTCATTCAACAAGCATGTATTGTTATACAGCTAGGTAGTATAGGAGATAAAATTCTGGAGTTGGAGTCTGAAGACCTGAGTCCAAATTCTGTCTCAGACACTATATAATCCCGGGCAAATCACTTAACCTCTATCTTCTTCAGTTTTCTCATCTGTAAAATTAGAGTAATAAAAGCAGTGCATGTCAGATTGTGGAATCAGATGATATTTGTACAGAACTTTGCAAATCTTGAAGCGCTGTGTAAATGTTAGTGATAATTTTGATGGTGGTGGTGATGATGTTCCTGGTACTCTGGAAATCAATAAGGACAAAATGATAAAAATGAAGAATTCTCTGTTCCTACGGATCTTATGTTCTACTGGAGGGAAGTGATCTTGAAGACAAGTAGTTAGTACTCTCACACAGTGAAAATTTTAATAACTTACATTTAGGGTGTCTCCCAAAACTGTTTTGGATATAGACTATGTCTTCTAATACTGAGCATATATCCCAAATGTGTGCCATTTGTATATTTGATTAGCTTACATCACCCATGCTTTTATCTGAATCATTGGGAACAAAATTTAAATAGCCCTGGGACACTCTACTGGAGATGTCACAACAAACTCACCCAGTAACATCAGTTTACTACAGGAATCAAATAAAACATCCTATTTCTTTGGCTATTCCCTTTGCAGTTAGTAGTGTATCTTTGAGCACTGGTTTAGAGGCTATCTTGTATTAGAAGTTAAGTATTTCATGTATGTATGGCTAGTCCCCCTTCTCAACCCTTTGTAATCAAGTCCTCTCATTTCTTCTTCTCTTGTATCATAAATCATCTAACAAAGATCTGGGAATGCTGAATCATAGAATCCTGGAACTTTAGAATTGGGGAGGTCCTTAGAAACCAATTAGTCTAATCCCTGTTTATCATAGGGGAGAAAACTGAGGCCCATATCAAGAAAGAAGTATGTTCTCAGTTATATGGTGAAATAGTAGCTTGAATAGGGCTAAAATTATTGGCAGGTACTCAAAAAAAAAAGACCAACTGATTTTGGTTTTATGGAAAGCTTTAGACCTGGGAATGTTCTTTTTCTGTTTATCTTAGGTTTTTTTTTTTTTTTTTGCAAGGCAATGGGGTTAAGTGGGTTGCCAAAGGCCACACAACTAGGTAATTATTAAGTGTCTGAGGTCAAATTTGAACTCAGGTCTTCCTGACTCCAGGGCCAGTGCTCTATCCACTGGGCCACCTAGCCACCCTCTCTTTTTCTGTTTCAATTGAAACTGGAAGGATGACTGAAGTCAGATGCTTAAAGCACTTCTATAGTTTGGCATGGGGGAAAGAATACTGAGAAGCACTTTGAAAACTTGGATTCTCAAGAAACAGGTCATTAGATTAGTCTAAATAAAGTCATCAAATGTAGCCCATGCATTTGCCAATGAGGAAACTGAAATTCAGAGATGTTAAATGACTTGCTCAAGGTAATAAGCGGAAGAGTCACAATTCAAATCTAGACACTCCAATTATAAGCTTCAGGCTTTTATTTACTACATCATTCTAACTCACGTGACCCAGGTCACATAGTTAGGCAGTAGTACAACTGTTTCTTGAGAAGAAGATCCTATGACATCTTGGGCCACTAGATGACATCAGAGTTCCTTCAGGAAAACTAGTCTTCCTGTGTTCAAATCTAGCCTCAGACACTGGTTGTAAAATCTTGGGCAAGTCATCTAAACCCCTTTACCTCAGTTGTCCTCTGTAAAATGAACTGGAGAAGGAACAACAAACCACTACAGTGTCTTTGTTAAATCCCAGTGGGGTCACAAAGAGTCAGACATGACTGAAATGAGTGAACAATAAGAAATGACTTCACAGTCTCCATTCCTTCATCTGTAAAATAACAATAAATAAAATAAAATAACAAAAAAATAAACTATAAAACATAGTTTACATGTATTTTGTGTAAATGTCAGCTGTTATGCTTATTATATGGTCCTGAGCATATTCATTTGAGCCCACAAGCATAGGATGCAATGCCCAGTTCATGTTTCCATATCTTGACCCCATGCCTGAAATGCCCTTTCTCCTTACCATTGCATTGTAGTAATACTTCAAAGCTAAACTCAAATATGCTCCCTACATGAGATTATTCTAGGTTCCCCCCCCAAAAAAGTCTTTCTTCTAGTAAAAACAAAACAAAAAACTTACATTTACTTTTTTATATTGCATTTTCTTCTAATCATAGCTCTAAAATTGAAAGGAATATTAGAAGCTAATAAGAAAAGGTCCTCTTATTTTTACAGATGAGGAAACTGAGCTTCAGAGAAGTTAAGTGACTCAACTAAGGTCACATAGCCAATAAATGTCCATCAACCTTAGGTTTTCTAATTCCAGGTTTAGTACCACTTTCATGTTATGATATTAATTGCACTAGCTTCCTTCCCCAATGCTTTGGAACTTCCTTGAGAACAAAGATTTGTTTCTTTTCTTTCTTTTTTTCCCTTTTTAATCTTTGTAGCTGCATAACCTAGCACAGTGTCTAATACATAGTAGAAACTTTGGTTGAATGCCCTGCTTCCAGCTGCACTATCCCAAGAGTAAGTCATCTTATTTTAAAGGAAGTCATTCATCCATGGAAGAAGATGAAGGATGGTCTAAATACTAATCATCCAAATACTATTTTCTCATTGAATTGCATTAACAAATGGCAAGAACAGATGGCATTCCAAGACATGCTGTCATTATAAAATGTGTGAAGATTTCTCCCCTCCCTAATCCCCCAACCAAAAAAAGCATCACCATCAACAACAAACCATACTAACTCAAAGATTATTTCTAGATATTTAATAAATGTAAGTTCATTGATTGCTAATTGACCTGATGCCCACTCATAACTTTGCCCACATTTTGCTGGTTCTACAAAAGAGCAACCTTTGGAATGCTAGCATGGATAGGGAAAGCGGGAAAATATTCTCCTTGTACTCCTACATTTTAAGACTTATTGTATTTGACTTCTGGTCCTTTTTCCTTTTTTATGAATTAGATAAGCCATGGAAATGAATTCAGAAATAAAATATGCTTTGTCTTCTGCCAAATCAGACTCCCTACATGACAAATTCATAGACTGTCAGAGATAGGAGTACTTTAGGTTATCTAGTGCAATCTCTTTAGTTTTCAGAGAAGGAAATTGAATCCTAAAAAGGGAAAGGGACTTGTCCAAGGTCACACAACTAGTTAAAGGCAAATTGGATCCCATGACTCCCTATCCAGGTTCCCCCCCCCACTATTCCCCTAGGTATCTTAGCAGATATAATTCCCTAGGTGAGTTTGTTGTTTCCTTTTTCTCTATCCTATACATTTTGCAAGGTTTTTTTTTAGTTTTTATTTTAAACTCTCTAGGATGACTTGGTTGCAAATTAATGGGGAATCATTTATTTTCTTTTCATTATGTTGAGTTCTGCTTTGGTCTGGACCCAGGATACTTGTCAGGGATCAGGGTAGCCTCATAAATGTATCTATACAAATAATCAGGCAGAGGCTTTCTTGCAGAAAGATGCTTCATTTATTAAAAGCCAAGTGCTAAGATCAATAAAGTAATATTTGGGGAAATTCAATTTATCAAAAGATTTGACATCTTAAAGATGATTGAACATCTTGTTTATTGGTAATCATGCGGACTTCAAGAATGCCTGGCACAATCAATGATAAAACACGAAGTTTATTTGAAATTTCCTGCCCCCTAAAGAAGATGACAATAGATGGTTATTTTTTGAAAATTAAATTCTAAACATCTAACGTTCTTTGTCCACTGTACAAGCAAATCCAATTATAGAGAAGCAATGCCAGAATTTCTGTGTTTTTAAGAAGTCTTAAAAAAAGCATATCTTTATAACTACAAACCCCAAATCCATAAGTCTGCAAACATGTTCACTTTCCTGCCAACCCTTCCACCAACCTCACTGTCTCCTTCCTTCCTCAAAGCAAATATACAATTAAAAATAAGATGAAATTATATTTTATACTTTTAGCAAACCCTGTCAAGATCTATGAACGAGCACTGGGTCAATCTATCAACAAACATTTATTAAGTTCCTATTAAGTACCAGGAACTGTGCTAAGTACAATAAGGACAAAAACATGAAACAATCTAAACCCTCAAGGAGTTTATAATCTATTGGAGTGCAACAACAGAAATAGATAGACACAAAATAGGCACTAGATGTTGGCAGAAATCAGGAAAGACCCCATTAGAAAGAAACACTTGAATTGAAGAGTACTGAAGGAAACTGAGGATTCTAATGGATCAGAAATGAACAAGTGCATTAAAGGTTGGCAGACAGTCAGTAAAAGTCTGGAAATAGGAATGTAGTGCCTTATGTGAGAACAATAAAAAGACCAATTTGAGAACAATTTTTTGACTAATCTTGACCACTGACTTTAGATTGCATTTGGCAGAGAATATGAAAGGGAGTAATGTGTAATAAACTTGGAAAGATAGATTAGGGTCAGATTATAAATGACTTTAAATGTCAAATGGAGAAGGTTTATATTTGTTACAAAGACAATGGGGAGTTACTAGAATTTATTGAGCAGAGGAATGGCATGGGAGCATGTGCTTTAGGAAAATCTCTTTGACAACCTTGTGGAGGGGGTCTACTCTCAGTACTCAGCCCTTTGGGAACATAATATGCATATCCTTCTACTTCATGTTAAGATACATTAAGGAAGGAGACTAATTAAAAATGCATTACATCAGACCAGGTGAATTATAGTTAGAATGTAACAATTCTGTAATAACCAAGTGCTATATGAATTTGAACTGTTTGCTTAAAGTTCATCTCTAAGTCTAGTAAGGCTCTAGAAAAGGGTTGTGACCTATCTTGGTAGAATTGTACCCACAGTGATAGCTCTATGGTTCTAGAGAAGTGATATGAAAAGAATGTCTTTAATTTATTTTAATATACTTTTTTTTGAGTTCTGAATTTCCTCTTTCTCCTACTTCCTCCCCCATCCATTAAGAAGGCAACAATATGATACTCGTTGTAAATGTGGACTCATGCAAAGATTTTAAGAGAAGTAGGTCTCAGGGGTTACAGATGCTAATTCTGATGTACTCATCACTCTCAGCGTCTGCCCTGACCACACATACTAGTTATGTTCTTATCTCACTTCTCTTATGTGTGAGACAAAAATTTTGAAAATATAAAAAACAAGATGGCATATTGTGTCTAAGCTTCTAAATAAAGAGATAAGGGAGAAAATGGGAATTGAGAAATCTCTAACACTACCTCAACAGGACAGATAGCATGGGAAAGTGGGGAAAATGCTGAACTTGGAATCATGGGAGATCTGAGTTCAAACCTCACGTCTAATACTTACTATATGTATGCTTGTAGTATTTCAAATTCATCACGTCCAGGACAGAATTCATCTTCTATCCATCTTTATCATCTACACAATCCATCTTCACCACCTACACACCATCTACTACCTTTCATCATAACTTTCAAGTGAATTACCATTCTTCTAACCATAGTTTACAGCCTTGGAGTCATCTTAGAATTTTCATTCTTTAATGCCTCTTTCCCCCATTCCTCTCCTCTATATGAAAGCTATGGGAAAGATGTATTGGAATGGAAGGAGACTTGAGAAAAGAGTCCTAGTGTGTTAGAAGGAAACAATCACAACTCACATTTTTATAATTGTAATGCAAAATATGTGTTTCAAATGTAGTAACTATGCGTTTTATTAAATGGTTGAATATGTGCAATGGGTTAGAGTGAAGTGCCTAAAAATAATCGAAATATCCAGCCTACTTGGCAGGGAGGATGGCAGTAACCTTGATATAAGTTTAGAAGATTAGCTTGGGTGGGGGAGATGAGTTGAGATTTATACATGTTTAATTTGAAATGCTCATGGAATTTCCAATTAGTATGTCCAATAAGCAGTTGAAAGTTCAGGATTCAAGAGAAAGATCAGGATCTAAGCTTAGGGATGATCCAGGAGAATAGGAATCAAACATGAGGCTAGTTGAGGCTGTGGCAAGTAATCATCCAGAAAATATAGCAGTGGCCAAATGTCTGAAGTAATAAAATTAACAAAAACATATGGGCCAAGATATAAGGAAGCAATGAGAAATCCATACAGCAGAAATCCTTGTAGGATTCATACACACACACACACACACACACACACACACACACACACACACAGACACACAAACACGACTACTGTTGATCCAAAGTCAGAATATGATCAGAAAACATTCTCATTTTGACAACTGAATAGCCATGTCAACTGATCAAGTTGAGGGACAAAGTAGAGAGGAGTTCTGATAAGAGGGACCCTGACAGTGGACATCTTAAACCATCAATCCACAATGCCAGCTTCTCCCCACCTCAGGCAAGCACCAGCTGCTTAGTTTGTCATCATTTCAAGCTTTCTGGCCATGAGAAATCATCCTTTTGGAAATTAATTTCCAAGTTATTTGAATTAACCTCAGTGTTATTTCCCAAAGATAATCCTGTTAGAAGTAATCATTTCCATGGACAGAATGCTGCCTGTATTTATCAGGCATTTTCTCCAGGCTGATGCTTGAAAAGAAAATGGTATTGGCTGCCAAGCTGATATGTTTTTGGACTTGAATATTAAAAGTCCAACCTCTGGTGCCTTGCCCTAGCACTAAACCTCTCTCCTTTCCTCCAGGGCAACAATTCTCCACCCTCATTTTTAGTCAACTACATTCATAAGTAGAAACTTCTTTCCCCATCTTCCAGTTGTTAATGTTCTCCTTATTTCTTCCACAAGAAAATTGCTTCCTATCATTTTTGTAATTACCTTATATCTACTTATCTATATCCAAGAGCATACTAAAGTCTGTTCAGACACCCAAGAGCTGATTGTTAAATTTTCAGTGTGAACATATTTTCACTTTGAAAATCAACAAGCTCCACAATTCAAGGCTTAATTGATTGCTGAGATTCTAAATCCAAGAAGGCAATGGGGGAAATGGTAATAATCTGGATTAAATATAAAAAGTAGGGCAAGAGTATACAATTTTTTTTCAGAAAGCTGGTGGTTTACATTTACCAGAATATCACTGCCAGTATCTATGCTGTTTTCCTCTAGTAAACTCTTTTGCATCAGGGTCTGTTTTTTCTCTTTTTTTCTTTGTATTCTCAAGAATATCATGTCACTAACAAGGTGTCAAACACATGGTAAAATAATAAATGCTTGCAGAATTGAATTGAAAATTGATTTGTCTCTTCCATTGAAAGCCATATTTATGTCATTTAGTCCTTTTTTATTACCTTATGGACAAGGAACATCATGAGATAAAATGAATGAGCAGGAGTAACAAACCTAACAGACGTCAGTGAAAGTGGACCAGAAGTTATAGTGAAAAGAGTATTGAATTTGGAGTCAAAGGACCTGGATTCAGATCTTGCCAGTGCTACTTATCTGTGTGACATTGAGCAAGTTCCTTCTTTCTGATCTATAGAATTAGGAAGCTAGACTTACATTTTAATAAGCACTTATTAAGCACCTATTTGTGACAGACACTATACTAAGAGTTTATAAATATTTTCTCATATAATCTTCACAGCAACCTGGGAGATTATCTACATTTTTTAGCTGAGGAAACTGAGACAGGTAGAAGATAAGTGACTTGCTCAGGCACAGTTTTTTCCTGATTCCAAGTCCAAGACTTGTCCAATGTGCTAGTTAGAAAATCTCTTAATATTGTCTCCAATCTCAAATTTCATCTGGAAAACCTTCAAAGTAAAGTCATTTGGTTTATGTTCCCTCTGCTGCAAAACATTAGGAATAACAGAGCTGACTGCTATTTAGAGATTCATTGAATAATACAGTTGGATTTGAAAGGTACCTTGGAGACTATCTAGTCTAAACCATCTGTTTTGCAGATGAGGAAACTAAGACTCAGGAATGTTAAGTGACTTGCCCATGGTAAGAGGTAGGATTTGAACTCATGTCCTCTGACTCCAGAGACAAAGCTTTTTGTTATCATTGCTGTTGTTTTGGAGTAGATCTATGATTTTAGTAGTATAGGAAGATATTAGTGAAGAAAATACTTTCTACAAATTCAAATTTTCAACTTATGATTTTAGGGAGTTCCCTGAAATCCCAAGAGATTAAGTCACATGCCCAGGGTCCTAACCCTAGCAGAATCAGGGTTGGAATACAGGTTTTCCTGACTCCAGGACAACATTTCTATCATTACTTTAATCTGCACTTTCTTCCATTATATGGCAATAATGTTTTTAATGTTTATCTTTCATTCTTGGAGAAGACCATATCATCAGGGAGGTGATGCCATGACAAGCATGTGAATTGGATTTGAGTGAGGGAGTGTCGTGCTAAGTTACCAGACTCATTTTCTCCTCCAGAGCCAGATATGAAACAAGATGACTGGAGATGACCCCAGATGAGAGGCAATCAAAGGTTAAGCGATTTGCTTGGGGTCACACAACTAGTTACTGTCAAGTGTCTGAGGCCAAATTTGAACTCCTGTCCTTCTGATTCCAAGGCCAGTGCTCTCTCCACTGCACCACTTAGCTGCTCTCATTATATGACAATCAGCATCACCAAAGGGAAAGTGTCAAACTACTCACTCGAGATTCCTTGGTCACTAGCAAAATGAAAAGAACTATACTTGTTGAGAAACAGAAATAAAAATGTCAGGATTTATTGTCTCTAAAAGACAACAGTGTCTACCATGCAAACCCCATCGGGTAGGACTTGACCATAAGGATAGCTTCTTACCTGTAATTCTCCCAGCACATAATTATCTCAGGAAGACTGTGACCCTGCAGTTCTCCCCATTAAAAAGGATATTCCCTTACAAAATGAACAGCGCTTTATCAAATATGACTTCTTTTTTTTTTTTTTTTGATCATTGGAAATAGCTATTGGACTCATTAACTGAGAAGCCAGATACTTAATTTATGAGGATTTCTCAGAGCTCCTCCCAGACCAGTCATCCAAGAGCTAAACAGCTCATCATCAGGAGGGGAAAGTCATTGCAGTGTAGTGACTTTATTTGCCTGGCTATGCAGATAATGACTGGCAAATCATCCTGTTGAAAAATTTCTCTTTTTTAAGAAAAAAATATGTCCCCAAAAGAAGAAAGAGTTTTGATATATTACCCTGCAACCAGATGCCACTTGATAGTCAAATAGTTTTATTCTTCTCATTAGCACCATTTTCCCCACTTTTAAGACTTCCCAGCTACTGAGATGAAAAGAGGATTTGAATACTTGCCTTTATCTTTAATAATTAAAAATTCCCCCCACAATCACTTTTTGATCAAATATTGATGAGATATCTGTTGTCTTCAAAGCCAAGCAATTAGATTGTCAATCCTTCGAAGACAAGAAGCCCTTTATTAAAAATAAGCATGGACATGGGAGGCTTTGCCTGCTTATCCCACGCCCAACTGTACAGCCTCTGGATTCCTGCTCAGAAAGGATTGATGAGTGGATCCATCAGATGGAACCCTTTTAAAGTACTCAAATAGAATAGACCCCTGCAAACCCTACACTGCAGGCTACCAATGGCAAAGGGAACACAGAGTTTACACTTTCAAGTTAGTGAGACCACCTACTAAAAGGCACAGTGCCGCTTGGATTACTGAACTGTGGTGTGGCAACCCCACTGGGATTTAGCTTCCATCTGCTCCTTGGAATCAGTTGTCCCAGGCTATGAAATGGTTCGACAGTGCCCTCTAGTGACAGATATAGGAGGCTACAAATACCACCCTTTTCTTAAAGTTACAAAATTTTGGAATCTCAGTTTAGCAAGGGATCTCAAAGGCCATCTAGTTCAGACCTTACAAAAACAAAAACAAAAAATGACCTCTGTAGCATCCCTTAGGAGAAAGGATCTTAAATTTCTTTGTACTGTGGACCTTTTTGGCAGTCTGGTGAAGACTGGATCCTTTACAGAATCACATCTTTAAATACATTCATGGGAAATAAATTATCTTGAAATGTATTATCAAAATATTTTAAAACCAAATTTATAAACCCCGGGTCAAGTACCCCTAATTTAGAACATAAAGGATCTTATATATTGAGTCTAACTCCATCATTTTTTAAAGAAATAATAATAGAGATAACTATATTACCTTGGACAAGGGCACTTAACCTCTGTATCATTTTCCTCATCTGTAGGGTGGGGATAATAACACCTACCTCCTAGAGTTGTGGTGAGGATCAAATGAGATAGCAATTATAAAGTGATTAGCACAATACTTACTAAATACTACTACTATTTAAATGTCACCTATTATTACTGAAAGAATATTAATTACTACTAATAAGCCTTTATATAGTATGTGAGGTTTGCCAGGGACTTTATAAATATTATTTGATGCTCATAAAAACTCTGTGAGATAGATTCTCTTATTATCCTCATTTTTCATATGAGATAATTGAGGCCAGAGAGGTTTAGTGATAACTCCAGGGTCACAGTTAGTAAGTGTTTAGGTCAGAATCTGAACTCAGGTTTTCATGACTCTAGGTCTAGCACACTCTGTTCATTGTGCTACAGAGCTGCCTAGGCCAAGAAAAAGGACGTGATTTGCCCAAGACCACAAAGAGAATAATAATATTGATAATAAGCAATAACTTATAGTACTATGTATTTCTTTAAGGTTTGAAAAGGGATTCACATTATATAATCTTATCTGTAATTTTAACAAGGATCAAAACTGAACTCAGGTACTTGGATTTCCACTATACCACAGTGATTAAAAGACCTAAGTAAAATACCATTAGCTGGGAATTCATCAGCTCTTTTGATAACTAAAGAAAAGGAGTAGAATGTAATGTCTGAGGGTAGTAGTACACAGTGAAGATCTTTAAAAACTGAGTAGTTTTTCACTTGCTCAGGATAATGGTGGTGAGAGGTGAGAGAGTTGAATGATTTCTTTTCTACCCTATGGGTCTATGATTTCTTTCTTCTAGGAAACATGAGCACTGTATTGCATCTAATTTGCCTTAATTCATCTTGTGAATATGCTTTCCTGATATACACTGGATCAATTGTCCAAATAACTTCCCAGTAGTTCAATACTTTTTGTCAAAAAGGAGATGGAAGAGTTCTATTTGTTTGACCACATTATGCCTCCAGGTGGAATGCTTTAGGACACCAACAAAGCAACAAAAACACCCCTCCCCCTTTAGAGACCAACTAGCACAGATGCTATATTAAGAACACAAATAGGCTGGTGTAATTGTTGCTTTGAAACCCTGAAATGTAATTTCAGTTACATAAAGCTGAAAGACATATATTTGAGATATCAGTTATTACAGTGTTTATCTTCTCATCCCTGAAGTGAGATTCTGTTGGCTGATGCCACCTACACATTCATTGGATTGTTTCTCTTCTAGCCCTAGCATACACAGTCCAGCTCCTGGCTCTAGAATTCAGAATGTGGGACAGAAAGGAAAACGGATGGGGGGGAGACATAGATTCTGCAATTCTTGTGTCAATATGGCAGTACAAAACAGACTGTCTATGCTGCTATTAAAAGAACTGTTTAGGAGTTGTGAATGGATCCAAACTTTCTGGAGAGCACTATGGAACTATGCCAAAGAGCAATAAAAACTGTTCATACCCTTTGACCCAGCAAATCCAATTCTAGGTCTATATCTAGAAGAAATTATAAAAAGGTGGGGGGGATGTGACAAAGAATTGGAAATTGGAAATTGAGGGGATGTCCATCAGTTTGGGAAACAAGTTGTGGTACATGAATCCTATGGAATATATTATTGTTCTATAAGAAACCATAAATAGTCAGATTCTAGAAAAGCATGGAATGACTTATGGGATCTGATGATGATCCAAGGGAGTAGAAGAAGGAGAACTGCCTTGCCCAAGACCACACTGCTAGGTAATTTTTAAGTATCTGAGCCCAGACTTGAACTCAAGTATTCCTGACTCCAGGGCTGATGCTCTATCCACCACCCCACCTAGCCGCCCAAGAGGAACAATCTTGATTGGAACCAGCTCCTTTCAGCATTCCAGAGGGCTAAGACAACTCTATTAGACTGGCTATGGACTATATCGCCATCCAGAGGAAGAAAAACAAAACAAAATACAAGCAAAAAAAAAAACCCAACCCTTCACAATCTGATAAACCTTATAAAAATTATCTCTTAAGAATCTCTTTTCCTTAATCCTAATTCCTCATACCGAAATTTACTAATCTGAAGAAAAGAAGAAATTGTATACTTAAGCAATCAGGTTTAGAACATCTTACTTAGTACTATTTGCTCCCATCCTATTGTCTCTACAGATAATTCCAAGATCCATAATCTTTCTTTCTTTCTTCTCTTCTTTTTTTTTTTGAGGTCCACAATCTTTCTAAAAAGGGAAGGCCTAAAGAAAATACAGTTTGGAAAGAATTGGTATTTATGGTAGATAGGAATTGAAGTTTGACCTAAGAAAGGCACATTCAGTTTGCTTTATTGAATAATGTAAAATAAATCCCCAAAAATCCATATTGCATTTAGGTTCAAAAAACTCATCTTCATGAGTACAAGATGATTAGACATTAAAAGAAAGACAGCGGCTTGTTTGAAAAAGACCCTAGGGGATTTAGGGATTGCATGCTCAATATGAGTTAATAGTATGATCTGGCAGCCAAGGAAACAACTGCTATAGGTTGTGTTAAAAGCAGAAGAGTGATCAGGTCTAGAGAGCTGGTAGGTGTGAGTTTTGTTCTGGATATTACATTCTAGGAAGAATAATGGAAATCTACTGAGCACCCAAGGGGAAAATAACCAGAATTTTGGATATTGTTCCAATTCTTTGTGACCCTGTATGAGGTTTTCTTAGCAAAGATCCTGAAGTGGTTTGCCATTTCCTTCTCTGGCTCATTTTACATATGAGGGAACTGAGGCAAACAGGGTTAAGTACTTGCTCAGGGTCACACAGCTAGTAAATGTCGATTCAAATTTGAACTCAGATGTATTCCTGACTGGTGTTCAGTGCACTATGGAGCCATCTAGTTGTCCTAAGTTACCAGGATGCCATATTGTAGAGTTGTAGGAACCTGGAATGTTTAGCTTAGAAAGATTTGCAAGAGATATAATAGTTGTATTCTAGTATTTGAAGACATCATCACATGGAAATGGAATCAGTCTTGATTCTGCTTGGCCCTCAAAGGGCAGAGCTGGATGTAGATTTTGCCAAGTGGCAAATTATAAGGAAAATTATACTAAGAATTAGAACTATCTGAAAGTAGAGTTCCTCTTTATTGGAGATTCTCACACAAAGACTGGCTATCTTTATCAGGAATGTTTTAGAAAAAAAAAATTTGTGTGGGTTGGATTAGATAACAACTAATAAGAAATTGATAGGACAGATAATATTTCAAGTTGAAACTCTCTTCTGATGCAAACTCTGGGATGGCATGATGTCTTTTGTGGCACAAAGCAACATTAACAGAATTATGATAATAAAATAGAATTCAGATTTAAATTATGCCCAATTAATCTTTAAACAACTAAATGCATGATTAAGTAATAAATTGTCTTATGCAAAGGAACATGTAATCATAAATCCAAAGGCAGAAGGAATCTCAGAGGTCATCTAATCTTACCCCTCAGTTTACACAGGAGGCAGACAGATCTATACTTGCCTAAGGCCACACTATAAGTGACAGAGTCAAAATGCAAACTTACCTCTTCTTATTTTAAATCTAACGTTCT
Source organism: Macrotis lagotis (assembly GCF_037893015.1). Lineage (NCBI taxonomy): Eukaryota > Metazoa > Chordata > Mammalia > Peramelemorphia > Peramelidae > Macrotis > Macrotis lagotis. The sequence continues at coordinate 182,888,448 of NC_133659.1, forward strand.
TTAAGCTCTAGGGGATGGTTTAAAAAAATTTACACGATTTCCCAAAAGCCACTTTTAAAAAGTCTTTTCAATTTTTTAGTCACAGCTAAAGTGAAAAAAGGACAGGTAGGTGGTTCAATAGATAGAGCACTGGACTTGGAAGACTTCTTTTCTTGAATTCAATTCTGGCCTCAGGCACTTACTAGCAATGTGACCCTAAGCAAGTTACTTAATCCTATTTGCCTCAGTATCCACCTCTGGAGGAAAGAAATGGCAAACCATTCTAAACAATCTTTGCCATGAAAATCCCAAATGAGGACACAGAGTCAGATACAACTGAAACTGAACAACAAAGCATAAAATCATTTATAGCATCCTCCAGCAGGGGATGGAAGGAGGGAGATAATTATCAAATTTACTTAACTAGCTTAGTTCTATTTAGACTTCTATTGTGAGCAAGAAACTAGATTAAGACAGGATGCTATATAACAAATATTGACTGTACCTATCCAGTTGCAAAGCACAAGCCTGTTCTGTGATAATCAAATGGTGCATAGTTACTAATAGGCAATAATGGTTTTGAAGAACTGGTAATATGAAATCTCCCCTATTCAAAAATGGTCATAGCTTCCTCTTAACTCTCATAGCACATTGAAAGTAGTTTTCCCCTGGTATTTAGTATATGCTTCTCAGATTCATTTCTGTACATATTTTCTCTTATTATATTGCAAGCATTTGGGGTAGAGGAAATTTGGAGTCTGGAGCTGAGAATGTATACCTTGGCTCTGTCCCCTTGCTAAAGATCATATGTAACTAGAGGCTTTTGGTGACTCTGTGGACTCTGTGATGGAGAGGTTGTGTCCAAGAGGATTGATGAATAAACCAAGAAGAGCCACTTACTCTGTGAGCCTCAAGGAATAAAGAGAGGCAGCATCTCTAGTGTCTTTGTTGGGACACTGCCAAAACTAGCTCTCTTTTGTACTTTCAGCAACATGAGGAATTTTCTTCCTCTCCCTCCCCAGCAGCAACTGTGGCAGCTAAAAGTACATGCCTACAATAATCACTAGAAGAAAAAAAAAGAAAGAACAAATCTTTTTTTTTCTTGTTTTCTTTCAGTCTTTACCACAGTGCCTTACACATAATAGCCCCTTAATAAATGTTTGTTGAATTTGAGCATCTCCCTTAAAACAGATTAATGAGTTTGACTGTAGAAACATAAGAGGGATCCTTAGAATTTAATTTGCTAATCCTAATTCCCGTACAGTAGATCCTGGTGTTCATTCAGCTTGCCTTCTCTAGAATGAAGCTTATAGAAGGCATGAAAATGTACTGGAGGCATGTGCTATAAAGAGTCTCACATGTCTGGGAACTAAATACTGAATAATCAGTCACTGAAATGCTGAATAAGCCTAAGGACCCACAATTTTATTATTCCCTGGATGCTAGATATTTCTGATTGATTTCTATAACTGACATGGGTGATTCTGACTTATAACCGATGGGAATTGGTTTTACATACAAAGGATAGAGTTTAAAACATAATCTATATCCTGTTAGTGCCCCTATGCCATTGTGTTCCATATGTTCTCCCTAAAAGGCATTTTCTTTGGAGATGTAATAACTAGAGATTGGAGTTATTTGCCTAAAGCTCTGTGAATCATGAATTGAATTAAATGACATTAAGTTAGAAATAACCTTTTTAAAACATGTTTTAGTATTTTAATTAAGGCAGGGTAACCTTGAATTCTCACAGTTTAGGGAGAAGCTCCATCTTAAGGACAAATCATTGTATTTCCCAGTGGGTATGTGTGTTTTTTAAAAAACCAATATTTAGCCAGGAGTAGCACATGCTTATCATTCCAGCAACTGGATAGGGGAAGGGGAATCCCTTGAGTTCAAGTTCTGAACTATAGTGAATTATGCTGATGTCTGTAATAAGTTTGACATTAATACAGGGAGCTCCCAGGAGGGGTGAAGTACAGAAGAGGGATCACCAGGCTGCCCAAGATGAGACAGACCAACCTTACAGTTAGAAATTGTATCCAATCAGAGATCTCATTTAATCATAGCAGATCAAACGAACGAGTAACTGACTGGGTGAGATTGAGTTACCCAGTCTTTTTTTTTAATCTCTTTTTTATTGTCACTAGGGCCCTATAATAGGGGAGATAGCTAGTTTTTTTTTCATTGGGATTATAGAGGATTAACAACACTGAGAACAATACTCCTTTTTTTTGCTCTTCCTGATATGTAACTCTCTCTCAAACTTGCTATAGGTTAATCTTAGTAATTTACCCATGGTTCTATAGCAAATAAGTAGCAAACAAGATACAGAGTTATAGGTTAAGAGTTGGAAGAACCTTAGAAGTCATCTTGTCCATCCTATTAATTTTCTAGTTGCTAAGACTGACATATAAAAATGATAAGTGGTTTTTTTATTGGTCCCAGAAATAATAAATGTTCAGGATTTGAACCCAGGTCCCTGAACTCTAAATTCAGCTTTCTTTCTCCTAAATCCTTACTGTTCAAAGTTCTTTATATATTATCTTATTTTATCTTATGTCACATTATACTGTTATATCATATCACATCATATATTACCTTGTTATATTATAATATTATGTATAATATTATGTATAATATTTTAACCTTCAGAAAAGTCCTGAACAAAAAAAGAAATCACCAAAAGGAAAGGAAAGTGGGGATGGGGAGGGGTGGCTGATGATACATAAGGTATATACAATCTCACATGTTTTGCTAGCAGCAATCAATGAAAACAATAGTCATCAACAAACATTTTAAGTGAATATCATATCATATTATACTGTCTTAAGCATTTAGGAATATGACTTCTGCCCTCAAGGAACTTAAACTCTAATAAAGGGCACAATATGCAGATAACTATGTGAAATAAGATATATACAGTGTAAAGGGGAAATAATTTCATGGGGAAGATACTGGCAGTGAGAGAACATGGAAAAACTACCTGAAAAAGGTTAGATTTTGATTGAGTCTTACAGGAAACCAGGAGGCAGAAGTGAGTCAAGAGAGATTAAGCCTCCTCCTTCTCCTGTTAGGAACTGCTAGCCATTGAGTCATTGCTGCAGCTGCTTGACTCCCAAATATAGGCAAAAACTATCCAAAGAAACTGGCTCAATTAGTCTAATCTCTCTTACCACTATCCTGGTCAGTCTGGTCAATACTCCATTCTATATGAGTTTTGGAGAACTACTGATCCAGTTAGATCCATTAAGATCCTTAAACAGGGAAGGAAAAAAAAATGAGTTTGCTATTGTTATTTAGTCGTGTCCAATTCTAATTTGTCTTTTCAAAGATACTGATTTGTCATTTCTTCTTTAGTGTGTCCCATTTTACTCATGAGGAATGGAGGCAGATGGGGATAAGTGACTTGCCCAGGGTCACATAGCTGATAAATGTCTGAGGCTAGATTTGAACTCAGATCTTCCTGACTCTAGGCACTAAATTATCTAGCTAAGTTATATCTCAACAATAAACACAAGTCCTATCATATGCTAGAAATTCATTCTTTAAATCATAATCATCAACCTAGTACTTTTTATTTAAACAATTCCTTATGAAGAAGCAGCAATGTACGTTTGTTTTTGCAGCATTTTCTGTGTTAAGCTTTGATCCCTCCTATTCTTGCTCCTCAAGGCCTCATCTTCATGCACTGTTTGATCATCTTGTTTTTCCTGTGTCCTGGAACACAGAGAATTGTCTCCAGAGACATTTTCATTTCCTCTCTTTACTCTTCATTTCTTTGAGTAGCTGATATCATCTCTGACTTCAGTATCAGTCAACATCAAATTCTACTTCCTCGAATGGGACTGGTACAGAGAGGAAGACAGAGAGATGTAACAAGGATAGTGGACACAAACATATCTATCTGGAGGTGAAGACAACAACCTTGCCAGCAAACCAATCAGTTAGGGATCTGTTGCCTTTTATCCTTTTCAATAGGAAAATGGATAGAATGTCTTAAGGTGCCTATATCTGATGTTTCTATAGGCTAATTTTCCTTTAATTTCCTATTGTGCAAAGCTATACCTGAGGGCAGCTTGATGATCTAAGTTCAAATTCAGCCTCAGACTTGTTAGCTTATGTGACCCTGGCCAATTCACTTAACCCGTTTCCTCAGTTCCTCATCTGTAAATGAGAATATGTTGGAGAAGAAAATGGCAAACTACTCCAGTATCTTTGCCAAAAAAATAAAATAAAATAACAGCAACAACAAAAACAACATCAAATAAAATCAGTAAGTATCAGAAACGACCGAACAAGAGCTAAAACTAAGCAACTTTTGTATCTGGGACAAGTGGCAAAGAATAGATATTCATCCTCATTTCCTCATGTAGCATCTAAGGTAATGAAGTGGTGGAGTCCAGCTGTGATAACTGCATTATCATCAATTGTGATAGATCACTCAATACAGACACAATATTCAATGTATTCCTTTTCTCATTTTTTTGTTGTCATCCTTCCAGTTCCATCTACAAATGTTTTCAGAATGACCTGGCTTATCTGGGTCTAATGCCAAACTTTATACAGGATCATTTTCCCTTCCAATGCTCTTTATTGTTTTTGGAGGTGATACTACTCATAACCTTCACTCGCCCTCCTCTGTAATGTTTTCTAAATGAGCTTGTACTCACAAATAATGTTAACTTTGGCTTTTGCACCCCCTCTGTTTAGTAAGAAGATCAAGTGTTTGTTAACTAAGTAAATTTCTAGCTCTTTTGGCCTCAGCTATCATGACTATTCTTCATCATAAAATCTTCCTAGAAAATAATCAGAGTCAATGGCTATTATTAATTTCTTTATTCATCCATATTTCTCACAATCAACAGCTTACTTAAACAAATCTATAAGATCTATGGTACTTCCATACAATGTCTTCATCCTTTCTTCTAATTCGGTAATAATTTTTTTACCTTTGTTCTGCTTATTCAGTAATCTCATAGGAAATATACCACAAGTTCTAAAATGACTCTCAGCTCCCATTCTCTTAAGATAAAGTCAATATCATTGTTGACATATACAATGCGTGTATGTGTGTATGTATGTATGCCTTTGTGTATTCACACATATGTGTATATTCAGGTACATTATATATACATGTGTGTTTATGTGTGTATATGTATATATATATACTTGCATATATATACATTAACATCTGTGAATCACCTTGAGAAATGATACCCATAGGAACTGATTGGGTTACCATAACAGTATATAGAAAGAAGATAAGCATCCAGGAGAGAACCTTAGAGATTTCATCTACAGTTTGAGGTGTGATATATACATATATATAAATATATATACATATACATATACATATACATATACATATACATATACATATACATATACATATGTGTGTGTTTGTGTGTGTGTGTGTGTGTGTGTGTGTGTGTGTGTGTATACTGAACCAACAAAGTAGATTAAGAATGAGTAGTTGTCAGACATATAGGAGTAAAACTAGGAAAGAGTAATGTCACAAAAACCCAGGAAGGAGAAATTATCCAGGAGGACTGGATGATTAACAGTGTCAAATGCCCTCACCATCTTAAACTCACTAATGTCATTGCCAAATAACCCTTATAGAAAACTCAGAAGTCTGAGATATAAAATAGAAAATCCTACCTGGAAGGAAAGGAAGGACATGATTTATATACCAGAGTGTCTGGCCAGTCCCACTATTTTAATCTGGAGTACATAGAGTACACTGCTCATGGCTACAAAATGCTATGAGTTACAATAGTACCACCTGGAGCCTCTTTTAAAGAGCAGGAACTGAGTTAGAAATCCATTTTGGCGTGAAGATATTAGTGCATCTCTCTAATATTGATGAAGCTTTAGTAAAATGTAAGAGAAACTTATAAGGGGAAGATTAGTTCTTCAAGATGCTTTGGGAAGTTCTTTTCCCTGTAACAGTCCAGGTCAATTTTGAGCAATTGATTTAATGGCAGAAAGGTTCATTCATTCATTCATTCACCCATTCATTTATTTTTCAACAGGCATTTTGTTAGGCACCTATGACATCGTATGACAGTATGTTGGGTGCTAAAGTTGTAAAAGCAAAGTGAAAAGCATTCTCTTATCTCTGGGAGCTTACTTTATAAGTACGAAAATATAGAATGTTTATGCAGATAAGTAAATATATATATATATATATATATATATCATCTGAGTAGACAGAGAAATAACACCCAAGAAATCAGGAAAGGCCTCTCCTAATATGTGATGCCTGGTCTGAGCTTTGAAAGAAAGTTAATGATTTTAAGAGCCGTACAATATAAATTACATTTCAAACATGGGAGATAACCTAAGCAAGGGTATGGAGGCAGAAGATGGAATACCAGGGAAGAGCATATAGGTCAATTTGACTTTGATATAGAGTACATGAAAGGCAGTGATATGAAATAAGTTGGGAAAGATAATTTAGAATTAGTATGTAAAGGGTTTTATATGCCAAGTGGAGAAACTTGTATTTTATCTTGGAAGCAATAAGAAACCACTGATAACCCTTCAAAGTAACATGGTTAGGTCTTTGCTATTTTTTGTCAGCTTTATGGAAGATGAATTGGAGAGGGGAGAGCTTGTAAGAAAAGTGACCAATTAAGAAGCTGTTAACAATAGAATGGGTTTATGGAGAGATTGAAAAAGACCAATCACTTAGTAAGTACTTAATCTATCAGTAAAGACTTATTAAGTACCTAGAATGTTCAAGGTCCATGTTATTATTAATTATCATTATTTTCCCTCTATTAGGAGACAGAGATACAAATGTAAAGAATGAATAAATTCTAATTGATTGATTTACTGTCTACCTATAACAGAATGGTGACCTTATGGATGAGAAGAGAGGATAGATTCTAGGAATGCCACAGAAATAAAAGTCAAGAGTTGTCAAATGACTGAATGTAGGGTATCTGGGGAAAGGGAAGGCAAAAGAATAACTTTGAGGATGTGAATCTAGATTACTGGAAAGAGGGTGATGTCCTCAACAGACAGGTAAAGAGAGAAGATACAGTGTTCCCCTTTGCTTATGTTGAACTTGAGATATCTATAAAATATCTTGACAGGCAATTTGTGACAAAGAATTGAAGTATAAGAGAGTAATTGGGGCTGAGAATATAGATTTGAAAGTTATCTACATAGAAAATCAAATCATGCTGTTTCTTCCTTTAAAACAGATGGGATCCTAGTTCTTTCTCAATCTTTCTGTATTTTCACTTTTCCTCTTAAACTTTAGGGAACTAATTATTTCTAAGCTATATTGGGATATGTTTGAATTGCACTACCTTGAAAGAGAAAAGAATAGCAACCTAATAGACACTTTGTATCAAGTGAAGCAAGTAACTAGTTATTGAATATTTCAAATTTCTGAAGCTAATGTTCATTCAAGCTTGCTCTGCAGAAATAAATGTTGAACAGACACTTGCTAACTCCATTAAGTCAAGTGATCTTCATTAGTTTCATTTTGTGAAATCAGTTTTTAAAAAAGATATGTCCCAGTTTTTATTAGATTGTTTTTCTTTGCTACACAATATAAACTCCTGATTGCCAAGTATAAATAAATATAATTTATAAGATACATTTCTACAAAATGTATGAGAGGATCTCTATCTTTTCATTTTAGTACCACTCTCTGGACTAACTGCTCAATTTATTCTCACACTAGAGAGTTGGATTCCTGAGTGACTGTGACCTCAAGATTCAGCAGTAACCCTGTGATTACCTTCCAGTTTATATGTCCCCAGCTACCTTGACGTACCCTTGGAAGTCGGTCAATTTATATGATTTATTCTTATCAAAGGCATTTACTAAGATGATGTCATAAGAACAGGAACTACAAAACATTATTCCCATAAACTTAGGGTCCATTTTCTCACAAATATAAATATAACATTCATGGAAAGAGTAGATACAAATTTAGGGTACAGTGTTAGTGAAATAGCCACATAGAACATGTGGGGGCTAAGTCAACTTGCATGCAACTCCCATACCAGTAGAATTCAAAATCATTTTGTGGAATCCTCCCAAAGTTTTTTCTTGGACCAAGTATCTCTGATGGGTAGAGTACTTAGATTGGCTCAAATCAATAGCCAGAAATGTTCTCTGCTCCCATAGGTCCTACTTTTAGAAGTTGCCTTTTCTCTCAAATGACTGCATTACAGTGTCCACATGTGTCTGGAATAGATATATATATATATATATATATATATATATATATATATATATATATATGTCTCCTCTCTGATGAATGATGTTTCCTATCTGTCAAGTAGATTCACTTCAAAGTGACATAGCTGATGGGGAGAGAGATGAAAGACAAATCCTCTCCCACTTCCAAGAGTGATTTTCTCTTTAGTAGCCAGGTTCCTCATCCTCAGGATTGACTAAATTATCTAAACCTTATCTATTTAAAACCCAATAAAGGCATGTCCAATTTTTACTCATTTAATGAAGTGGCTCATTTTAATTTATTTTAATACTTGTTTGTACCTCATAAAAATATCATCTGGCTGATATTGGTCACATTTTAACACTTTCTTAAAACTTTGTGATGAGGGGTAGATAGAGCACTGGCCCTGCAGTCAAGAGGACCTGAGTTCAAATCCGGTCTCAGATATTTAATAATTACCTAGCTGTGTAACCTTGGGCAAATCACTTAACCCCATTGCCTTGCAAAAAAAAAAAAAACAAAGCAAAACTCTTATGATTATGGACTTTCTGAGTTAAGGGACAAGTCAAGAATCAACTCCCTACATTAACTCATTTACTCAATAAATAAAGTTATCAACAAGTATTTATTGAATGATTACTATATGTCCAGCACTATATTGAATGTTGTAGAGCATTCTTATGATTTGGGAAAGTTTGTTCTATCATTTTTGAAGACATGTCATAAGAAAGAAATGATAACCTAAGATGCTAGATAATGAAGGGTTGGATATTGTTCATTACAAGGTAGCTATACACATAGAATTCAAAGAGACTTCAGAGTCATATTCTTTAACTCATATCTCAATGAAAATCCCATCTTCAACATTTCTAATAATTGGTCATCCAGACTCCACTTGAATAAGAATTTTCACATTTTTTCCCTGTAGCATCCCAAAACTCTTGGAAAAAATTTTTAATTGGGATGCTTATCTTCTATTTCTCTTTTTAACCCTCAATTGAATATTTTTAGTTAATGTTCACTTATCATGGTGATACAATGACAAAAAAACTGTTGAAGTCTGTATCAACTATATCTGAAGACTTATATCTTCTTTCCCAAGGCACGAAAGGACTTCTCTTTGCTCTCAGTTTGGTTTTCCAGGGCAAAGTAAAGATATTCAGAACCTTCTTCTATATGACAGTCTTGAAATACATGAAGACAGCTATCATGTTCTCCTAAGACTTGTCTTCTTTAGACTAAGCATCCTCAATTCTTTCATCTGTCACAGTCCCATCTTCTTTCTCACCATTCTGGTTTCCCTCCTGTAGGGAGGCTGTTTGTCAGTGGCCTTGCTAAGAACTGGTACCACCCAAGGTATGTGATCTTCAATCTCATTTTAAATGTGGCTACTTAGACCTGTAATGTGGACAGGCTTTTGACACTTGGAGAATATCTAATCAAAGTGGGAAAGAGAAGAATATTACAGAATTAGAATTTAGATAAATAAATCATATAGTGATAGTGTGCCTCAAACCCTACACTAAATGCAGTAGGTTAGGAATTAGTCAAATCTTCAGTAGTTAGACTGTACATGAATTATCCACTTTTTAAACAATTAAATTATAATTAAGTAATTTGTAATAAGTAAATAATTTACTGCTATATAGCACAGTTTACAGCATTTGAAAAGTCAAACTTACAAAATAATTAAATAATCAAATAAGGTATTTGATTTTATATATCAAAGAATTTACCATATAGATGTTTTTTTTTTAAAATCAGGGGTTCTTTGTGTGTGTGTGTGTGTGTGTGTGTGTGTGTGTGTGAATCTTAGGATATTTTGGTGAAGCCTATGGACCCCTTCTGAAAATGATGTTTGTTGTCAACATTCATAAGTTAAGGAAATTATAAGTTTCAGTTTGGTTATTGAAAGTGTAAATGAATTTTTTATATCCAAGTTTTTGGACTCCCAAAAATCTACCCTTGAATCTACCCTTCAAGGGATCCACCTGCTCCAGGTTAAAAACTCCTACTTTGAATAGTGAACCCCACCTATGAACCCCACATAGTTTTGTTCAATTTCTTTTAAAAAATTTATCTACTTACAACTCTTAGCAAACATTATTTTGCAAAGTAAAACTTGCACTATGCTTAATTAAATACTTATGACTAAATTCTCTCCATTGTGTCATCAACCCTCTCCCAGGGTAAATAATGATTAAAAGTGGGAAATCCAAGATTCAAAGTATTTGAGCTGTGCCATTCCTTATCCTCCTAATCCCCACCCCCAACTTTCCCTAAGCTATCTGTAGAGCTTAAAGTATTGCAGCTAGGTCTTCCAATATTAGCACTCTTCCTGGAGAGGAGAAGCTTACCACTTGTTCATTTTTTAGCTGTGACTCTGGATGACAAGAAATTAAAATTCCCACCATGTCTTTAATCAGAAACAAACAGAGATCTTGCATTGTGGGACAACTGACAGAATTTGTCAGTTTGCTAAACTGTTTTTTTTTCTTTTCACTTTGAGTTTAAAACAAAGCAAAATGGAGATTTGCAACCATTACTAAAAAGGCAGACTGCACATCCTGCCCCCTGCCCTCCTCCATTCTCTGAGCCTGAACAATGCCCCTTTTCCCAACATGCCATGCACCAAAGTAGTTCATTTGAAACACAGTAATTAGCATTACAGATAAAATGACACTGCTGCAATGTTAATTACTACAGTGCAGATGTACGGCTAGATATCATACATAATGTTGTCAAGTCTCTACTTTTAAATTAAAGTGCAACAAAGCATACCCAGGCTACACGTCTTCTTCTGATTAATACAAATTAATGTTATTTCAGTTTCAGGGGAGGTTCAGGGAGGACTGTTAATTGTTAATTGTTAAGCAGCAAAAGTCGAATGGCGAAAGTAAGGCTGTCCTCCCCATTGCTTTCTCACTTCACTAAGATTGCTCCATGTTGGCACCAAGTTAAGAGATAGAGAACCTTGAGGTCAGGTTGACATATGGAGGAACATGGAGTACTAGCATGCTGGAATTTCCATCATTTTATTTTTTTCTGTTTTCCCATCTTCAAAATTTCAGGAATGACTTACTGGCTCTGAAGTGCTTTGGAATACAAAGAGTAATAGTGTCTTCATTATACAAAGTTGTCACCCATCCTATAGCTAGCATTCATTGTTGTTGTTTTGGCAACAGGTATTTTATTAGGCTAATACTAACAGAGAGCAATTGGATTCTAATACCAGTGCTAATACTGACACCTGATCCTAATTATCAGCCTGCAATTATGCAAATATTTATTGAATACCAGCTATGTGCAATTCATGTCATTTGATCCTATCTGACAGAGGTGTCAACCTCATTATACTACCTGAGCCAGATTCAAATTTAATTCATAATGTTTCATAAAATGAATATAAATATAATATAACATAGATTCTGTTAACATGTGATTTTCTAAGTCACTATGCCTCCCAAGGCAAGTGCAAGGGGTAGTTAGGTAATACAGTGGATAGAGCCCTGGGCTTGGAATCAGGAATACTCTTCCTGAGTTCAAATGTTATCTCAGATACTTACTAGTTGTGTGACCCTGGGCAAGGCACTTAATCCTGTTTGCCTCAGTTTCCTCATCTGTAAAATGAACTGGAAAAGCAAATGGCAAACTAATATATTTGCCAAAAGAACCAAATGGGGTTGGTTTACACTATTTTCTCTATTTTCAAAGAGTCAAAAAACAACACCTATAGGAAACAAAGAAAACTAAGATTGAGCCCCTGACCTCAAGAAATTTAGTCTTTTTGGAAAAAATAAGACATATACAAATTAAAAAGGTCACAAACAATACAGGATGCCAGTCACCAACTTGCCTCAGACTTAAAGCACTCAGAAGTAAGCATTGAAGTAGTTAAGGAAGGCCTCTTAGAACAACAGGTGAGATTATGGAAAACTGTCAAAAATCAGGTAGAAAGAAGTAGAGATGGTATCCCAAGTTGGGAAGCAATCAGGTTTACTGCAATAGAAACAGTACTAATTCCAAATCCAAATGCAAGGCCCGCAATTTTTCTGAGCCTCATTTTCCTCAAATGAAAAATGAGAACTAGATGACCTCTAAAGGGAAGGGGAAAGAAAAAAGGAAGGGAACATGTATTTACTAATCATGTGCCACGTGCTATGAACTAAGTGCTTTTCAAATAGGATCTCATTTGATTCTCACAACAACCTTAGGAGGTGGTTGTTACCTCCCTTTACAATTCTAAGTGCAATGAGAAAAAGCACTGAGAATTGTATATGTGATAGACTGAATAGGTTAGACTTGGTATACATTAGAGAGAGCTATGTAGAACTAGTGCTTCTCCTTTATGAGTTTATACTCAGAAGGAAATGGAGTGTTGATATGATAATGATAGCGATAGTAATAATAATTAGAATTTATATATTATTTACAAAGTATTACTTTTCATGTATCATCAAATTTGATCCTCACAACAACTTTACAAGGTAGATGTTATTGTTTTTTCCATTTTATAGATCAGAAAACTGAGGCTAAAAAGAGCAAAAATGACTTGTCTAGGGTCTCAGAGCTCCTAAGTATGACAGTGTTAACATGGAACATATGTACCCAGGTCTTTTTTTATACTGAGCTCAACACTCTGTCCTGTGTGCCACCTAACTTTTAGTCATAAGGACCAACAGGTATAGAACAAAGAGCAAAGTAAAACTACTCAACCGTGGCATATATGAAGGGGTGTCCATCGTTTACAGATCAGATCAAGACTAAGCTCATTTTAAAGTTATTGCTTGGAGAGACAATTGTATAGGCCATAGGTCAGCAAACTATAGCCAACAAGCCAAATCCAGTAGGCAGTGAGCTGGATTTAGCCCTTGGACTGTATAAATCCCCAAAATATAAATTCATTATGTGCTGTATTTCATTACTGCCACATGAAAAATGGAGATCATCATTCCTCTTCCCATCCCACTCATCTACCATGGGCAAACTGAGAAGAGAGGGTGAGATGTGGAAAAATGTGGGACACAAAGACACAGTTTTCCTTAATGGGTCTTCTTTGTTGAACATTGTAGCATGCATAAAAAAATAAGTGCCTAAATTTCAGAGACCTCTAGACTGATTCAAAAATCTCTCTCTCTCTCTCTCTTCTCTCTCTCTCTCTCTCTCTCTCTCTCTCTCTTTCTCTCTCTCCTCACTGCTTCTAGATTTTCTGTGTGTGTCAACGTATGCAAATATATTTGATCATTCACCACAAGTCATAAAAACTCAATTGAGTGCCAGAAACAGAAGGCTTTGAAGAAACTAAGGTTATAAATCTTCTCTCTTATGACAGTGTTAACATGGAGCATATTAAAGAAGAGAAAATCAATCTCTAAAGGCTTCTCTCAGTTCAAAAAATTGAAGATTCTTAGAATCCTTAGAACTTATTCAGTTATTTCCCAATTCTCTACTCTACCTCTCCTCCCCAAATTATGGCTGAACTTCCTAAAAGATTTAGATCATATGCTCCTTGAGGACAAATATAACAGGGCTTGTTTTGTCCCCAGGTAACCTATGTGGGAGATACTAGGGACCTGCTTCTGGGAAAAAGACATTCTGTATTTCCCTAATGCATAGATGCCTCCATCTTAGATGATCTGGATTGGTTTTAAAAGCCCCTTTGTACTCCTGAGATGGAGACATCCATGTGGGAAATGACAGGAACCTGATTCTGTCTGTGTTTCCCATGTGGGTATCTAAATCTTAAGTGACATAGAAGTGAATCAAATTCTTGTGATAAAAGGACTACATCTTATTACTTCCTCTTTATCCTTCACAGCACCTAGCACATAGAATATCAGTGAATATATCCATTCATTAATTGATCCCAAAACTCATTTTGAGAGTGGGAAAGTGGAAGTAGGAGGAAAAAAAGGGAGGCAGCTGAGGGGGAAGAGCTTTATCATACTCAGAGATCACTTGAGATTGCCTGACCTGGGATTTCAATATTATCATATGTCTCCTTCCATGTTATTTAACCTGGCCAAAGCAGCGGAAAATGACCCAGATATTGTGCTAAATGCTGGGCATGAATGAAAATACAACAAAAACACAAGACCATAAGCATGAAGGAGGTGGGGGAGGGGAGAGAAGGTATCCATATGGTAGAATGATGATGAAGCCCAAAAAAGACAGAAACATAGCTGAAAAAAGAATGTAGGTTGGCTAGTTCCAAATACTGAAAGTCACCAGTGGAAGTATGGAACAGATACAGCAGAGTGGACACTTAGGTGTAGCTGTGGATAAAGTGCCTTACCTGAAGTCAGCTTTGTGAATTCAAATCTGACCTCAATTCTTACTAGCTATGTGATCCTGGACAAGTCACTTAACCTTGTTTGCTTCAGTTTCCTCATCTGTAAAATGAGCTGGAGAATGAAATGGCAAACCATTTCAGTATCTCTGCCAAGAAAACTTTAAATGTGAACACAGTCAGATATAATGAAATAACTGAACAATGATACAGTAGAGGGATGTTCTGGGTTAAGAAAGACACAGGGACTATTGAATATTCCAGGGTAAGATGGACCTAGACATGAAGTAAAGTTTCAGAGTGAGACTGCAACAGAGACACTTTGTGGAAGCCCTGAGAGCCAAAACAGGAGTGAACCTAGGAATAAAAGAAGAGAGAGAGAAGAGTTAAGTTTTGATAAGTTGAATCACAACAAATTATAAATACTTAAAGTGAAAGGTGTTTGCACTTTTCATTCTGTAATTTGGCATAATTCAGATCTCATAGGAAGTTCATTTTATAATTTACATAAATGTACATTCTCTTAACATTATCCCCTGATCTGAATTTCTTTCTCCCAGTCTTGGAAAATGAGATCTTCTAGATAAAGATCTTCTACCTTCTCCTAGATAAAGACAATTTCTGCCATCTCCAGTGAATTTCCTCTTCCCTCTTTAATTTCTTTGACTACTTTATTTTTTGAGTGGAAAAGATAATGGTTTCTACTTTGGTCATAATGAGTTTGAGATGTGTTCAAGATATCTACTTTAAAATTGCCAATAGATAATAAGTGCTACAGGACTGAAGTTCAGGAAACACCTTAGACTAGATATATAAATCTTTTAGTTCTCTGAATAGAGATAATAAATCTATTGACATGGATTGGGTTACTGAGGAAGAGTATAGAAAAAGAAGAGGAAAAATGTCTGGGATAGACCCTTGGGAAAATCCAAAGGAATAAAGGAATGATATGGATTATCAGTCAACAAAAAAGAGATTAAGGAGAGTTATGAATATAGGAGAACTAAGAGAGAGTAATATCACAAAAATTCAGGGAAGAGATCATCCTGGAGGAGAGGATGATTATCAGTGTCAAATGCACCAGATAGGTCAAGGAAGAAAAAATGGTTTGGAATAGTTTCTGTGAGGAGTAAGATAGAGAATCAGTAATGGAGAAATTAAAAGATTGCCTTTCTGTGGTGAGTGCCCTGTTGGATAATATGAATTTAGAATATACTTAATTAGTATAGTGCAGTTTCTTTCTCCAGCTTCATTCAGCAACCCATAGGAAGGAGAAAAATCAGATGCTACAAGCAAACCAACAATATAGATCCAAACTCATTCATGTTATCTAGTATAATTCTTAATTTTGTCCATCTGAAAGTTTGACCAACAAAGGGGGTCCACATAATGTGCTTTATTTTTTCCTAACATCATAAGTGAATCACTCTGGCTGTCCACCTGTCACCCTCTCCCCATTCAGACCATATAATCAACCCATCTTCTTTTTCAACCATTTTCAACCATTCAACCAGTTACCTAAGGATGACTTTTGCCCCTATCCCTTGTTGATGATACCCTCATCGTATCCACCATTTTCCTCTCCATTTCTCTGTGTGGTACTCATTTTCAGTACTTTGGAGGCAGTGGTTTCAACATCTTACTGCCTTAGAAATTGTACAAGCAAAATACTCCTATTGCTATTAGCTGAAAATCCACCTTTACTTTAAGCCCAATTCTTGTGCCACTGTGTATGAGAAACTTTTCTCTATCTTGTCTGTTGAAATCCTTTCCAAAGAAAAACAAATGAAACTGAATTCTGAGTAATTACAAATTACCAAACTTGACCCCAGATAAGAATGGACAAAATATACTTCTTTCCCTCCTTTACTAGAGATAGGGATAATATGTGTGAAATATTACCTATACTGCTGAAGATTATTAGATTTCTTGGTTGTTTTATGATACTGTTTTTAAGTCATTATTAAAGGCTTGTATTGAAAAGGGTAAGGGATGTATTTGGAGTAGAAGATAATATTTTTAAAAAGATATCAATGATATTTTTAAATTCTTCCTTTCCTTCAGAATCCAATTCAAATTCTATATAGGTGATATCTTCCTCCTAAAATTACCTGGACCTTTCTTTTGCATTTAGGTTCTATTTTTTTTTCTTCCTCTCCATCATTGGATGATGCATTCCTTGAAAACAAGGTCCATGTTGAGCACTAGCTGCTCAGCAACATGTTCTGTACAAATTGATGAATTAAATATTAATTAAATCTTGTTTAAGGGTTAAAGCATCAAATTCATTGGAGAAAGTAGCTCCACACACAAATATTGAATTCATATTCAATAAAGAAAGAAAGAATTATTCAAAATTCAGCCTCAGGATCATGTGTAAATTATTTCACACCTTTTTTTAAAATATATTACTTCAAATCTGTTAAGAATTTTTATGATTATTTTATGAAAAGAGGAATGAGAAGGAAAAAGCCTTTACCTCTATTTTTTCATGGATTGTCTTTCAGGTCAGTGGGACCATGTACAACACAGGGAGACATGTTTCTCTCCGACTTGACAAAGAACATTTGGTCAATATATCTGGAGGACCCATGACATATAGTCATCGTCTGGAGGAGATTCGATTACATTTTGGAAGTGAGGACAGCCAGGGGTCGGAGCATCTACTCAACGGACAGGCTTTCTCTGGGGAGGTATGTGAATTAACTGGAATTGTCATTGTAAGCTATTTCCCTTTCCAAGGAAAGAGGAACTTTCATCTAATTGTCACTCACAGGAATTGGGACCTACCCTATTCAAGGAGCATCCAAGATGCCAACTGGTGGAGATAGCAAGTGCATGCAAAGGAAAGGTCTTTGAAGTGCTTCTAATGTGTTCTAGTGCTTCCATGACTCCTATAAATTAGTATATCTGAGGATGCTGCAGGTAGTGAGGAAGGCTTTTTAAAAAAAAACTTGATTTTTTCTAACTAAAAGTTGATGATTCCCATCCTCAAAGAGTTGCTTAGGGAATTGTATTTGAACCATAATTCTTCACCTCTACCTTGTATCTCCTTATAAAGCTCTCTTCTACCAGTGAATAACACATCATATATCATAGTCTACATTCAAAAACACCCCATCTATCATATTTGTATCATGAGATCTAAATTTAAAGCATGTCAAAAACTGTCAAATGGCAAAATTGTATGCCTGATCTCCATAGAATAGATGTGTCATGATATATTTCTATAAATCATGAGTGGTCTTGAGTGACCCCAGAGAAAACTAAGTAGTATTTGTTAAGCTAAGTTCATTTGTGCAATGATCTTTGCTAAGCAGGTCACCACCAAATAGATTGTCCTTTCATTAAACTCAATTGATCATCAAGTCAACTATACTATAAATAGTATGGTTAATAGATTCTATTTTTTGAGATTTTAGCAAATGGCATCACTCCTTTGATGTCCCAAGATAATATTTGGAAGATCACTCTGTTATGGTAATGCACTATGTCATGTACTCTCTCCTTCATTTTCTCTTCATATTAATATTGTTTGCATATTCCATTTTTCCTCAAGCTTCTCATAGTAAGGTGGCCCTTCTCCCCAAAGCCAGTCCCTCTATATGTTCCTTTGATCTCCTCCCTTTTCATCTTCTCCAGCAGATTATTGCCTCAAGTGTCCTTCTCTATCTCCAATCTCTTCCAACCTATTGGTTTCTTCTTTTACTGCCTTCAAATATGTCTAGATCTCTCCTATCCTTAAAAACCTTCACTAGAACTCATAATTCTCTCTCTCTCTCTCTCTCTCTCTCTCTCTCTCTCTCTCTCTCACACACACACACACACACACACACACACACACACACACACACACGCACACACACTCACACATACTCACGTCATTATCTTATACTTCTTCTTTTCTCAAATTCTTCCTAGAAAAAGTAACCTAAACTCACTGTGTCTACTTTTTCTCTTCTTTTTCATACTGTGAGGCTTTGTAAGTTGGTGCTCAGCTTCATTACTCAATTGAAACAGTTCTCTGTAATGTTACCAGTGATTTCTAAATTAACAAATTTGATGTTCTCTTAGTCTTCATCCTTCCTGATCTCTCTGCTGTCTTTTGACTTGTTGATCACCTCCTACCCCTTCCTCCTGAACATTCTCCCCTCTCTGTGACATTATTTTCTCCCAGTTCTTTTCCTCCCTGTTTACTATTCCTACTTAGAATCTCTTGCCATCTCATCATCTATATCATACTTTTAAATCATTGGTGTACCCCAAGGCTCTTCCCTCAGTTCTCTTCTGTCTCTACATTTCTCTGTAATCTATTTAAACTGATATCCTTCACTTTCACTATGTGATTGGCCCTTCTCCTGTACTAATCATGCATGGCCTTGATAATCTTTTATACTGCTTCTTTCATGGCAGATATCTCAGGTAATTTGTCATAGCTAATTTAACCCCTACTATAAATATCTTCGTTGCCCTTTGGGCCATCTATAGTTTTGATTCTTCTGAGATCATGTTGTTCTGTGATGTATAGCAACAAATCAGAATGAGGGCAAATCTTGTATTAAAAAAGATGGACTTTGACAGCAGGGGATAGTTTGAGATTACTGAAACTTCTGTGTAATTTGTCAAGTGTGATCCAATCTGATCTCTTCCTGTGATATTCTACAATGCCCGTCCAAGATATTTGTACTGATGGACTAACTCAATGGACTGCCCATTCAATTGGGAATGATAGGGAAATGTTAATTTTTCATCTATTTTGGCTGTTTTCTGTTCTTGATTTCTTTTGGGGGGGGAGGTATTGTTTGTTTTACTTTGTGGATGACTGTGGTTCTTCTTAATGAGACCTTCTAATGCTCTAGTGCACAAGAAAAGTGGTGGGTACTGAGAAATGATCCTGTTACATCCCATTGTCTATGATTTGATCCTATAGTGGAATCAGTAGATGAGGTGTCCCAAAAGTTTTAGTTTATTGTAAATTATCAAAGCATTCATAGATACCTTCAAATGCACTAAAGACATTTGAGACATGTTCTGAGACAAAGAGTAAAATTTCAAATTAATTGTAAAAGAAATTCTTGCCTAATACAGTGAAATTTTCTCTATGTGCCTATCTATCTCTCTGTCAGTCTAGTTATATATAGTGTCACAAAAATCTTAGCAAAGGTTTTAAGCTATTAAAGTTTAAGAACTGCACTAAAGCTTTTGGGATTTCCTTCATGAATGTGTGTCTGTATTAAGAAACATAGTTTTATTACTTTCAAGTACATATTGCTTTCAAGAAGGCTAGCACATAGCCTCGTGGAAGTCCTTATAGATTGCTTGCTTTTTAATGAATAAATAAGCATGATTTATAACTAGCTTGCTAGGAATATGCAAATGATCACTTATAAGGTACTGCAGGGTACCTGAAAACAAGCTCTTCTACTGAGGATTTAAATTCTGGCATACTGAGTAGTAAGGTTTATATGATTAACTTATACTCCCAAATGGTGAATGGAATTATTAAAGCAAACAAGTCTAGTCACTGTCTAAATTGTCTTAAAATTCAAATGAATGAAGTGTGAATTAATAAAGCTTTACTGGACACTTAGTGGCCTGAAAAAGAAACTAAACTATAAGAATGTCTTAATCAAAGGGAAGTCTTATCTGATTAACATACAGAACACTATGCAGGACTCTGAAAGAACAGTCTAACAAAATGGAAAAAGTGGTGGAATCCAAATTAGAAGAAATGGCATCTAATTCTGACTCTGACATTAACTTGCTATGTGACCTTGGGTATATCAGCTTAATATATCTGGACTCCAATTGCCCTAAATGTAAAAGAAAAATCATAAGACTTACTTATTTGGAGACAGAAGGAAAATTGGAGAGAGTCCTTTATTTTATAGATAAAGAAACTGAGACCCTGAGAGGACAAGTGATTATTCCAAGGACAATATGATAAAAGTAGCAGAGTCAGGATTGGAACCCAGGTTCACCTACTCAAAACTCAGTAATTTTTCTGCCTCATCATAAAGTAAGATTCTTTTCATTTTTTAAGATACTTTCCAAGAGGCTTACTTAATCTTTTTTGTGACATAGATTCTGTTTTGGGAAGACCCCCTACTCAAAATAATGTTTGTGAATGAATAAAAATAAAATAAAGATGCAATTTATTTCCCATTCAAGTTCTTATGACAGTACAGGATCTATATTAAGAACTTCTATTCTATACATTTTGTGCATAGAATACAATATAGTTCTGAATATCCTTGGACAGATCTGAAGTTTTGAATTGACTAAAATCCTAATATTCCTCATGCTTGAATATATTCATGTTTTGTTGGTAGATACTGAAGGATCCTTTGAGGGGAACCTGAAGAATGATTTCCAGAAAGTTTATTTATGTTGTTGAAGATGAATAATCGAATTTACCATCTGTACCATCTATCACTGACGATAGTGATGAGTCAATTAATGCCTGGCATTTTCGTTGGCAATGTGCAACAACAGTTATCCGAAGAGCAGCAGATTAATTGCAGGCTTGTCAAATGATGTTATTGTAATTGATGGTAATCATTTACTTTGTTTTATAAAGCTGGGTGGATGTATCACACAGTCGGCACCCACGTTTTTACAAAATTATTCATGTCCCACACACAGAACTCCTGGATACCTCCTCAGAGCTCTGATAAATGAACATATGCATGTATTCAAATGTCTATTCTTTTAAGAAAGGAAATTTAACAGTAATTAATATGGAAAGCTTTCAATCTGCTAATCAAGAGTGAGAGCCTAGATGGCTGATTGACATAAAGTAAAGAAAGTAGCACAGAAAAACAAATATTTTAGAAAAGGGGTGAATATTTGAAAAGAACTTCCATTATTTGTTGACTTAAGTATAAATTATAGTATTAAGAGTTGAGTCTAGATAAAAAAAACTGTCTTGATCACCAAGACAAGATTTCTGATACCCAGAACTCTGTCTTTCAGTGATGCCTGGGAAATGTACTCATAGCAAGTAAAATGGTGACTTACTGGAAGTTCCTGTCTTAGAGGTCACTCAAAGGTGTCCAGAAAGAAGGAGACAGTTATAGTGCAGTAGAACGAATACTAGATTAGAAAATAGAGGAGATGAGTTCAGATCCTAACACTGCTACCTCATTTCTATATGTTATTGGGTGAATTGCAATGATATCCTTAAGTTTTAGTTTCCACATCTATTTTTTTAATGAAGGAAATAGAGGATATAACATCTAAAGTACTTTCCAACTCTAAATCTACATTTCAATGAATCTGGGAAGATAGATTAAAGTCAGAAAGACCAGGGTTCAAATTCCACCTCTCTATTTTATATCAATCAACCATCTACATATGTGCAAATATCAAAGGGATAAGAACCATAGGTTAGGACAGAGAGGATTCTGGGAATGGGGAACAGTCTATGTAAAATCATGGAGGTGGGAAGAACATAAGCATACACACACATATACAAAACATCACACACACACACACACACACACACACACACACACACACACACACAGAAATGTAGGAAGAAAGTGAAGGTAGAAAACAAATCAAAACAATCAAGAACTCTTTTTTGGTTCTTTTTTTAAAAAATTGTTTTCCTTTCTTTACTACTCCTGGCTTTCCTCATCTGTAAATTGGGAATATTTGTAACTACTTCACAGGACTGTTGTGTGATTCAAGTGAGATGGAAAATGGAGAAAGTGGGTAGGTACAAGTTTGTGCAGATTTTATCTAGCTTTGTTGTCATTACTACCTCTACTTAGCTGACAAAGTGATCTTCTGATCACTTCATACACTAAACCTCCCACCTACACAATAAATTTCATTGGCTCCCTACTACCTCCAGGATCAAATTTAAAAATTTCTGTGTGGCATTTAAAATCCTTCACAACATGACCCTTTCTTACCTTTGCAGTATTTTTATGCTTTACTCCTCTCTATATACTCTATTATCTAGCAACATTGGCCTCCCTGATGCCCCTTATTCCTAGAATATTCACACCTCTACCCCTAGTTTCCTTGGCAACTACCCATTACTACTATGACTACCACCACCACCACCACTACTACTACTACTACTACTACTACTACTACTACTACTGCTGCTGCTGCTGCTGCTGCTGCTGCTGCTGCTGCTACTGTTGCTGCTGCTGCTGCTGCTGCTGCTGCAGCTGCTGCTGATGCTAACTCTTGCTGCTACTACTTCTACTACTACTATCACTATTACTACTACTGCTGCTGCTACTGCTGCTACTACTTCTACTACTTCCACTACCTCTACTGCTGCTACAACTATCAATAGAAATAATAATAGCTAAGATTTTTCAATATAGTTTACAAATATCATCTCATTTTATGCTCATAACAACTGTGGGAGATTGGTGATATTACTATCTCCATTTTAGGGATTGAAGAAAATTGATGAACCCAAAAAGGTTAAGTGATTTGTACAAGGTCACAGGGTTATTGTCTGAAGCAGGATTTGAACTCATATATTCCTAAGGGAATTAATTACTAAGTCAACACATTTTTAATGATTATGTTAACTAGTCTCCTCTAACTTCCTTAAAGATTACACTTACATCTCACATTCAACAATAGTCCCCTTTCTCATTCCCCTCTTCACCCCTCCACCCCATACCTTTCCTCTGAGATTAGCTCCCAATGACAAGTTCTAAGCTATTAACACCAAAAACTTTATCAAGATTTTTGAGAAACTGTATACAGTTATTTGTTTGCTTATTGCTTTCCATGTTTGAATGTGAGAATCTTGAGAGCAGACACCATATTTTTGCTTCTCATTGTATGCCTAGCTATTAGCACAATATTGGCATATAATAAATGTTTCTTGATTGATTGATGAGTCTTCCAAAAGAACCAAAGAGGTAAAAAATCATTGAGTAGAAGAGAGGGTAGAAGCCAGGGTACAGAGGATAAAGGTGCACTAGTCCATTGCAGAATAGGATGACATAAACTTAGAAAAATTGTTTGTGTTACTCAGATGATCAGTTGTGATTTTTATATTTATGGGTCAACACATTTGTCAGGGTGTACAAACTCAGTTATGGAATCTTTCTGATTCAAAATAAGAAAATAGAAGATATCATGGTATCATTAACAAAACAGTGGGATGCAGATCCAATAGACTAGTCATGTCTCTGCTACTAATTAGATATGTGACCTAGGACATGAAACTTGCTTCTGTGCCATCACATCATTTGTTGCTAGGATTTTTATGTAGAACTGGAAGGAACCTTCAAGGTCATCCAATACACTTCCCCTTCCCGTCTTTATGTACATACATATATATATATATATATATATATATATATATATATATATATATATATATTACATATAATAAATATATATGGAAATTGAGGTCAAGATAAGTGCAGTGGGGGCGGCTGGGTGGTGCAGTGGATGGAGTACCCACCCTGAAGTCAGGAGTACCTGAGTTCAGATCCGGTCTCAGGCACTTAGTGATTGCCTAGCTGTGTGGCCTTGGGCAAGCCACTTAACCCCATTTGCCTTGCAAAAAAAAGCAAGATTCAGGCCCAGGTCTTTTGACTACAAATCCAATACAGTCTCTATAATATCATAATGCCTCTTATGTATGTGTTATGGACTCCTGTACCAGATGGCTCCTTCCAGCTCTGACATCTTATGAGTTTATAAGCTAATGGAATATATTATCTAGATTCTTGGAAACTTTCTTAGTAAGTAATATTTTTAGTAGCAACTCTCTTAGTAAGAAGAAAGACTATATTTCAATAGTAGTGATAAAGTTACAGTTCATCCAGAAGACAGCAAGGTGAGCTGGCTGACATATCAGGGATTCATCACTAGGATTCTCTGACTGTACACGAAACATTTTTAAAGAAGAAATGTATAATGGGGCAACTAGATAGTGCAGTAAATAGAGCACCAGTTCTGGAGTCAAGAGGACCTGAGCTCAAATCCAATTTCAGACACTTATTAACCTTAGACTTTTTTTGTTTATCCTACTACTAGTGATTTAGAACATTCTTTTAAAATGATCATTTATAGTTTACAATTCTCAATTTGAAAATTGTTCGTGTCCTTTGACCATTTAATTATTTTATTATTATTGTCATATATTTGTGTCAATTCCCTGAATAAATTTATATGTTTTTTAAATTTTGTATGTAAGAATATAATGTAATGAGAGAACATAAACTTAGAACTTCCAGTAAAGTCAAGATGGCAGCCAAGCTCATAAAACATTTCCCCTCAATCAACT
This sequence comes from Macrotis lagotis, assembly GCF_037893015.1. Lineage (NCBI taxonomy): Eukaryota > Metazoa > Chordata > Mammalia > Peramelemorphia > Peramelidae > Macrotis > Macrotis lagotis. Next base: position 182,913,204 of record NC_133659.1, read on the forward strand.
TTAAAAATAACACCTTAGGGGCAGCTAGGTGGTACAGTGGATAGAACACCCAGCCCTGGAGTCAGGAGGATCTCAGTTCAAATCTGGCCTCAGACAACTAATTATTACCTAGATGTGTGACCTTGGACAAGTCACTTAATCCTATTGCTTTGCAAAAAAAGCCCCCCAAAACAGAGTAACACCTTAAATCAAATTCTGGAACAGCAATGCCAACAAAAGCACAAGCCCAAAACAACTTAGGAGGTTGGTAAAAGAGGTCCATGGCACTGGAGTGAGGACTAGTCTGAAGTCCATGTAGTGGTAACACCATGTGGCCTCAGAGATAATGATAGCACTAGCAACAATTGCTTTAGGAGTTTTCAAGTCAAATATGATAAAGGGATCATATAACTGATCAGAAAGTGATTACAGAGATCCCTATGCTGGCACTGGCCATAAAACAGGGCACTGCTATTTGATAACTTCTGAGTTGCAGCTTCAGATCAGAGAGGAGTTCTTGTTATCCCAAGGGAGTAGGGCTCCTGAGGAGTAGTATCACTTGTGGCTAAAAGGGATCACAAGTTCTTCCTACAAGAAAAACCTCAAAGGGGGAGGAGTGTATGAATTGGACATATGCCCAACTAGAATTCCTAGAAAAGCTAAAAACGAAAAGAAAGAAAAGAAAAACAACCTTTATTTAAAATTTCAAATAAAAATGGTAGGAATAATTAGGAAAATAAATGAGATCATCTAAGAAACTTATGGAAAGAAAATAGAATTTAAGCTCCTTGAGGGCAAGAAATTTCCTTCTGTAGCTTTCCCTCCCCTCCCCTCCTTTCCTTTCCTCCTTCCCATTACATATCCTCTTTTTTCTCTCTTTCTTCCCTTTTTCCTTCCCTTGCTTTCCCCTCTCCTTCCTTGCCCTCTTACTTCCCCTTGCTTCCTTTTCTCTTTTTGGAAATATGTATTCAACTCTTAGTACAATGTTCATCATATAATAATTGCTTAATAAATGTATTTTTTATTTGAAGTGAAACTGATGCTTTCAAATTGATGCAGATAGAATAGGTCCAAAGTTAGAGAAAAATGCTGGTTAGAAAAGACTTATGGGAAATATGCTGCTATTTTAAGGAATAAAAATCAGAAAAATAAAGCAATTATCTCAAACTGGTCATAAAGTTTATTGAAGCTACAACTTGGACTGAAAAAAAAATAAAGTATGAGCTTAGGCCTTTTAAAAGAATCAATTATTTGCCTCCTTGAGAGACTGATTCCACTGATTTCAGCTAAAGCAACACAAATTTGTAGGAATAACAACTAACAGCAAATTGTTTTAAAGTGTGTTAGGGTATGAAAATTGCTGAAGGATATATAATTTATAGCAATGGCCCCATTAGATGTTAAATGGCTGTGGGGGAAAACTCTACAGTAATCCAATTATCACTTTGCAGTGGGACTGGAGCTAAATAATTGAAAGCATCTCTATACACAGGACTAGAGATCTAGGAGTCAGGAGAATCAAAATGCCCTTCCAACCAAAAGGTACTTATGGGCTCAAGGAATGGTGGCATCATGCCTCTGAAGGTCCTGCAGAGTTTTCCAAAGTGGATCAACCACCATATTGGCTTATACTAGCATGCCACACCTTTAAGAATTTCCTAGGCTCAAGGACCTTGTGCTTATTGATCTTTAAAAAATGGGCAGGCTTCTTTTGGTTAGAGTGGGATCTTCATAAAATTTCCAAATAGCTAAGAGCTCCAGGTTTCTTTTAAAAGTTTAAAAAATTAAGAATGGTTTAATATCCACTAACAGCTAAGAAGTTCTTTAGGAAAGGTAGGATTCTTTCTTTGAACAATTAAACTCAATTTATCAGATATTGATCAATTGTCATCTAACTCTGAACACATTAATATGGCTACTAAACTATATGACTTGAGGAGTCCTTTACAAGTATACAGGGAAAGTACAATTATCTACAGTTTGGAGATAAGGTCACATAGCTGGCAGGTGATAGAACTAGGATAATGATCTAGATCTTTTGATTCTAAGACTTTTTAAGAGTTCATACCCTCAAAATAAAAAAGGGGGGGACAACATCCAACATATATAAAATATTCAGAGTGCAATTCAGAACAGATGAGTATATGCACAAATATGTGGTACAATGTAGAATAAGAAGAAAGGAGAAAACATAAGTTTTCAGAGAGAGAGAGAGAGAGAGAGAGAGAGAGAGAGAGAAATATCTGTAATTACACCTAGGGGTGCAAGAGGGCACCATAGTGTGGAAAGTGCCAGACTAGGGATCAAGAAAACTCAAATTTGGCCTCAGACACTTACTAGCAGAGAGACCTGGGCAAGTCACTTAACTCAGTTTGCCTCAGTTTCTTCATCTATAAAATGAACTGCAGAAAAAATGGCAAACTACTCCAGTGTCTTTGCCATGAAAACTCAAAATGAGGTCACAAAGAGTGGCGAAACTCAACAAAACAGTTACATTTAAACAAATATCCTTTGGGGAGAGAGGAATTAGAGAAAATAATTACAAATATGGATGTATACAAACACCAAAATGAATGTTCAGTTAGATGCAATTCAAAAAATGTTCATTAAGCACCTACAATATGTTAGACACTGACCAAAAAAAAAAAAAAATCCTAGCCTTTGCCCTCAAAGTGCTGACAATTCTATTAGCATAAGATTATTTCAACAACTAGAAAATCATGCAAAGGCCACTCTTTGGGGCCTGGAGATAAATTAGTAATACCTATGATTGAACTGGAAAAGAAAGGAAAAGAGGGGGGCAGCTAGGTGGCGCAGTGGATAGAGCACTGGCCCTGGAGTCAGGAGTGCCTGAGTTCAAATCCAACCTCAGACACTTAATAATTACCTAGCTGTGTGGCCTTGGGCAAGCCACTTAACCCTGTTTGCCTTGCAAAAACCTAAAAAAAAAAAAAAAAGGAAAAGAGGCCTAGACAACAGTTATAAAGTGAGTTAAATTTTACATTACCTATGTCACATAGTTGTTACAGTTACAGCAATTTTTAAACTTTAAAGAACTCTATAAATCTAATGTGTGATACTCTGTTAGGCACCATCAGGGATATAAGAAAGCTTCAAGCTATATTCTTTGCTTCGAGGAATATATAATTCAGATTGGAAAGAAAAAAGCAGAAACATGAAAAGTGAAGTGATAATACAAGAGATAAATGAGAGTTCAACACAAAAATATAAGAAATTCTCATGGGAGTCCTTGAGACAGGACCAAAAGAGTGCCACGGACAAGAAACAATGAAGGAATTCAAAGAAGGAAGAGAAATATTTATGAGTTAGGAGAGTTTTTTTAAAGGCTACTCTAATGAGAGAGGATTGGAACTAAATCTTAAATAATTGGTATGGTGTGCATATTTTGTTTTCCCAACTATATTACTGGGGAAAAAGCATCATCTTTCAGATCTATTTATTTTTTCATGGATTACCATAGGAATCATAAACTATGACCCTTAGGGCAATTTATTTTCAATAAAAAAAACATTATCCTTTGAACCATGAAAAAACAGGCAGCAGGCTGACTTTGAACCAAGGGCCAGAGTTTGCCTATCCCTGACCCATAGCACAAAATTAAGCTCTATATTTAATAGACATTCAGTGAATATATAGAAAACAAAAATTGAGTAAATGAATGAAAATCATATAAATCTTATAAAAAAAGACTGACTTTTACAGACCATTAGATAATTATCCCCTATCTCTAATCCCCATGTCGTCTGGGTTAGATAGAAACCATGACTTCTTAGTATTAACATCTACTTTATATTTCTTCTTCAACCCCCTGTGGGGTTAAGGTCCAGGAAAGAACTAGTTTATCTCTCTTCCTCATACAAAGAGTTATTTAGGCCATTCATGGAATTAACAGGAAACATATCTCTCTCTGTTGCCCCACTCTACAAAGAACACAGTCAAAGCAACCATTGTGATGTTTGCCCAGCAAGCCCAATGTGAAGTACACAAACTTATGCGAGGAAAATGTAAATTGGAGTCCTAGACACCTGCAAGTAGGAAACCAGTTAGATACATAAGTAGTATAAGAAAGTCATTCTACAAAAATATTCTAAGCTCACTGCAAAAGCATTGCTTAGCAAACTGGAGTATGTCAGAAAAGGGGCAGATACTATAGAAATAATAAATAAGCAGTGATGAGAAATTGATTATTTATGGTGCTTCTGCAATATAAATGGCTATCACAGTTTTTGATCTCATCAGTTAATCTAAACCAAGATGAAGTTAACTAAGACTTGGAGTAACTTCAGGTATGGCCCTGAGAAGGAATCTCTTGGAGGCAAGAGTTGGGAGCAGGAAAGAACTATCTTCACCAGAGGATGACCTTGTGAACTTCAAAAGGTCAGAGGATATGGGATTCTTCATTATACTGAGTGGATCTAGAATAGAAGTGACTGACAGAACAATATCTGAAGGCATGTTGAAGAAAAACAACACTGTGAGGAAAGATATCTTCAGAACTTTAGGGAGTTTAGTAGAAAACTTTACCATCCCTGAAGGGAACTTTATGAGGACTATATGAAAGAAAGAAAAGAATGTCCAATAATCATGAGTTATGAGTTTTCCCATGGCCACACATTTGAGCTCGCAAAACCTAATTCTACTTTGCCCTAGATTCTGCATATATTCATGGGAAACTGTGACCCAGACTCCTGAAACAATGTTTTGTTCTAATGGTTCTTATTCCACCTTTTTGGTAAATGCTTCCTAAAGGCTAATTAACTCTGCCTAATTAATATCAACTGCTTCTCAGTGTTGATGGGGGAGGCTGTTGATGAAAGAATTATCAGCAATTTCTTGTTGTTCTGCCAATCAATTGTAACCAACTCTGTTATTCCATTTGGGTTTTCTTGGCAGAGATATAGGAGTGGTTTAGCATTTTCTTCTCCAGATCATTTTATAAATGAGGGAAGCCAGGCAAACAGGTTAAGTGACTTGCTCAGGGTCATACAGTTAAGTAAACCTCAAATGTGAGACCAGATTTGAACTCATATTTTCCTGACTCTAGTCCCAAAATCTATATTCACTGTGCTACCTAGCTCCTCCCAGCTATAGCTTTTGAAAAAAAAAATCGATCTCAACCTCTCAGTGTTATTCCTCATATCTTGAGTGGAGACATAGTAGCTGCCTTCTTATAATTAACTTACCTTTTCAAGGTTTAGTATGGTAGCACCAGAGCTTGTGAGATAAAAACACATTAGTTAAATGTAAGGTAGTTTCAAAGGAAGTACTTGTCTTAGAAATTTGCCTCCATCACCATAGGCACTGTGTCAAAATTAAACCTGAAACCAGGTTTTATTGACTTTAAGATGGACTAGATTTTGAGATAGAAGAGAGCTTCACTAGACTACACTTACTCTGACATATACATAGCTCATATTTATATAGTATTTTGTCACTTACAAAGCATTTTCCTTTGAACCTCCATAGATTAAATAGGACATCATTATCCACATCCCCAGAGTTCCTGTGCCTTTAAAGTTCCATAGCCTAGAAACTATCTCAGAAAGAAGAGAAGCTCACTATCTTCCATGTCTCCCCCTTTTGAGAAACTAGAGCAGAATTAAGGAATTATGAAATCATGAGAACATGTACAAGGATATAGCAGCAGGAATGAGATCCTAAGTGAGTTCCAAAGCATAAGGTGCCCTACAAGAGTTTGGAGGCTAGAGGATAAGGGATACTAATTGAGCAGGGAAGGATTGACAGTTGATAATGTCACAGAAGAGGCAGAAAAATTGAGGTTTAGGTGTTTTAAGTAAAGCGTAAAGATGAGCCTAGGTCATTATTATCAACCTTCTCAGCATGCCATCAAATTAATAGTTGTCACTTTGCTTGATAAAGAGAAATGAGAAGTGGATTGCTGAGGGTTTGTGAGGACTAGGGAAAATGTCTAGTCTTCCATCTTATTGGTCACATGTCTTTTCTCTTAACGTGATGAGATACTAATAATATCACACCAAGAATCAGAAAGCATCAATGATATTTTCTTTATTCAGCCTGTATCTCACAACATAGAATCTCTCTCTAATATTTAATAATTGTAGAAACTATAATATTGCAAAATAAAATTTTAAAATTCCAAGTCACACTGAGGATATACCACAACCATTCAAAATTAAACAATTGAAAAATTTCAGATTCATTTGCCATGATATATCGATAAACTTTCTCTGAAACAAAGCTAATCGTCTCAATAGTGCAGATTTAATTGCTAGTTGGCTGACAGATAATTAAAAAAGTCTACAGATTAAAATATGAACTAATTACTGTATTCAATTCCATTTACTTGATTTCATGTTCCATTAATTTTTTGCATCATTTGTAGTGGAAGCTCTAGATTTATATTCCCCTCTCCCCTACTGAGTTATGCCATTTAGTTGCCTATGGCATACCCATGTTCCAAATGGGTTGGAAAGGGCAGAATTTCAGGCAGTAAATATTTAGCAGGAACAGCCTAGCATACGATAAGTGAAGGTAATTATCCATTCTTAAATATATATGCAGCAAGTGTATATAAATCTATCCAGATATCAGCAATACCAAGACCTCATAACTATTCATTGGATTTCCTCATTAGATCCATGAGAAATAGTTCATCGGGGCTAGAGAAAGTGATGGGAGTAGCCTCATGCAAACTACCTTTTGAGGGCCAAATCTGGCACCTATTTATTTTTTTTTTCCAATTACATGTAAGGCTACTTTTCAATAATGACTTTTTGGGTAAGATTTAGAGTTCCACATTTTTCTGCCTCCCTTCGCTCCCCCCCCAACAGTGAGTAATCTGATATGGGCCATATATGTACAATCATATATAACATAATTCCATATTAGTCATGTGAAAAAGAAACAATAACAGGAAAAAAACATGAGAAGGAAAAAACATAAAGCCAATTTTATAAAGTAAAAATAATATGCTTTAGTTTGCAATTAGACTTCACAGCTTTTTCTTTGAATGTGGATGGCATTTTCCATCATAAGTCTTTTAGAATTATTATCTGGAACCTATTTTGTGCCATGGGAACTAAAAATAGTTTTTACATTTTTAAATACAATAAAACCTTATTTAAAATGCAAAAACCATTATTAATTCCTGGCCATCAAAACAAATAGCAAGGTACATTTGGCCTATGAGCCATGATTTAACACTGGTCTAGTATAATGGAAGCCCTGACAATTAGGTTTATAGACTCATAAAACTAAAACTGAAAGAAACCTCAAAGTTCATCAAAATAATGTCCTCTTTTACATTTGAGGAAACTGAGTCCCCATGAAGTTAAAGTGAGTTGACCAAGATCACAAGCTCAAATTGACAGAACAAGGATTCAAAATCAGGTCTTTTTATTCTAAATCCATTTCTCTTTTCACTTCTGAACTTAGATCTGCTCCTAATTACCAGTGTGAATTTATTAGTCGCCTGAGACTAAATTCCATCTTTTGTGAAGTGAAGGATTTGGACAGAATAGCCTCATCACTTCCTCCCAAATTCTAACATTCTACGCTCTCCACTCATTAGAAACCCATTTTGCCATCATCCCAACAGCAAGTTGAGGTAAAGGCATATTTCTCCACATGGCATTATAGCAATATACAATGTGGCTTTTGTGTCCTCACTTGTCTGTTAGGGACTGTATTTTATTCACTAACAGCTCTGCTTTCTTAGTTTATATCAACATACTGCCACAGAGTTGGACAGCCCCCTTGAAGTCATGTGTGTGTGTGTGTGAAGTTTTATTTCTCTTCTTTAAATATATATTTGTGTGTGCGTCTGTGTGTGTGTGTGTCTATTAACCTCTACAAAATTTGAGAAACTGTATCATCTCTTCTTGAAGGTTGACTCTAGTTTTAAAGGAACCTTAGTGAATGCATTTTCTCTCCTTAAAACTATTTGCTGAACTTGAAATTTCTAGAATCAACCCTGTAAGTGAATCCTGCAGGAGCTCTTTGGCAAAATCAGCTTAGCTAGGAGGTTTTAAATTATAAACCAGGCTAGAAGGAGATGGAAAGGAAGGAAAGAAGCCCAGCAATCACCAGTTATAGGATCAGCAGTAGGGAACTTGTGTGATGGTTTTTCAAAGAAAATAATTTTTCTGCTCCAGGAAATACTGGTTGTGTGAGGGTGCCAAATGAGCCTCCCAGGGTAGCTGCCAATTTTTCATTGGGTCATAGATTGATAGAAAGTCAGAGTTGGGAGCACTCTTAAGAGATCATCTAGTACAACCTCCCCTCCCCTCCATTTTGCAAATAGGAGGACTAGTGCCTGAAGATAAGAAACAGCTTGTCCAAGTCAACATAATATTAAAATTAGAATCCAGGTCTTCTGGATGCCCATCTAACACTTCTGAGAGACATTCTATGAGGCTAAATATTTTCTACAATTATTTCATCACTTTTTTTGGATTGCTTTTTTTCCCCTATCACTTACATACAAGAGTTAGTTCCCATCAAAATCAAGACTAAGTCTAAGAGAAGGCTATGCTCAGCAACCATCTTCCCAAATACACACACACACACAGATAGTGATTTCCATTTATTATTATAATTCTCACCAATCACCCTCTATAGTAGCATTTCCTGGAAATGTTGAAACACTGTGATAGAAAATGCAAGAACAGAAAAGAGCAAAAGCATTTATTTACTGCAAGAAACTCTATGATTTTTTTTCATTATCAACAGCCAAAGGAATGATAATAACAGATGTTTTATTTATATGTGCATCTGTGTGTACAAAATATACATATTTAGGTCATATATGTAAATAAACATACAAACATTCACAAGGTTTGAGAGCTGATAAATATAAATAGACATAGACATACATATTATATATGAGTAAGTCTTCCTTTGAGATGTACTTATATCAAAGGTTAGGTATCATGATACCTAGAACTATGGTACATATAAAGGAACACAAATATATACATATCTAAACTATTTTATATTATAATAGTAAAATATAGAAATAAATTTTCTTTGTTTAGTCATTTTTCAGTCATGTATGACCCATTTGGAATTTTCATAGCAAAGATATTTGAGTGATTTGTCATTTCCTTTTCCAGTTCATTTTTACAGATGAGGAAACTGAGGCAAGCAGGGTTAAATGACTTGTGCAGGTCCACACATCTAGTAAGTGTCTGAGACTAGATTTGATCTCAGGTTTTCTTGATTCTAAACCCAGCACTCTATCTACTGCTCCACCTAGGTGCCCCATTTTGTTGTTAAATATCAACCAGATTTAGCAACTGATTTGAATTGTGAAGGAATTATTGGCAGAGAGGGAATCATTAAAGATAAATCTACTGATACAAATCTGGGTAACTAGAAGGATGGATATCCTTGAAAGAAATAGGGAATTTAGGAAAAGGGTGAGTTTTGTAACAAGACAATGAATTCCATTTTGGACATGTTTAGATTATTGCCTATGGAACATCCAGATAGAAATGTTCAATGAGCAGTTAGTGATGCAGGATGTAGTGATTCAGTAGAAATATAATGGCAAAGTCTACAGAGTTCTATGCAAGAATTTTCATAGAAATTATAACTGAAACAAAGGAATTAGATGAGAATCTGAGAAACTGTAGAGACAAGAGGATCCAGGACAGGGCCCTGTGACACAACCATATAAAGTGGATGGGACAGGAATGATGTTCTAGCAAATGAGTGATCAGGAAGGAGAATTGGGAAAGAAAACAACATCCCAAAACCCCAGGGAATAGAAAGAATCCAAAAAGATGACTGGTTTAAAAAATGTCAAATGCTTAATCATGCAGTTGATTATTGCATATTATATATTAAAATTATTATAGAATATCATTGGGGAAAGAGATCCATTTTCCTACACATGACCATGTGATTGTGATGATGATTGTTGTCCTTTATTCTCAAAGAAGAACATGACATCCGAGAGGTGATCCTATGAAAAGGAAGTGAATTGGATTCTAGTGGGGGGGCGGGAGGGCTGTACTAAGTCACCAGCCTCACTTACTCTTCTGGAGTCATCCAGGTCCAGTAGCCAGATAGGAATCAGGATCACTGGAAATGATTGTGGATGTGAGTCATTCAGAGTTAAGTGATTTGCCCAAGATCACAAAGTTGGTGTGTATCAAGTGTCTGAAGCTAGATTGGAATTCAGGTCCTCCTGATTCCAGGGCTGGTGCTCTATTCACTGCACCACCTAGCTACTCTACTGGCACCCACAGACTGTATTGAAAATCTATGGGAAAAAATCCCACAAAATGAAAAATCTTAGATGAGTAGCTGTCAGCAACTAATTGTATCCATACACCAGTATGAAACAGAAATAGGATTTGAACCCAACTCTCTATCCACTTTACTCAACTTGCAAAACATTTTACATATACTAGCTTATTTTGACCTCACAAATCTGTGAATTTAGGCACTGCAGGTATCTAATAACTATATTTTACAAATAAAGCAACTGAGGCTTAGGGATATTTGTGCTTGTTTGGTCATTTCAGTCATACCCAACTCTTCATGATCCCATTTGTGGTTTATTTGGCAAAGATACCTGAGTGGTTTGCTATTTCCTACTCCAGTTCATTATATAAATGAGAAAACTACATAACTGCATAAAAAGGGTTAAGTAACTTGCTCAAGGTAACACTAATGATAAGTTTCTGAGGTCAGATTTGAGTTCTTCCTATTCCAGATCAACTCTATCCACTAAACTACCCAGTTGCCCTCTCAGAGTTATTGGGGGTCACATAGCTACTAAGTGTCAGAGATATGATTTCAACCCAGGGCTTCTTTAGCTTAGGTGCCATATAATCTGCATCTACCAAACCCACAATACAAACCATACAGCAGGTAAAAAATACTCAGAATTTACTGCATACTTTTTCTTTTATATTTGCATATTCTCCACCAAGATAATTCCTTCTAGGTAATTGTACCTTGGGAAAATGTCCCATTCCTCCCTCACTCTCGCCAGTGAATTTTATTGATTGATTAGTTCCGGGTTTCAGGCATACATACAGAGCTTCCAAAGGGCTATAATGAAACTATCTTGTGATGAGCAAAAATCAAGGCTGAGTCATTCCTTCATTCAAAGGCTGGGCTTTTGTCAGAGGACAGGGAGTCCAACACTTAAAACTCTGGGAAAAAACAGACTTAAGTTATACTTAATGGGACATGTGATTTTACTGAGGTACATGCTCTGTCCTAAGAGACTCATTCAAGATTTTTCATCTTTTGGGATTCTTTTCCACATCTTTCCATATACCTTCAATAAACTTTGGGTCTTTTGGTACTAGCAGCACTCCTGTTGTCCATATAATATACCATGTATTTATGACATGACTATTTGCTCTTCCGCAATGGAGTGGATCCCTCTTTTCAACCGTATAGTGAGTTTAAAGGCAAAAGGAGACTGTCTTCAAGGAGATGGAATTCTATTGGAGGAAACATGTAAATAATTAGCTTATAGGACTTATAGTAAGTAGTAGTAAAGCATAAAAAAGAATACAAAGATAGGAAGAGATTGGGTTATAGAGAACTTTAAATGACAAATAATTCAATATTTTTCCTATAGGTGTAAAGGATCCTCTAAAGCTGAAGTGAAGAGAGAGGAAAAGTTGATATGGTCAGAGCTATGCTTTTTCAAAATTACCTTGCAACCTGGTGAAGGATGACAGGAAAAGACTTGATACAGAGAGACTAGCTAGAAGGCTGTGCACCTCTTTTTTATCCTCTGTGAAATTAAGGGGTTTAGAACATCTAGGTGGCTCAGTAAATAGAATGCTGGCCCTGGAGTCAGGATTACTCATCTTCCTGAGTTCAAATTTGATCTCAGATACTAACTATGTGACCCTGGGCAAGTAACTTAACCCTGTTTGCCTTAGGTTCCTCATCTGTAAAATGACCTGTAGAAGAAAATGGCAAACTACTCCAGTATCTTTGCCAAGAAAATTCTAAATGAGGGCACAAAGACTGAAACAAATGAACAACAAAAGGGGTTAGTCTTTAGAGTTTCTTCTTGCTTTAAATTGGTTATCTTATGACCAATAACCATATGACTTCTAAGGATCCTTCTAGCTTTAATGAAGGTACAATCTTAATACTGATTTGTGAGTTCAGCATTCTTTCCCGTCAAAAGTGTTGATCTGGGGGGCGGCTAAGTGGTGCAGTGGATAGAGCACCAACCCTGGAGTCAGGAGTACCTGAGTTCAAATTCGGCCTCAGATACATAATAATTACCTAGCTCTGTGGCCTTGGGCAAGCCACTTAACCACATTGCCTTGCAAAAAAAAAGTGTTGATCTGCTAGGTGATCTTTATCCTATCCTGGAGGATTCTTGGAGGTAATATGTTAATTAAAAGTCTTGGTTTACCAAAGTAATTGATTTAATATCAAAGACATAGAGGAAAGGAAGGTTTATTCATTTCTTAAAGAAAGAATTTGTATGAAGCATTGCTTTTCAAATCAGCACATGACCCGTTGAAAGTTCTGTCACATATATATTCACATAAAAACACACACACTGGTATAAACATCCGTTCTATAACTAGGGATATATTTTCACCTGTGAGATAAAAACAATTGTGAGGATAAAGAGTCATTCTGGGCACCAGCCTTCAAAGATAAGCTAGGAGAAGTGGTTATAGGTGAAGATGAATAGAAGTAGATAATCAAGACATGAAACAGATATGACAGAGGTGTGCTAGAGCCAGTTCCTATTGACTGACTGTTAAATTTTCAGTATAGAATTTATACTTCAAAAATCAATTAATGCTTACAAATCAGAAATTGATTCATTATTTTTTGATTGGTTACTTTTAAAAAGTCATGTAATAATCATGATACTGATTAAACTTGAACTAATTAAATTAATTAATTAAACTTGAATACATACTTTTTTATTGTTAGGCATTTACCAGTATGCCCCTTCACATAGGAATCATTTCAAAGAAGACATAGCCCCTCCTGGGAATGAAGCATGTCTAATCAGGTAGCAGCAGTCTGGAGCAAGACACCATTCCTCCTCCTAGCTGCATCTAAGAAAAACACACAAATACACATATATGTATGTATATATATATATATATATATATATATATATATATACACAAATAAACACATGCAAACACATAAATACAAATATATAATATCAATATATACATAAAAACAGATTAATTCCATCTAGGGACACACTTTTCATTCTGCTTTGTCTCCTATGGTAAGAAATAAGGATTTTCCAGTGTGTATCTGGTGCTACTTGGAAAAAATTTAAGACATGATAATCACTCATAACCAAAGCTTCCATTCAGGCTTTTGGGACTAGAACAGACAGAACATTCTGTCACTTATAGAATATGGAAATCCCCTTTGGAGTCTGTATTTAAACTACTGTCCCATGGAACAAAGGTGGATGATCTCTGCTCAGAGGAGCAGTTGTAGAATTTGCTGTTTAAACCTGCAGGGTTTTAAAAACAATCCATAGTTAAATCTCCAGTGTCATTTATGAAATATTTATATAGCTAGATTTACATTATTTTAATTTTCTTAGCGGTGTCTTTATTAGCTAGAGGGTGATTTTTCTTTAATTAAAGAGCAATTTACCTTCAAAGAAGAAAAATAAAGCCTCTCATCACCCTGAATCCCTTATCACTTTTTTGCTGATGTTATTGCTGCTGCTTCTACTTTTTTTTTTTTTTAAACTAATTTCACCTAGCTTCTTGGCCTAGGAGAAAATAAAGTCACAGCTAAACTAAGTCTCTTATCTAGTGGCAGTGAACCAGTAGGAGCACTGGGTTTTGCTTCTCTTGCAAACTCTTCAGAGTACCTAGGAGTCTCATTCTTCTTTCAAGGAAGAGAAGAACCTGACTATTTCTCTATCTATTTTCTTGATGGGAAAGCTGTGCCACTGAGAGACAGGGAGTGATTCTAGCAAGGAGGGACCAATAGTGCCTTGGCAAACAGCTGAATTAAATAGCTCTAAAGTGCCTTCTACTCTGAAATTTTAGGACCCTGGTCAATCCCCTCCCTTTCCCAACTTAGGCAAAGTATTACCAGAGAGGAAATTAAAATGGGGATCATTTTCAGAATTACAGACAGCCCCTGGTTTTTATTCCAAGTGTTTTTCATCATGTACATTACAATTTCTAAATAATGGCACACATCATTGAGTTTTCTTCTACATATCACCCTTACTCTTTTCTTTCTTTTCTCTGACTTTCCTCTCACTTAACTTTTCTGTCTTCTCTATCAGTGAATAACCTGCATTCTGCTCACCCCACTTATTCACAGTAAGAGAGTACTAGAAGAACTTCAGAAGCTACTTAGCTAAGGCTATTCCTACAAGAATCCTCTCTACAAAATTTTTGACAAATAGTTATTCATTCTTTACTCATGACCCTTGCTCATGATAAGGATTTCATGACCTTTCACATTTGGAAATGTCAAATTGTTAGAAACATTTCCCTTATACCAATCCTAGGTCTATCTCTGTGCAATTTTGAACCACTATTCCTAGTTCTGTTCTCTGGGAACAAAAACAAGTCTATTCCCTCTCCTATGTAATAACTTCTCATACACTTGAGAATAGTTATCATGTTCCTTCTAATAATAACAATAACAATAATAATACTTATATTTTTTAACAGCTAGAATTTATATAGCTCTTTGGGATTTGCAAAGTAATTTACATGTCATCTCACTTGATTTAAATCTCCTCTTTATGCTAAACATTATTATTTCTCTCAGTATTCAAGTTCCTTCACCATCTTGCTCACTTTCTTCTGGACACTTTCTTTGACTTACCAATGCCCTTCCTAAAATGAAACACATAGAACTAAACCCAAGATTCCACATACAGTCTGACAAGAGCAGAGGATGGTGGGATTGTTAACTATCTTGTTCTGAATACTGGTTATTTTAATGTAGTCTTCATATAATCAATCTTGGAGTATGTTTGAAGTATCCTATTCATTCACTCTACTCATTCCTACTTCTCTCTCTCTCTCTCTCTCTCTCTCTCTCTCTTACAAAGATGAGTAATTTGCATCACACAACTCCTATCTCTATCCCTTGGAAGATTCTGGATTAGTTTCAGGTAATGCATCATCCCCTAAAGTGATTTAATTCCTTTAAATCATCCCCAAAATGGGACATTATAAAAAGCTTTTGAAAATCCAAGTTAATTATGTCCAGTGGGACTTCTTATGTTATTAACTTCCCTCAAAGAAGGCAAGCAGGTGAGAAAACAGAGATTTCTCTCACAGAGGCTAACTTTGTCTGAACATTTCAGGTGATATTCCTCATCCTTGGCACCATTTACTCTAGCTTTAATTAAAACAGGAGTTCAATTACAATGTGCCTTTAATATCTTAGAAGTATTTATAAATGGAATTAGAATGTTAACATAAAATGAACCTCAGAAATCACCAACTCTAACCCACCTTAAATGTGTTTTGAGGAACTGTTTGTATAAGTCTGATTCTCTCATTGAAAAGAAAAATAACGTTTACTTTAGTTAAAGGCTAAGATTAAGAGTTGAGTTTGCTGCTTCACTGGGTCATTTACTTTTAGTTCTTTCCACCTTATTAGGGTTCCTTATGATACTTTAAAAATGTTATTTTACACTCTCAATGTATAAGAAAGAAATAGTATAAGAGTAGTAGAGAATTCACTTCAAAGCTAGGAAGAACTAAGTATTAGTTTTGTATCTGATTCAGAAAAGTCACAATTTCTCAGTGCTTTGGCTTCTCTGACTATACATTGGAGAGAGGAGTTAGTAGAGGGAGTTTTCTCACTGGGAAAGTCTTCGCACCAATGAAATCACAAATTTAGTCTATATCATTTACTAGGTATAAGATATTCCAATAAGAGTCCAGGAAACAAAGATTGAAAAACAGGACAATCCCTGACCCCAAAAACATTCCCTTCTATCAAAAGAGAAATAACATGTATACCATTGCCAGCCAACACCTGAAGCACCTTCTGTATATAAGTTGGTGGGAAGTACAGTAGTTATGGGTTCAAATACCATTTCTGACTTCTGTTTGACCTTGGGCAAGTCATTTAATCCCCAAGACCTCAGTTTCCTTATCTATGAAATGAGGTGATTGGATTAGATGGCCCCTGACATCTCTCCTAGTTTTAGTTCTACAATCCTAAGGCAAAGAATTAGCCCAAGAGTCTCCTCCCTGAAGAAATTTTCATTCTACTTTAGAGCTCCAACTGCCAAAGATTCTTTAATTTCCTGACTTAGCCAAGGCATTTATATTTCTTGTGTACAAAAGAAGAGAAGTGCATCAAAGAAATACAAGCAGTTCTCACAGCCAAGTGTTGCTATCAAGTATAATATGATGACCCAATCAATAGTCTTACAACCTGATTTTAGGAGCCAGTGACTAAGGATATAATAGTATAGAATTGAAAGATGAATGGAATAAGAGGTGAATACACAGTTGGGAAACTGAAGATATGATTAGTGGGTACCCAGTGACCAATAGTGCCTGGAACATTTTAAGAGGTTTTGTGAGTTGTTTTATATGTCTTGCCAAGGGACTATAGCATTCTTTCCCATGGGAAATTTTAACAGTTTCTTCATATTAGGCTAGTGTAGTACTATGTTTGTTAGGATTGTTTGCATACAAGGGAATGAGTCTTCTAGACTACTACAGAAGAGGAGGGGGTCTTCATTCCCCCTCCCCAGCCCCACCTATCAGCTGTTCCCCTTTTTCTCCTACAACTTCACCTACTTCCTAGTTCCTATCTACACTTTTTCCCCAACACAAGGATTCCTCTGCCTCATTTTGGAAAACAATGGACTGAAGGGTCATGGGAACTCCACAACAACATTTGATCTGTCTACCTGCTTGACTTTTTGTTTTGTCTTTTTTAGTCTGCGGGATGAACAGGACTGAATTTCTATATTCTTTACCCTGCTTTGGAAAGTTTATAAAATATGCCAATCAGTAAATTAACTCCTTCCTCCTCTGACAATTCAGAAAATCAATATTTTTTGTCCCTTTCACTTTCATACACCTAACCTAGTCACTTCCTCCTCTCTGCTCTGGCTTGCCTTTCACAAAAATGAAGTGCACAGATTCAAAGGAATTATACCCTATCAAAGTTTTTCCTAGGCAAAATTCATACTAATGAAATAGAAAGGCAACTAACTTTTAAAAGTAGATAAATCTTGGACTTAAAATGAAACCTCCAGGAAAAGGTGAGGGAGGAATGAAGAAGAGGCAAAATTACCAACAGTTAGCAAATCTCTCAAAAGGACAATTCATCAGTGATCAGTATGATCTAGACTTTCCTCCATTTGGTTTCATGCTACTCATTGCCATTGGTGGGTAGGGGAAGCTACCACTTCTAAAACCTCAGTTTACTTCTCTAGTCTCCCATACCAGTGTTCAGTCTTCCTCCACAAAATGAAATGAAATCAAATGTAAAGGAAGCACTCTATTCAAATTTCCAAACCCATGTACACTTTTCACAATCTGTAGAATTTTCGATGTCTTTAGAGCACAGAGAACCAATCTGTCTCTTTAAGATTCATACATCTTCTTTTGTCCATAGATTATGGGAAACCAAAAAATTCTATTCTGGTTAGAAGAATTTTATCCATACTATCTATTTGTTCTTAAGAGTGAGAACTACTAAGCATTACTTGTAAGCTTTTATAGTCAATCAATCAACAAGCATATATTAGTCACTTGCTGCTTATTTTGAAAATAATTTGCATTTACTTTTCTATTTATTTGTTATATCACCTTCCAAATTAAGTTAGCTTCTTGAGAGCAAGGACTGTTTTATGTCATTTTATCTCCTGAACCTCAAATATAGTTGATGCTCAATTGTGTCCAACTCTTTGTGTGGGTTTTCTTGGCAAACATATTGGAATGGTTTGTCATTTCTTTCTCTAGTGGACTAAAGCAAATAGAGGTTAAGTGACTTGCTCAGGGTCACAGAGCAGTAAGTAAGTGTCTGAAGCTAGATCTGAACTTAGGTCTTCCTGACACTCTATCAACTGAGTCACCTAGCTGCCAAATGTAATTTCCCTGATTATCTCTTTTAATTAGGTTTTTGCTTTTTTCTTTGTCTGAGATCAAGATTACTTTGTTATTGTTCTGTCCTTTTTCCCCCCATCATGTCTAATTCTTTATCAAAACTCCATTTGGTATTATCCTGGCAAAGATACTGGAACTGTCTGCCATTTCTTTTTCAATTTATCAAATAGATGAGGAAAATGAGGTAAACAAGGTTAAGTGACTTACCCAGGGTCACACAATTAGTATAAATCTGAGGTCAGATTTGAATTCAGGAATATGAGTATTCCTGACTATAGGACCCACATTCTATTCATTGCACCAGCTAGCCATCTTCCTAATGTGTAGTAGGGCTGTATAAAGTTTGTTAAATAAAATTGAACAGTGTAGACAGGGAACAGCACAGACCTTATACAAATTAGTCTTCTTTTCTGAGTGTCTATTTGCATTTCATTTCTTGTTTTTGTCTTTTTTTATTGAATAGATTTTATTGATATATTTTGTTTTTACATTGCTTACCTCTCCCTCTTCTTCATTCCCTCCTAGAGAGTCAATCCTTATAACAAAGAATTTTTTAAAGAAAAAAAGGAAAATAAAGTTCAGCATTATCAGTCAACAATATGAAAATAATCTGATATTTTATACAATTTTTCACACTTGTCAACCCCCACCTCTGCAAAGAAATGGCAGGAAGTGCCTTCTTCTATCATTTCTTTGGAGTCAAACTTGTTCTTTATAATTTCACAGTATTCAGTTTCAATTGTTGTGTGGTGGTTGTACTTTCCATTTATAATGTTTTAGGCATTGTGAATATTGTTTTCCTGACTTAACATGCTTCACTTTGCATTATTTCATCTTGCCATGAATCTCTGTATTCATCATTTCTTACAGTACTGTAATATTCCATTACATTCATGTACCACAATTTGTTTAGCTATTCCCTGGGTGATAGGCATCTATTTTTTTCCAGTTCTTTGCTACCACAGAAAATGCTGCTATTAATCTTTTGGTGAATATGGAATCTTCCTTTGTCAACGATTTCCCGGGTAGGGAATATGTCTAGTAATGGAATCTCTGGGTCAAAGGGTACAAACATTTTAGTGACTGCATTTGCATAATTCCTCATTGTTTTTCAAAATAGTTACACTAATTCACAGCTCCACCAGCATTGCATGAATATGTCTATCTTTCTTCAACCCTTACAATATTATCTATTTCTTTTGCCTTCTTTGCTAATTTGTCTGGTATGAGATGAAATCCCAGGGTTGCTATAATGTGTTTCTTTTATTAACAATTTGGGGCATTGTTTCATATGTTTGGGTTCTCTCTCTTTTTAAATTCTAAATTTAACCAACAGTAACATTAAATGAAAATTTCCATGTATTTTGTTGACATATTTCTATAAGTTGACTCCATTTGTTGGAATTGATTGTGCAACATGGGAGACACTGGCACAGGACAATCCAGCATGGCATCCCCTTATCAGAAAGGGTTCTTTGCTCTCTGAGCAAGGCATAATTGAAGCAGCACAAAGGAAATATGAGATATGTGAGTTTAGAATAACCACCCAGAGGTTCACATGGACAATTTGTGCCCAACCTGTGGTAGCACATTCCAAACGCATATTGGTCTGATCAGTTACAGTCAAACACACTGTAACTCATATCTAACATAGTGATGCCATTTTGATTTTCTTCAATTACAGACAAGAACCAACCAACCAAATTTGTTATCAAACTCTTATCAGATATATTTAATATAAAGATTTTTCCTCATTCAACTTCTTCCCTTATCCTAGAAGCCTTATACAAAAGCTTTTCAAATTTATGTAATCAAAATGATCAATTTTATCTTTTGATATTGTCTCTTTCCCTTATTTAGTTTTCTTTTATCTATACTAATGAAAGATATATTTTTTTCTCTTCTGTTTTTATGGTATAATCTTTAATATTCAAGTAATGTATCTCAATGAATTTTGCTATTATTTTGTCTAGCTTTAAAAATATTTGTTTGATAATATGATTGGCATAAGATTAAATCTATAAATTAACTGTAATATTATTGTCTTGTTGGGGGCTGCTAGGTGGCTCAGTGGATAGAGCACTGACCCTGGAGTCAGGAGTACCTGAGTTCAAATCTAACCTCAGGCACTTAATAATTACCTAGCTGTGTGGCCTTGGGCAAGCTCCATTTGCCTTGCAAAAAAGCCTAAAAAAATATTATTGTTATGTTAATAATTGATAAGGTCCAGACATAGACACTGACTATTCCTCCAAGTCATTTAGGTTGTTCTTTATTTTTAGTAGGATTTTGTAGTTGAATTTATGCAGGCATCTGGTAAACTGATTCTTAAATATTTTATGAATTTTAAGTTTTAAATGTTTAGTAAATTGATTCCTAAATGTGTTATGCATTTTTTGTTTTTTTGAATGAGTTATTTCTTTTCTATTGTCTTTTGGATTCTGTTACTAATATATATAGAAATGTAGTTGATTTTTTTTGGGGGGGGGTTTAAATAGCATGCCACTTTTTGCTAAAGCTATTGTCTCTGCTTTTTTTCAGATTCCTAAGATTTTCTAAAGTAAATCTTCAAGTTAGTAGCAAGCAGACATAGTCTTTCTTTCTCCCATCTCTCAGTCTTTTATGCACTTCATATCTTTCTCATATTTGTTATAATTTCTATAACTATATCAAATTATAACTGGAAAGGGGAAAGCTTTGCTTCAATCCTGTATTTATTAAGAAATTTCCCATTATATATAGCACTTGTTTTTGCTTTTAGATAGATTACTTTTTTATAATATTAGAAAAAATCCACTATGACTATATTCTGTAGGATTTTTAGCATAAATTTAGAATAAATACTTTTTCAAAGTCTTTAACACCTACTGAGATGACCGTGATACTTTTATTTTTCATGTCCTGATATTTTCTATCATGATTAGAAATCAAACTTGGTCATAATAAATGACCTCCTGGATAAACTGGTATTTTCTGTCTCTTTCTGATCTCCCAGTAAACATCTAATAATACCTTGGACCTAGTATACTTTTTTTTTTGCAAGGCAATGGGGTTAAGTGGCTTGCCCAAGGCCACACAGCTAGGTGATTATTAAGTGTCTGAGACTAGATTTGAACTCAGGTACTCCTGACTCCAGGGCTAGTCCTCTATCCACTGAGCCACCTAGCCATCCCAACCTAGTATACTTTCAAAGGGTTCTATCAGTGGTTTAAGAAGGTATTTGTTGTCAGGAAGTTTCATTTTCAAGAGTCTGGGGGGAAGAATAACTTGGTAGGACTTTGTTCATTTACACCAATTTAAAGACATTTTTCTCCTTTGCTGATTATTATTTTGAAAACTCAAGTAAAAGATGAATGGAAAGGCCTTTCTTTCTGAAAGATTAGAACTCAAAGCAGATTACTTCTTCCTTCTACTTCACTTGATGTTGCCTGTTAATTTACTTCTCTAGGAAAGCTCTCTTTAATTGTATTTGGCATGAGCAAGACAAGTGAGAAGGGCTAAACACCTAAAAGAATGGCCTCTCTTTCCCAAATATGCTGTAGGTTTAGAATGAAAATGGTCAATGAATGAAGGAGTAAAAAAAGGGTGAGTAAGGTTAATGCTTGGCATATTAGGTGCAACCTTGTACCTTAATATTCCTGGACCTCAGTATCTATATCTATAAAATAAGCAGATTGAGCTGAATAACCCCTTACTGAAGGATCGTAGATCAAAGGATTTCATAGGTCTTTTGGTCTAATACCTTTATTTTACACATGAGGAAACTGAAACCTAGGGAGATTAAGTTACTTATTCAAGGTAATTCAACTTGAATGTAACCTTAAAAGAGGAGAGAGGTTTAGACATAGAGAAGTAAAGGAAAAAGCATGCCAAGTAAGAAGAACTCAGCAGTGGTGTTAGGTAATAAAGTACTTCTGCAATCAGATTATAGAGTTTAGCTATAGCTTAGCACCTGCATTGTGTTTACCCACAAGCATAATTGGAGTAATAAATGAGATGAGCAGAGAAGAGAGAGAAATTTAGGGGAAGGCAAATGTTAGATTGGGGAAAAGACACAAAATGTGGATAGTCAGTAAACCAATAAGTATCTTCTCAAGTTCTCAGAATAATTGTCACTCATTTCTATAGTGCTTTAAAGTTTACAATATAATTTCCCCACAAGAACCTTATCAAATAGGCAATATTGTTATTCTCATTTTTATAGGTGAGGAAACTGATACCAAAAGAGATCTCAAAGTCAAACACTTAATGAAGTGTTAGAGCCAGGTTTCAAACACAGTTCCCTTGACTGAGAAGTCCAAAACACAATTTGTACTCAGAATCATGCTAATCACTTCTACTAGAGTGTATATGAAAACTGTAGAGATAAAACTCCTGAACTCAAGGAACTTTCAAAAGAAAGACTTCTCTAGGAGAGAACCAACCATCATCTTCGTTAATTTATTGTAATTTCTCTCACTAAAAAAGATAGTGCCTGCCCTGAAACATTAACTCATACTAGAAAAGAGGGAAATATGTTAGAAATTCAAACAGAAAGGGACAGCCAAACAAATAAAACAAAGTTGTCTCTTTAATTTTTCATAAAATTTCTCTTTCAAAGTTCCATTATGAAAAAAGTAGCATAATACACTGTAAAATGTACTTTGAAATTTGAAATTTTGTTGTTTAGTCATTGTTTAGTCATTACAATCATGTCTGCCTCTTTGTGATTCCATTTTGGTTGGGGGGGTGCAAAAAGACTGTGGTTTGCTTATTTTCCTCTCTCTACCTCATTTTCAGATGAGGAAACTGAGGCAAATGGGATTAAGTGATTTGCCCCAGGGTCACACAGCTAATAAGAGTCTGAGATCAGATTTGAACTTAGGAAGATATATCTTCCTGACTTGAGATGCAGGATTCTATCACTGTGCCACTTAGCTACCCTGGAGTTGGAAATACTTGAATTCAAATCTCACCTATAACACTATTATTGTCATAGATAAATCAGTTAAACTCTCTGAGCTTCAATCTCCACATCTGTAAAGTATAATTAATACCTTCTTCATGGCTTGATGTGGAACTTAAAGCACTTGACATGTTTTTTTTAAATATGTTAGAAATATTGTGATATGGAGACCATCTTAGGCACTCAAAGACTTTCCCAGCAGAGTAGACTCTGGCATCTAGAAAGACTTTGAATACTGACTTAATGCATCTATTATCCACCTAAGATTAAAAGAATTTATTATAAAAAGTTATTGAAAGTTACTGACAAAGCAATCAATCCAAAAAATTCATCTCCTGAGATGTGGAAAGTTTTCTCTGTTGGAGAAAAATCATAAATTTTTCAATGTATTTCATTGAAAGTTTCTAGATCAGAGGCATCAAATATTGAGTCCACAGGCTTATGTAACCTACAAGATTCCCAAGTGTAACATAAAACTAGAATAAAATGTGATTGGGGAATATTAGCAAAATAAACAAAAAAAATAATAAAACATAGATAAGATTATATTGTAAAATTAAGTCAGTATGTGTCCCACAGGGATTTTTACTCTTGGTTATAGTATTCCCCCATTTTTATATTGGTCTAGGGGATGCCACAGATAGAAAGGACCAGTAATCTTCCATCCTATCAGAAGAACCATAGATTATAACTTCCTGATTACCCAGTGTGAATAGCCATGTCTTTATCCTCATTGAGAAGACAAGCTATTTTTTTCTAGTTTATACATGTACAACCATGCATTCCCGTGTTAGTTATTTTGTGATAGAAAATACAGACAAAAACCCCACAAAAAAGCAAATATGAAAAAACTGAAAATAGTATGCTTCAATCTGCATTGAAACTCCATCAGGTTTTGCTCATAGGTGAACAGTATTTTCCAACATGAGTCCTTTGTAATTGTCTTGAGTCATTGTATTGTTGAGTCATTCACAATTGTATATTATTTTTTATTTCTTACAAATCTATCCCTCAGGCCCAAGTCCAAATTTTATCCCATCCCTCCACCTACCTTCTTTACTTTCACATACATATATACATACATACATACGTACACACACACATTCCTGATTACTTTGAGACTGATATGTCTGTGGCTTTTGCTTCTCTACTATACCTTGCTATTAGAAGCCATGTTTCAGGGCAACTGTGGTCTAAGAAACCAATTTCTCTCTCAAATGCCCTATAGGTGCCCAGTAAATATTGGTGAAAAAAGTCAGGTTAATCAGTACTTGGAAGATTTTTTGCCTTTATTCAGAAAAATGAGGCAAACAGGGGGAAAAACAACTTGTAATGGAGGACACATGACAAGACACTGAATCACTATACTAGACCAACATAAAGAATTCTGATTTAGGAGCAGATAAAAGGGTCAGTTATTCCTCTCATGAATGCCAAGTAGGTTGAAAAAGATTGCAGCATCCCTGCTCTTCTCACATCAAAAGCTGAGCAGACAGTGCTTCAAAAAGTTCCTGAGGGCATTAAAATATATTTTTTTAAGCTCTAAAATAATAGGACCAATTTCTTCCTTAAAATATAAGCCTTTCCTATGGATTATAGCAACAGGGGGTATTCGAGTTGCTCTTCACCTTACTTGAAAACAATCATCACACTTTCTGGGAGGCCCTCTAAGCAGAAGTTGAGTCAAGATTTCTGAGACAATAGTTTTCCAATTAATTAGGCTAGATTTTGTTACAACTAGGAAGAGACTTTCTTCATGAAAGTCCTATGTGACTGCTCTAGGAATTTACATATGTGTTTAGTTTGTTTCTTGGGGTGATTTGGAGGGACAGATGGGAGAAGTAGTGAAGTAGATAAAATTAAATATCATTTCACTTTTTTCCCCAAAACTATCAAAACACTTACTTGAGAGAACAGTAGCTTATAGAATGTCTCTGCTCTAAGGGACCTCAACAATCACAAGATTCCTAGGATATCATAAATGAAAAGAATCCTTGTAAATAAGAGCAATAATTTGTATGTATTAAATTTCTTAAGGTTTACGAAGTATTTTATTTACATGATCTCATTACAGCCTCATAACGCTAGGAGATAGGTAGAACAGATATCATTGTCCCCATTTCATAGGTGAGAGGATGGAGTCACAGGGCTATTGAGTGACTTCTCCATGGTTACATAGCTATCATATATCAGTTGTAATATTTGGACTCAGGTTTTCCTGACAAAAAGTTCAGCATCCTATCCAAAATAAATGTTGCCTCTCTAAAGAAGTAGGGAGTTTGTATTCATAACATAGAGATAAAAGGGCATAGTTCTTAAATGAGTTGTGCTGGGATCTCCCAAAAGTTCAATTTCATTGACATTTTTAATGTCAATGGCAATATTAACACTGAGTCACCATTCTGAGAAAAGTTCCATAAAAATATAGGGAAGACTGGCAAATGTAGACATAACCACTGAGACCTCAAACCTGCTAATTTAGGTATATCTACAGTGATGCATAGGATTCCTTGAGGTTGTGACCTTGCTCAGTCAGCCATGAGTCTGGTCACAAGTAAGTTTCTTCTAAGAAAAGCAGCCATTGTTTATCCATTTGTTGCAGATGGGCTTTCAAATCCTTCACAGAACTTAATTTCTAGAAATTCAGGACCTCGGACAGTTCTGGAGCAATGTCACCTTTTAACTCATATTTTATAGAAACTTTTGTTGTATCATGTTTTGTGGTACCATGTTCTTAGAATGACATTCAGCTCAAATATCATAAGCCTTCTGAATCTACCCCTACAACCTGGAACAACAAAGGATCTTTAATTTATATCTTGTAATGTTCATCTGATTGTTCAGATGACACCCAGAAAGATTAAGAGACTTGTCCAAAATCATATAAGGAATAAGTTGACCAGGCTAGGAACTCTGATTCCTAATTCAATAATTTTTGTGCCACATCAGCTTCCTCCTTGAACAAAAAGCACAAAAATGGGAATGAATATGCTTTATACTTTTTTCCAAGTTAGTGACAAGTTAGTGATTACAATTGAGTATGTATGTTATCAAGTAAAATGAGATATGATTAGTGAAGAAAGATGGGAACAGATTATGAAAGACTTTGAAATCTAAATTCATTTTTATATTTAACAGTTTAAACCTGTGTATCAGTTCAGTAAACAATTGAATTGTAAAATGCAGTTATAGCCTTCAAGAATTAAATGGGATATTATAGATGGGCCATTAGACTAACCAGTCTTATGCCCCCGTCTGTCTGGAAAGTATATTATAGATATGTCATTAGGTTAATCTTACACCCCTTTCTGGTTGGAAAGTATATTTCCTATATAACTAAACTTTCACATTTTCTTTTCAACCTTATATAGCCATATATGCTGATGCTAAATTCCATCTAAGTGCCCTGCTAAGTTATGTCACTCTCAGAAGTTTTCTGAGGACAAGTTAAAAAGGGCAGAGGGAGGAATGATTTGGAAGTTTAAAGTTTCATGCATTTCTGGCACAATTTGCAAGAAATATCATGCATCATTTATGTGGGGGGTTTCTATGAAGTTTATTTTATTCAAAGCCCATTTATTCTGGACTTTTTCCAGTGTGGTATAAGATTTTATGATTCATCAAATCCCTCTTCCCTATAATGTAATTTTTTCTTATGTACTGGTATATGGTGTGCTCTGATGAACTCACCAAGGATGGGAGGGGGGTGGAGGATAAGGAATCTAGGTCAGAGGAAAGAAGTACTCCATCCTGGAGACACCAATTCCTTTCTGTTCCTAACATGTTTAGAAAGGGACAAGGAAAATCTCACAGCAGTAAATTGCAGTAGGCTGCCACAAGTAAATATCCATTGCTGACTGTAAACTATGGTTATGAATTGAACTATTTAAGGATTCACTCATTTCTCTTAGCAAAATGGCATTCAAAATTATTTCTTCCTGAGTTTTTAAATCCAATCATTTTTGCTAACCAAAAGTTTGACCTTAGTGAACCTGGGGAATTTTGGTCCCTTGACAGAAGGAAAATTATATTCTCTTAAAGTGTTCCCTGGCAGAATAAAATGAGGCTGAAACTAAATGATCTGACCAGTCACACAATTCATAAGGTAGAATTTGAACCCAGGTCTCTGATTCCAACACTAAAATTCTCTCTTCTACATCACACTGAGGGAGGTTCTCTAAGAATCATGGTTCTTTGATCCCAACCAAACTCTTATACAGGACTAGTAGAAGAGACGTAAGAACATTCGTGATTGGATTGGATTGTATTCATTTGTCAGAATAAACTGAAGAGGCAAGAGACTAATCATTTCTATAAGAGAATAGTGCAGGGAGATGGTTAAAAGAGCTAAAAACAGCTGCTGCGGAAGGGTGAGGGTGTTAACAAAGCACTGATTTCACTGGTTTAGAAAATTCCAGGGATTTGGAAAAATGGAAACCCACTTTATCAATGTAGATTTGAAATTTTTTCTGAACTTTTTTTTTCTTAAAGAATTACCTGGAGGCATTGAGAGGTTAAATAACTTGTCTGGGGATCACAAGCTTGAAATGTATAAGAAATAACCCTGGAACCTATCTTTTGAATTTGTGACCATGTCTCTATCCAATGCCATTCATAGATATACACAAGTTCAGAGATATCAGATTAAGAACTTCTGTCCTCTGCTTGTTGGGAATGGAGAAAGGGTGAAGGGAAGCAGAGTGAGATAGATCCAGAAATATAAGTTGGAGTCAAATTTTGAAGAATTTTAAATGTCAGAAAGAAAAGTTTATCCCCAAAATAATGGGGAGTCATTTAAACTTTTTAAGGATGATGGTGTCATAATTAGGCTATATGGCCCACATTTCTCCCAGATGAAAGTACAGCATAAAGCAACAAGAGATCCATGTAGACAACCATGCACATTGTTAACCACACGTGCTTAGCCACCATTACAAAGTTTCTGTCTAAACTTTGAAATAAGAGAACTCTTATCAATGAAATGTTGGACCTTGAGTCTAGATGACTGAAGGGAGTGAAGGAGGAAATGAGCATTTATATACTATATACTATATACTATATACCAGGTCATGTGATAAGTGCTTTAGAAATACTATATCATTTGATCCTCATGACAACTCTAGAAGGTATTTCTGTTGTTATCCTAATTTTACAGTTGAGAAAACTGAGGCAAAGAGATGTTAATTGACTTGCCCAGGTTATATAACTAGTAAGCATCTGTGACTGGATTTGAACTCAGATCTTCCCAAATCCAAGCATAGTAACTATGCATCATTCCACCTAACCTCAACTGAAGAAGAATCATATTACCCACAATCTGGCAGAGAGGGGAGGGATTTAAAATTCAAAATGACACTTGATCAGTTTGGTCATTAGTTTTCTTGGACTATAAGTATCTGTTCTGAGAGATTTCTTTGCTATTGTTTAGTTTTTAATTTTTCAATAAGGAGAAACACTGGAAGAGAGAGATAATATTTTTTAAAAATTAAGTGTTTTGTTTGCAAAGCCCAATGGACCTTTTCATTTGCTTGTTAGAATACAATACTGAAACAAATCCAATCATTATTTTATAGGGGGGGAAACTGAATTCCAATGAGATTTTATGACTTACCCAAGATCAACAGCTAGTTTCTACTAGACACCCCCTCCCCCAAAGTATGATTGAGTAAAGCCTTAACTAAATTTTTTCTCCATTTAACAGAGACTTTATTCATAGCAAGTAGTTATGAATAAAGTAGTAAAGAAGCAATTTCCATAATTCTGATTTCAAACACTTAAGAAAAACTTATAATCAGAAAGTTGATAGTCTTAACTACAGGTCACCTATATTTATTCATTAAAGCAAATCAACCAAATATCTCTTAGATAGTCTGGTTTACTATAGCTATTTGAAAAAATATAATCTCTGTTTTTGAAAAACAGTTTATAATCTAGCTTTTATACCCCCCCCAAAAAAATTCAAAATAATATCCCTCTCCAATTGCTCTGATTAGCTGTCTTACTGTGACTTTTGTTTGGTTGGTTTTGATGTTAACTTTTGGAGGAAGACATGCTATTGATCTCAATCTACTCTCTTTTTAAACTTGGCTTATTGGGACTACTGAAAGAACTTGGGACTACTTATCATAACTGGCAAGCATGTGTGCATCTTGCATGGTTTAACTTTAGAGAAATAGTGCTAATGTAGGCATGTGCTATATATGAAACATTAATATCACTTTGCACTGAGACATCTCCAAGGTTTGTGGTGTGCTTACATAGTAATTATCTCTAAAAAAAACACAACTCTAAACATTCTTTTAGATATTGCAATTTTTGCTGGAGAGTATAGCAAATTTACTGAACCATTTAATTAAGTTAAGTGTTTAAACTTCAGGAGGTGTTGATTGATTCTAATCAGTATCTTCTGCCACTGTAATTGAAGCCTTCTTCTCTTGGACAGTGAAGCAAAAAATAAAATGTTGTTTTGTCTTTGGATTAGTTGATCACAAATTTAGCTCTGCCCTAATCATGTGAATCTCTATGAGAGTAGAGGTGGCCAGTTTTTGTTTTCCTATTAATTTGGCCAGGCATTGGGAGTGGGAAGGAGATGAGCCTTGAAAGAAAAGATACCAGCCCACCAGGCAGTGGAGTAGGAGGTTCTTACCAACTCACTCTAAGACATGAAACCTAAGTTAAATGTTTTGTAGCCTTTGTAGTTTGTACTCTTCCCTGAAACCCAGTAGGAAGGGTTTATTGTTTTGTTTTGTTTTGTTTTGTTTTGTTTTGTTTTGTTTTGTTTTGTTTTAAGCAGGGATGTTCACCACTTGTAAAATGACTTTTCCTCTGAAAATTTCCATCTTCTCAACTCCTGAGTCAATTCCTTCAACAGTGAAACTATTGCTTGGAGGAGCAAGGTGAACAATATCTTCTGCTGCTGCCATGAACTTGGGGTCTGGTCTATATGGAGCCTGAAGGTCTGGCAACAGGGAAATCAGTTTAAGCAGTATTTTATTGTTTCTGGTTTGTGTCCAGAGTAGGGAGAGGAAAAAGCTGGGAAATGAGAGACCACATGAGAACACTGCCGGGCAGCATTCTTGACCTGTGTGGCCACTAAGAGCCTCCCCCTAGGAATGACCCCCCCCCAACATCTAGCTTTTTACCACCATGTTCCCCATTAGTGAGTTTAAAATGATTTTCCTGGCAGGCTGCCTTGGGTTCCTCCTGAGACAAATCTGCTCTAGTTCACTTCAGTTTTATGCAAAATAATGTATTATGGGTACTGCATTTTTCTGCTAAGAAAATGTGGACTGCTAAACTAGCTCAAACCGCCCTCTTGTTCTCCAGTGCTGACTCATTTTAATTATTGAACATCTCTCCCTAGAAAATACTCTTTGTGCTGTTTGCTGAGGATCTGGCAGTTTTAACACAATTTGGAAACTTTTCATAGATTGATCACCCCAGGAAAACAGGCAGCTGAGCACCAGAGAAATTCTGGAGTTTTCAATTAGCTTGCAATTTGATAGCAAAGAAACCATGAAATGGGTCCATTTTTTTCTTTCAACTATCACCTCACCAGCACAAGTTGGTTTACTTGCTTTTATGTATTTCAGATGTGCATTTCTGAATGCCTTATCATGGCTTACCTTGGGCAATGACAGTACTTCAAACAACTGCATGAAGTTCATAAAAGCTGCCATATTATAATCATGGTGTGGGTTCCCAGTCCTTTCTCCTGGAAAGCCACATTCCAGATGTTGCCAATGCTAGATTTTGTTGTTAAAGAAACTTGTACTTGAAGTCACCTTGTGTCATTCTGTTGACCTGAAAAAACTGAATTCACCTCCATCTAGAAGGTAAACAGCTTACTAACCTCAGCAGCACAATTTGTTTTACTTTGTACTCTGATGAAAAATATATAAAAGCTCTGGGTCATGGAAATAGGCTCAGGTCTGCTCCTTAATAATGGGGTCACATCAGATCCCGATCCTGGTCTCTGGCTTCATGTATATAAATTCAGTTAGGTCTCTGAAGAACTGATTCATGCTCATCCAACTCACATGGGGCTCATATAGAAAGATAGAACCAAGGTATTCGTTCTTCTTAAACTGAGATCTTTGATTTAATTGATGTAGAAAATGACCAGGAAGGAAATGTTCTCTACTCACATGATCTGGGCACCTTCTCTGAAATTTAGTCTTATTTCCCTGAGGCATTAAGAGGTTAAGTGATTTGCCTAGGGTCATAAAGTCAAAATGTGTTAAGGATTGGATTAGAACAAAGTATCTGAGGTCACATTTGAACTCAGGTCCTCCTGACTCCAAGGTCAGAGCTCTATCCACTGTGTCACCTTGCTGCCCCATTTCCAATTCCATTTTAATCTGATCTTACCATGTCACTCTCCTACTCAGTAAACAGCGGCTCCCTGAAACCTCCAGGACCAATTCAAATTTTTTTCTTTGATGTTCAAAACCCTTCATACTTTCACTCTTTCCTACCTTTCCAGTTTTCTTATACCTTATGTTCTCTTTGATCTAGTGGCATTGACCTCAAGGTGTTCCACAAATAAGAGACTCTATCTCTCAGATCTGGCCATTTTCTCTGGTTGTCTCCCATTCATGTTCTCTCTCCTCGTCTCCTCCTATAAGCTTTCCTGGCATCCTTTAAGTCCCTATAGAAATCCCATCTTCTGGACACTTTTCCCAAACCCTCTCAATTCTAGTGCCTTCCCCCTCTTGTTTATTATTTATCCCCATTTATATAGTTTGTTTGTACATATTCATTTGCTTGGGTTCTCTCCCATTCAATTTTAAACTCCTTGAGGGCAGACATTGTCTTTGTCTCTTTTTGTATCCTCAATACTTGGCATTAGTGCCTGGTAATTCTGGAAGC